>NC_056504.1:27753546-27786372 GCF_014905685.2 Nematolebias whitei
TATATATGTATATATGTATATATGCTATAAGCTTGAATATAAGCTATATTTCTTTATGTTAGCCCCTAAAAATGTAAAGAAAACACAGAAGAAGGTGAAGTCAAAATGCAAGATAGAAAAATGACTAAATGAGTGCAACTGACGTGTTAACCACCACGACTCATTGTTATACTGGTTGAGCATTTGTGGAGTTTTATTTAACTTGAACCAGTAAAACTTGTAACTCAAGGACAGATTGTTTTTGAAGGATGAATCATTGCCAACTATTACTGGCTGAGCTGCAGAAAAGGGACAGTTCTTTTGTTTTATTTGCTCTAAAATATGTTATGTCCAATTTGTAAGCATAATTCCCAAAACGCACACACCCTCCTCTAAAATCTGCTGCGAAGAAAAAGGCTCTAAAATCAAGCTACAGGAGTGTTTTGGTGCTGTAATCCTGCACCAAGTATGGTAAATGGTAAATGGGCTGTACTTATATAGCGCCTTTCTATCTTATCGAGATACTCAAAGTGCTTTACACTACAATCTGTGTCCTCATTTACCCATTCATACAGCACTTTACTAGATCTCTACAAAGCTGTGAACAAATCATTCTAATGAGACTAATCAGTGCTTTATCACATTCATACACCGATAGGACACACATCGGAGGCAACGAGGGGTTCAGTGTCTTGCCCAGGGACACTTCAACATGTGACTGCTGGTGGATTCGAACCCCCAACTCTTGCATTGGAGGACGACTGTTCTAACCACTCAGCCACAGCCGCCCTAGTATGTCACAGATATTTCTGTAAGAGCTCGGGAAAATCTGTAAACATGGGAAGAATAAAGTGTGAGAGCCAGGGTGTAGAAATATGGAAAATAAATAAATATAGGACAATGGTAAATGCTTTTAATCCCAGGAGTGAGCTGATGCACTCAAAGTCGTCCATTTTTGGTCACACTAAAGCTGTTGTGAACAGGACATTAAACCTGTCTATTAAGGATGCACGATATTCTCGGCATGGTATCGGTATCGGCCGATATTAGCGTTAAAGTTCACTATTGGATTTTGACCATTCCATCAAAATAACTCACCGATATAAAAGATGCTGTTTTTGTATGACAACACAGTGACAAGGATGCCTGCAGTCACGCGCGCCTACCTGATATGATCACGGCAGAGAGGAAGAAGTCAAAATGTCAGCGGTGTGGAAGGTTTTTATACGTTGAGGATGTCAGATTCCGAAGATTTTTGGACTACATTGAGCCTCGCTACATCGTCCCCAGTCAAATATATTTTTCCGACGTAACCTTACCCAAGTTACAAGCCGTCATTTCCTACGTCATTGAGAAGCTAATAGCCAATAGCACTTGGGTGAGTTTTACCACAGACATTTGGACGTCAAGTGTTAGCCCCGTTAGCATGATAAGTATTACGGCACAATGGACAGACAAAAACTTTGAACTTAAAAAGTCTGTCCTTCATGCACAGGAGTGCAGAGGATCCCACACTGCAGCTAGGAACCTGGAACAAGCCTCCACAAGTGAGACAGCATCACAGGTGACTAATGCTAATAAATAACATTTAACACTGTTCATTTAATATAAGGTAAAGTGCTATTATTATGGCTGTTACTGAATATATGTCACCAGCTCTTACAGCTGTTACACCATTTTTGTAGAAAATAACCCCAAATAAGAGGGCTATGTTCGGACAAAGGAAAATATATAAAAAAAATATTGGTATCGGTTATCGGCCAAATAAGTTTTAACATACCAGATATCAGCCAAAAATCCAATATTGTGCATCCCTACTGTCTATAAATAATTCTATTAAATGTACGACTGCATTCCTCCTTATTCTTTGTGTGTGTGTTGGCGTGACTCACTGTTGGGAGTCTGCGGCGTGCGAGACATGTCCATTTCTGGTGTGTGACCACTGCGACTCATCATCATGGACTCCTCCACCACGTTGATGCTGTTACATTGCATCAGCTCCTGGAGCAGGTTGAAGATTTCCTCTGCCCGGGAGCATTTGAATGCAAAGATTCCTATAAAAAAATAACACAAATGAAGAAAAAAACTAAATTATGACACATAAAGATAAATGACATAGAAGATAAAATATGTGTTATTCTATAAAGAGATGCTTGTAGGAATCAAAGGTCCACTGAGTTAGTTATTCTATAGGAAAACATGAATAATTTGTCTTAAGATAAAAGTACAACATAGATATTTATGCATTGTGCCTCACCCTGCCCTGTCTGACAGCGGCGTCCACTCTCAAAAGAAAACAGGTTGGAGTCGTAGCCGTAGCGTCGCAGGCAGAGATACGGCCACCGGATGGCGTCTCTCTTCCGTGTGTGAAGTATGAGCTCGGTCTGGGTGAGCTCCATGATCCCAGAGCCCAGCTCGTTGCCCTCATCGTCCACGTTGATGACCTGGAACAAAGAGCGGCTGCTGTGTTCTTCATTTTGTTTTGTAACGAACCGCTTCGACTTTCAAAGAAAAAATGTTTTGCTTGTTCTTTCTTTTCCATTTTTGGTACTAAAATACTATTTTATGCCTGCCAAACTGTGCCAAACAACTTTTACACTTTCTTCTTTTAGCTCACCCTGCACAATATGTGGTCGTAGTCGGGTACGAGAACGTCGTGGATATTCAGTAAAAAAGCAGCTAAAGTCTAAATACAAACTATTAAAAGATCTTTTGAAAGAATGAACTACTGATCCAGACTAAATTTTAGGTAAATAAATAAATAAATAAAAATATTAGGAACACGTAAAGATAACATTTTTAAAAAATTATATTATATAGATGTAATGTATAGATATATAAATATTATTATATACCGTATTTTCCTCACTACAGGTCACTCCAGAGTAAAGGTCGCAACAGTCAAAAAAATGCCTCATGAAGAGGAATAAAACATATACAAGTCGCTTCGGAGTAGAATGCGCATTTATTATACGTCACCACTGACCCCCGAGAAACGTGGGCCAGTACCGTGCCAAAAATCGATTGGCAGCCACGACAGCGCGCATGGGAGGACTTGCTGTTGCAGTTCTTTGGCTCGACATTATAGCAAAAGTGTGTCTCAGTTTAACTTTTCCTTAATAAATGAACACGTCGCACTGAGAACAGTCCGTCCTGGTCGCCAACCGTGCCGGGGGCGAGGGGGCCCCGTCCCTCCACCGCCAGAGCGGGGAGGAAGGGAGCAGCAAGACGCGTGATCTGCGGCCCCGGAACGCGGCGAGGTGCAGGCAGGGGGACGCTGTATAGCCATTATTGTCCACAGACTCTTCCAGACCGACACAGAACTGGTCGCGGCGCACCGCCGCGGAGGTAATGCACCCGGCAGGAGCCAGCCAGACATGTCAGTATGAACGAACATTTAACGTGTCAGTCAAAAACTGCTCATGAATAGAGAAAGAAAAAAAAAAAATTATGTAAGTCGCTTCAGACCATATGTGGCAGGACTGGCCAAACTATGAAAAAAAACAGCAACTTATAAACCGGAAAATATGGTAGATGATTAAAGCCTTAACAAGATTTTTCAACATGTTAAATTTTTCAGAGTGTTTAACAGCTCTGCATCATTGCAGCAGAAATATTCATCTTTATTTATATTTTTAGGACTTGATCTGTGAAAATCAACCGGATCAGTTGAAAGTTGTGTTTTTGTTTTTCTTTACACGTGACAACATCAAAATGTCCTTCTCTATTAATTTTAGCAAATAGATGGCATCAAGCTCTAAAAGACTATAAATGCCTTAATTTTCAACGTCTATCAAATATTAGGCGCACAGTTAGCAGATCATCGTACTTTTTAATATATAAATTTTACCAAATATACCCAGTTCTTTATTAAATGCAATGGACAGATTAATTTGTGGTTTATTGACCTTAAATTTTGTGAGATGGTTGTCTCGGATGGGTTCTCTGTAGAGACAGCTCCAGCAGCTCCCCATAGCTTCAGCAGGCCAGCTGAAACCTGTCGAGAACAAAGTTCTCACTCAGCTCCTCGCTAAACCCTCAACTTTAAGCTCTAGGTTTACGTAAAGGAGCAACAATGACAAAAGCAACACAAAACGTGCACTTTGAGGCGCTAATGTTCTTAAACTTCTTACTCAGTCCAGGCCATCAGTGTGAAGGGATCCACGTCTCAGTCCCAGGATCGTCTACTGGGCAGCTGCTTCACAAGCTGGTTAGCTCGCTGGACTGACATCTTCGAGGGAAGATGAACGTTCTGCCCCCTGGAAACACGAAGAACAGTCAGGTTTAAACGCAGGATTTACAGATCCATAATCCCACCACAACAAGCTGCAAAAATAAATTTGATTGTTATTATTAAAATGTCAGGAAAAGGGAATTTTAAACGAGCCACACTTTTATTTTGACAACTTCCTGTCAAATCTTGTCTATATTTGCAAAAACATTAAATTATTAATAGGAAAAAAAAAACCACAATATTATAAATGTATTTCTCACCATCTTCAACAGATAATCAAAAAGCTGATGAAGATGGTGAGAAGTCCCAGCATCACAACAAACCTTAAAGTCATCACATTTGTTCTTTAACGAACACCAAAGATTTACTGTGCAGAACCTGAAAGTAAATATCAAGTCCGGAACTTCTCACCATCTGCATACTCTCTGATGAAAATAGTGAGAAGGGACCAGCGTGTAGGTTTCTACTGTAAATATTTTATCTGGGACTTCTCACTTTTCTTATCAGTTCTTTAATAAGTTGGTGAAGATGGTGAGAAGTACCAGCAACAATACAAACAGAAAAACCCAAGTATTTACATTAGTAAGCAGTAACAATCCTGAGCACATGGATGTGTTACTGGCTGAAGAACCTATTTAAAAAATTACAACCTGGTACTTCTCACCATCTTTCTTAGATCCTGGTTTATTGGATTAGGACGGTGAGAAGAACCATCATACATATATGAAAACCAAAACTCTCATTTTTCAGGGACACTAAGAACTCTTGAGCTCTCATTACTGGTACAAATGGACCTATTAGTAAACAATTAATTGGGTACTTCTCACCATTTACATCAGCTGATATGTAAATGGTGAGAAGTACCAGCATCAACGCAAACTTGAAACCCTTAATATTTAAATTGAAATCCTTCAGAGACAATAAGCAGTAAGAATTTTGAGCGTTTATTAGTTGTGAAGCACCTATTTAAAACTTGTTCATCTGGTACTTCTCACCATCTTCATCACATATTCAATAAGCTGGTGAAGATGGTGAGAAGTACGAGCAGCACCAATACACACCTTAAGATTTCAGTTCAGGTTATCATGGACAATAAGCAGCAAGAACTCCTGAGCACCTAAGGCTGTAAGGCATTTATTTATAATATATTAATCTAAGACTCCTCACCATTTTCACCAGCTCTTCAATTAGCTGATGAAGATGGCGGGAGGTTCCCAACGTCAATACACACCTTAAAGCCACAAGATATCAAACCGAACACTTGATTTAAAAAACAAAAAATCACTGTAATGCCACTTTGATTGATATGTGCTGCTGATTATCCATGCTGCTGATTATTTCATGCTGCTGTATTCATTTGCACTCATCTACTCGCACAGACTCGTTTGTGCTGCTGTTGCTCGGCGTATTGTTTCTTTTTAGTTTACATCTTCCTTATTACTGTTTCTTTTACAATTTATATTATTCCTGTTGTTGGATGTAACTGGGACCCTGTGTACACAATTCTGTTCCACCTCATGTATCACATGAGACACGAATGACAATAAAGAACCTTGAATCCTTGATTTCTGAGAGTTTTGTTACAAGTTCCCACAAAACAAATTTCCACTCTCAGTAGTGAGCAGGCACAAAGTTATTTATCCTTTCTTAAATGAGGTAAAACTAAATAAAAAAACTGCCAGTACTTTAACGTTTATGAAGAAAGAGCATCTATAAAAGCACCAAAACTTAAATAAGCAATGCATGGTCTCAATCCCCACCATATATATATATATATATATATAGTTCTGGGAAGTCTCAGGAAAACCACAAACAAAAAGTGTCCTCCAGCTGTGCACGTGGACACCAGTGAAAACAGTCAGTGCAAAAAGCTCGTAGTGAGCACACACAGCCGGACAATCCAAAGGTTTGTTGGGTCGACTGGAGCATCTGTGGGACTCCTGCTCCAGATCTCCCATCAGCACCACCGCAGTGTGTGTGTGTGCTGTAACTGGGCCTCCACATCTGACTGGCTGGAGGCAGCAAACCATCCCAGCTGCTTTAAAAACACACAGCCGCACAGTGAACGGGCTTTATGAGCCGCTAACAGCTGAAAAATCGCACCTTTTACCTTCTCATGCTCAATTAGCCAACGGACTCCGAGACCCCCCCTCAATAAACAGACCCTCTGAGCAGCTCGACATTAAACACGGTTCAATGAGCATTTCTTACTAGAGACAGGATACATGGCAGGCAAAGTGGAGAACGACAGCGATCGTTTGCTACTCACATGTCTGGCACGGATTTATATCTATATATATACATCTATATATATATCTATCTATATATATATATATAGATAGATAGATAGATAGATATTAGCCTTAATGCGAAATGAGCATCAAGACTGCGGTTAGTATCTGCGGCTGCTGCTGGTAGTGGGATGTGGCACTTGCACGGCGGAGACTCGAGTAAATGATGCGCTGCCAGCGGTAAAAAAAATGAAATAAAATATAAAATGCTGTTTTTTCTTGCTCTTATCGCCCCCCTCCTCCTCCGCCTCTACTGCAGCACGGGCCTGTATGACATTTCCCAAGCAGCAGCTGGGTTGAGAGTTCACAGCCAGACAACGAGGCTGAGAGAGGCGGCAAAGAAGGTAAGAAACGCTGGAGGACCACCGAGAAGAAAAAAAAGGTGTGTCTGCCTGGCAGACAAGGAGGAGGGCGAAAAAACCCGCGCTCTGCTTCTCTGCCTTAAAGCTCTCACAAAGTGGGATGAATATGAGTTTATGAGTTTATTTGTTTAATGAATGTGAGATTTTTTTTTTGTGCTACAGTCATGTGTTTAGTGTTTAACCTTCCCCGATTTTTTTTTTTTTTTTCTGCCAAGCTGTCATACTATTTTATTATTTCAGGACTTCTTTCTGACAGTTTTTACTTGTTCAATGTCAATAAGTTTGGTCAAATAAAAAAAAACAAATTTAGAAACAAAATGAGCACATTTGTATTCATATAACAGTTAATGTGTCCTTAAATAATTTTTAATAAAGGAGTAACTGTTGTTTGAGGTTGAGAAGTGAACAATTTTAATATACTGGGATTTATTTTAACTCATTTTTCATTTACACTTTATTTATACAGGTAGTCTCAGTGAGTCACGAGAACTCATTTTCAAGAGAGACCTGTTTTAGGGAGCAGATGTTGGGTGTTAAGGGCCTTGCTCAGGGGGCCCAGGGTGGGGCGAATGAGGGTGGAAATGTGGGTGTTTCACCTTTCTACCCACAATTTGATGTTGACGGTACTGGGAGTTGAACCTGCGACTTTCCGATCACAGGCCCATCTTCTCTAATCTCTGCGCCACCACTCCCCCACTAACTCAGATCAGTTAATTAACCTCTATGCAGGATACTCCATATATTTATCATCAGTATATTGGAAATGAGGTCCAACATAGGGGTAAGCAAATCATTAAAAATAAATACAATAAAAAGTTGCTGCGAATCCCGTTAGCTTTAGGTGATCAGTGATCACTTGAACAGACACTGACAAATTTATTTTAATACAAATATACAACTCTGTTGTTTTTATTAGCAAAATGAAAACTGTATACAATAATACAAAAATGACTCAGTCATAGGATAATTACTGGGTTTCTTTTTGGTCATAGCAACATTTTACGTTAGTTATAAATGTAATCAATACAAGTGTGTCATTTGTTTCGTTGTTAGACTGCTTGTCAGCACTTCTCTTCCAGTTAATTTCAGACAAAATATACAGTACTCTGGGAATCCTAACAATTAAAATTAAATTAATTCCTGTTTCTTAAACTTTATTTGCACTGCACCATTATGCTACAAACTTTATAATCACACACAAACACAATGTGGAAAATGCAATTCCAATATTGCAGGAAAAATGATTAGATGATGAATATAATTTTCAAGAATTATTATGAAATCATGTGAAATGTTGCAAAATGTTTAAACATATTCACTCTGCTTTGTTATCAGAAAATAACTTTTTTTTACATCTTTTAGATAAGCCTGAGATTGCTTATCACCCACCAGCTCTTCTCATCAGTTGCCTCACTACTGACCAGGGGCGATTCTAGGATCTGTCCTATAGGGGTGCTTAGCCCCCAGTGCTGACTATATAGTAGCCCTTGGCTTGAATGACGCAGCAAGCATATGAGTTCAATAATAAACAGTTATTTAATTTTAATGATTAAAAACAACAATCAAAAGTATTCATGTTCACACTTGTTAATCAAATAAAACAAACTTCATTAATCATTTGTTCTTCTTTCTTAGAAACATAGAAAGAATAAGATAAACATTAGTCAGAATGTAGCTGACTCTGTGTTCAAGGACTGTGAATGAATGAATGAAGTCAAATGTAACTTTTAAAGAAAACAATTCATAGTGAGTCTGGAAGATACCCAAGGGTCAGGGGTCATAGTTAGAGGAGAGCAGCTTCATGCTACACATGGACTAATTTTTCAAGGTCAGATCTGGACACACGGACTTAAGTTTAGCTACCTGCCTTAACTAGAAGAAACTTTTTTGAAGAGAGAGTTTATATGTTTATTGAACTTAAAGTCTGAGTCTAAACCCATCCCAAGATTTGTAACAGACTGCTTAAGATATGGCTGAGGAGAGTTAAGATTAAGTGGATCGGTGACAGCAGTAGAGTTAGGGCAAAACACAATGACTTCAGTTTTCCGATCATTAAAACTTTAAAAATTTACAGGAAATATCTGACTTCTTAGAAACAAGAGTCAGACTTTCTCATGCCATCTCATGATGAAAAAATAAACAAGGAATGCCATCATTTATCACAAGGCTGAGGAGGCTCTGATGTGAAGAGGATCATTTGAACTAATTGTCACATGCAACATTGCAGATTTTTCTTCTTCCTTCGGCTGTTCCCTCTTCAGGGGTCTCCACAGTGAGTCATCCTCCTCCATCTCTCTGTCCTCTGCATCCTCCATCCTCACTCCACCTACCTTCAGGTCCTCTCTATCTACATCCATATATCTCCTCTTTGTCTTTTTCCTGGCAACTGCATTTCTAGCATCCTTCTACCAATTTACCCACTGTCCCTCCTTTGGACATGTCCAAACCATCTCAGTCTGGCCTCTCTAACTTTATCTCCTAGTTGTTCAACCTGTGCTGTACCTCTGATGATCTCATTCCTAATCTTATCCATCTTTGTCACTTTCAAGGCAAACCTAAACATCTCTATTTTTGACACTTCCAGTTCTTTCTCATGTCTATTTGTCAGTGCCACTGACTCCAGACCATTCAATATAGCTGGTCTCACCACAGTTTTATAAACTTTTTATTTGATCTTTGCTGACACTCTTTCATCACAAATCACTCATGAAACTTTTCTCCATCCACTCCGTCCTGCCTTTTTGACCACTGCTCCTTGTAGCGTCACTGTTCCACCTGTCACCTTCTCATTCACACACTTGTACTGTGTCTTATTATGGCTGATTTTCCTTCCTATTTTTCAAGTACATAGTCCACCTCTCCAAGTTCTCTTCCACCTATTCCCTGTTCTCACCACAGATCACAATGTCATCTGCAAACATTATAGTCCATAGGGATTCCTGCCTGACCCCATTTGTCCATCACCAGAGCAAACAAGAAGGGGTTCAGAGCTTATCCTTGATGCAATCCCGCCTCCACCTTGAAGCTATCTGTCACTCCTACAGCACATCTCACTACTATCCTACTGTCCTCATACATGTCCTGTAAAGTCTAACATACTTCTCTGCCACTCCAGATTTTTTCATGCAATTGTAGTGAACTAAGCCTCAGGTCAAAACCTGACCCTGAGGACCTTCATGGGACAGGAACTGTTATTTCATTGATTTGAGTCCAGAAATACAAATTAAGCTCATCCAGAGACTTTCTAAGTGTGTCCTGCACTAATCAATTGAAAGAACACTCTCTTTTTATATTATCATTACTATTTTACAATATCTTGATAATCAAAGTGTGTTTAGTTCAAACCATTTTAAATGTTGAAGTGAACTACTCATTTTAAATCAACTGTGAAACAGTATTAATGATTTTTTAATCCTCATTCAAAGTAGAAATCAAGTTAATGTCTGTTACAGAGTAATTATGCATTTTTTGATCTTCTGTCTGAAATGAGAAGGAGTGATGTCGGTCAAAAGTCGGAGACAGTCGCAAACAAGTTTATTGGAACGAACTGTCATGTTTTTGAAACCTCTCAGACAGAAACAGAGAAGCTGGCACCTGTTTCCTCCCATTTCGCCTAAACATTTCTCTGTCTGCTCCAAAACATTTCTCTGTCTGTTCCAAAAACATCTCACTGTTTTTCTGACTTGTAGTAACCTCTTACATCACTAAAACCACACCCCTGTTGGTTCTTTCAACCAATCAGGATTTCCCAAAAAGGGACCGGAAGCGAACTCTTTAAAAAGTCGACACTTCCTAGTTCCAGTCAGTTCTGAGTTCTACACTTGAACCAAAGTTCTGGGGAAGAACAGAAGTTCCGAGAGAGTTCAAAGTTCTGAGAGCAGAACCGAATGAAAGTTCTGAAGTGCTGGAGTTAGTTGGGAGTTCTTCCGAGTCTCGTGGGGATTATGGAATCTTCCACATCTGAGTGGAACTCTGACGGGCTCACAGCTCATGTGAGTCCACCCGGGAGGTGAGCGTGCTGTTGAACGAAGTACCGTCACTACTCCGGACGTTTCTCTGCTATCCTACGGAGACGCTGAAATGGTAACGTTGAAAGAGAACTCTACACCGAAGCTGAGATATCTTCTGCAAGGTAAAGAGTCGATTTCCACTACCGAAGTGTACCGAGGGGAGCTGGGTCGAAAGGAGGGTGCCGTTCATTATCAACACACTTTTCCCTCATCCATTTTCTCTCCATTTAAACTCCTTCATTTTCCCATCTTTAAACTTCTATCTTGTCAGTAATTAATCCAGATATCTTCAAAAATGTCTGTTGTTTCAAAAGCTGCAAGTGAGATATCATGGCCGTATGATTTCTCATTGCAAAGCTCATTAATTAAGCTGTGTTAATTGTAATCAATCTGCCAATTAATGTAAATGTGTGATGTGTTTTTAAATCGTTTAAAATAAACGACCCACTGTTGTTGGTGAGTCAGAAATTTAAACACGTCTCTGTCCACATTTACTCCACAAAGCACGATATGACTTAGTCCAGAAAAATGAAAGAATCCGTTTAAATAAAGGATAATATCAGACGCATATTATCTCATTACACAATACCACACCTCCTCCTTCAACACTGTCATATGCTTTTTCTAAATCCACAAAGACACAATGGAGTTCTTTCTGACCCTCTCTGTACTTCTCCATCAGCATCCTCAAAGCAAAGATGGCATATGTGGTGTGTTTTCTTGATATGAAACCATACTGCTGCTCACAAACTGTCACCTCTCATCAAAGTCTAGCTTCTACAACTCTCTCCCAGATCTTCATCATGTGACTCATCAACTTCATTCCCCTGTAGTTGCTAGAACTCTGTGCATCCTCCTTGTTCTTAAAATGAGTGCCAGAACTTCTCAGTTCTTCTGGCATTTTCTCACTCTCAAATATGTCATTGAATATTTGAGTCAAAAACCTCACTGCCATCTCTCCAAGACATTTCCAAACCTCCACTTATATGTCATCAGTTCCTACTGCCTTCACCTTCTTCATTCTTTTCTGAGCTTTCCAGACTTCACCCTCACACTGCTGCTGATCTCTTGCTGCTGATTATTTCATGCTGCTGTATTCATTCATACTCATCTACTCACATAGACTCATGTTAATGCTGCTGTTGTTCAGCATATTGTTTTGCACTATTAGTGTTTAGAGTATTTCTTAGTTTATATCCTTATTACTGTTTATTTTTACAATGTATATGTTTGCTATTGTTGGAAGTAACTGGGACCACACAATTTTGTTCCACCTCATGTACCACATGTAATGTGAATGATAATAAAACCTACTTGAACCTGAACTTGTACTAAGCTTTCCCACTTCCTGGTCCACAGTTTCTATGACCTCTACTCTTCTTTCCCTTTCATTCTCTTCATTAATTAGTCCCTCAAAATACTACTTCCATCTTCCCATCACACTCTCCTCACTTGTTAGAACATTACCATTTCTATTTTTCACAAGCCTAACCTGCTGCACATCCTTTCCAGCCTGATCATTCTGTCTCGTCAATCGTACAAGTACTTCTCGCCCTCTTTAGTGTCCATCCTCCCTTATAACTCATCCTATGTATTCTGCTTTGCCTTAGCTACCTTTCTCTTTGCTTTATGGTGGTTGTGGCTGAATGGATTAGAACAGTTGTCCTCTAATGCAAGAGTTGGGGGTTTGAGTCCACCATCAGTTGCATGCCGAGGTGTCTCTGGTCAAGACACTGAACCCCTCAATTGCCTCCGATATGTGTCACATCGGTGTATGAATGTGATCTAAGTACTTATTATTCTTTGTAGAGAAATATTAGAGTGCTGTATGAATGGGTAAATGAGGGCACATATTGTAGTGTAAAGGACTTTGAGTATCTTGATAAGATAGAAAAGTGCTATATAAGTGCAGTCCATTTACCATTTATGTTGCATCTCTGTATATTCCTGTCTCCTCTCTTCAATCCTCTCATTGTCATATTTCTTCTTGGCTAACCTCTTTCTTTGAAAAGCTTCCTGCACTTCACTATTCCACCACCAGGTTTCATCATCCATTCTCTGTCCAGATGACACACCAACCTTCCTACCTGTCTCTCTAATTACTGTTGCTGCAGTAGTCCAGTCATCTGGAAGCTCTGTATTAATACCCATAGTCTTTAACAGCTCCTTTCTGAACTCCTCACGACATTCTTTTTTCCTCAATGTCCACCATTTCATATTTTTCTCTGATTTTACTCTTTTTCTTTTCTTCTCAACAACAGTCATTCTACAAACAACCATGCGATGCTGTCTGGCCACACTCAAATGTCACAACCTTACAGTACCCAATCTCCCTCAGGTTTACACAGAATGTAATTTACCTGTGTACTCCTTCCTCCACTCTTATAGGTCACCATATTTTCCTCCCTCTTTTGGAAACAAGTGTTGACTACAGCCATTTCCATCCTCTTGGCAAAACCCACCACCATCTGTCCTTCCTCGTTTCTTTCCTTGACACCAAACCTATACCCATCACTTCCTCATCCCCTCAGTCTCCTTCTTCAACATGTCCATTCAGGTCTGCTCTGATCACCACTCTCTTCTCCCAGGGAATTCTTTCTATTACTTCATCCAGATCCTTCCAATATTTATCTTAATCTTCTATGTCACGTCCAACCCATGGAGCATAACCACTGACAACATTTAGCATTAGACCTTCTACTTCTACCTTCACACACATGATCCTATCCGACACTCTTTTCTCCTCTATTACATTTTTTGCTAACTTCTCTTTCAGGACCACCCCTACTATATTTCTCTTTCTATCCACACCATGGTAAAATGTGTTTAAACCCTGCTCCAATGTTGTGAGCCTTGCTGCCCTTCCACTTGGTCTCTTGCACACATAAAACATCTACCTTCTTTCTCTGCATCATGTCAGTGTAGTGAACTAAGCCTCAGGTCAAGTCCTGGCCTTGAGGGGCCTTCCTGGGACAAGAACTGTATTTCATTGATTTGAGTCCAGAAACACAAGATTAAGTTCACCCAGAGACTTTCTAAAGTGTCCTACACTGATCAATTGAAAGAACACTCTCTTTTCTATTATCATTACTATTTTACAAATGTTTTGATAAATCAAAGTGTGTTTAGTTCAAACCATTTTCAAATGTTGAAGTGAACTACTCATTCTGAATCAACTGTGAAACAGTATTAGTGATTTTTAATCCTCATTCAAAGTGGAAATCAAGTTAGAATGTGTTACAGAGTAATGATTCAATTTCTTGATCTTCTGTCTGAAATGAGCAAGTTGTGTAAGTTGGTCAAAGGTCAAGTTTTGGTCAACTGCAAGTTTACTGGAAAGAAATGTCATGTTTAACTTTTACAGAAAGATACTAGAGAATTGACTCCACGAAGTCTGAGTTCTTCATAACAATCTTCTGTCTGTTCTTAAACAAACTTAATCTTTTTCCTTGACTTTTAATAACCTCTTACATCACAAAAACACACCCCTGTCTGGTCCATTGACCAATCAGGGACCTCCCAAATGAACCAGAAATAGAACTCTTTAAATGTCGGCACTTCCTAGTTCAAACCAGTCGTGTGGGGAGTCGGGTTGCAGCTCCAGCCGAGTTGCGGTCGAGTGCAGTCGAGTTCAGTTCGGAGAGCAAGCCGAGCTGAGAAGTGCTGGAGAGAACAGGAGTTCAGACATGATCCGGAGCTCTTCCGAGTCTTGTGGGAATTATGCAATCTTCCACATCTGAGTGGAACTTCTGAAGGACTCCACTCATATGAGGCCACTCGTGAGGTGAACTGTTGTTGATGAAGTCCCGCCACCACTCCGGACGGTTCTCTGCCATCCTACGGAGACGCTGGACCGGTAGCGTTAACTGGAACTCCGTATCCGCTGATTCATCGTCAGAGAGGTAATGAGTCGAGTTTACTACCGAGCGTACCGAGGAAAGCTGGGTTCGAATGGAGGGTGCCGTTCTGTTCAACACTTTCCCTCACACACCATCTCCCTCCCTCTAAACTTCATCTTTCCATCTTTAAACTCTTCTATCTGCTAGAAATCATTCCAGATATTTTCAGAAATGTCTGTTGTGAAGCAACGGAAAACCATCGCCGTATGGTTTTCTAATTGTACAGCTTGCTAACTAAGCCATGTTGTTATTTTCAATTTTGCCAAATTAATGTAAATGTTTGATGTTAAATTTTGATTCTGAAAATAAATGACCACATTCATTTGATGGGTCAAAGAAAATTAACGTCTCACGTTACATTTTAATTATTCAATGCACGATATTATTCAGTCCAGAAAAATGAATGAATCCGTTTAATTTATGAATATATCACAGAATATGTTCATCTACATCAGCCAGCTCTCTACCTTTACCTGTCATTGTCCCCACGTTTAGAGTTGCCACCCTCAGTCCTACACACTTGACTTTCCTTTTCGCCCTCTGTCTCCTGACATGTTTCCCTCTTAGTCTTCAACTAACAGTAGCACAATTTTTGCATGCACCCTGTTTGTCAACAGCACCGGTTGCAGTCGTGGTTATCCGGGCCTCAACCAATCCGGTATGGTGTTGCTTAGATGAAATCACAGGTTAGTTTTGGCAAAAGTGTTTTACATTGGATGCCCTTCCTGATACAACCCTCACCATTCACCCAGGCTTGGGATTGGCACACGAGATGCAATGGCTTGTACTCACTAGTGGCTAGATTTAAAAAAATGTTCAGAATAAACCCAGTTTCTGGGAATTCTACAGCAAACTGGCTTGAAACACATCAGTAGGTGTTTTAATATGACAGAGCCTGTTGGTAGGCCTCAGACTGCTGAAGTCTTTTGGATGAAAGACGAAAGGTTTCTTCCAAACAGAAACTGTCCAGATGACATGATTTAACTTTTTTCGTGGTTCAAAATAAACATTATATTCAAATACAAAACCAAAAATTAATTTAATTAATTTAAGCCAACTAATTGGTGTTTTCTCTCACTCTCTCTGGACCCCAAAGTACTTCTCATCTGGACCTTTGTGGCTCTACCTGGTTCTGACAAGAATCGCCGGGTGGTATTTCACTGTGTTCGCCTGGAGGAGACACTCTGAAGCTTTGAAGCGCCGCCGGAACTGGACCGGAGCAGAACCGGGCCAGGAACAACTTCAGCCTCTTCGCCTCTCGTGCTGTGGAGCGCCGGAGCCGGACTGGAGCAGAACTGGACCGGACCAGTGACGACTTCAGCCTCAGCCTCTCGGGTCAGTCTCATCGTTTTTCACCGGGGCTGCCTCTCGTGCTGTCGGGTGCGGGGGTGACATGCAGAGAAGCGGAGGAGCAGCGTGGAGGAGCAGCGTGGAGGAGCAACGTGGAGGAGCAGCGCTGTGTGGTGCTTGCGAGAAGTTCGGAGTTTACATCAGAGTTGCTGCAGGCCTCCATCCAAACTCACCTGGATAATAATTATTTTTATTTTGGATCACGCTGTTGTCCCCTGTTGACCTGAAATGAGCTAGGACCATGCATTTCATTTCAGGAGGATTTTCTGGCAGCTCGCTCTGCTTTTTGCTGCAAATTATCTGTTTCTGCCTGTTGGTTCTGGACCCAGCTTCTGTTTCCCATGGGAGCATCCATCCATCTTCACAGGGGGGCCAGAGCCCCCCCCCCCCCCCCTCAGCCCAACTCAAACTGCAGTTGGGCCACCTCGTCGGGTTTGTTTACCCATTTGATTTGTGACGTTTTATGGTCTGATACTTTTCTGTACCATTCATATTATTGTCATTATTTTCAGATCTCAGACTATCTGGAGTCACTGAATCTTGTTAATTCACCTGGATCTGCCCATCATTGCAACTTTCACTGTTTTTGCGTTCTGAATGATCGTGTGTTCATTAATGTTTCTCATGGTTCAATTATTGAGCTAATTGTCACACTGTTAACTCCTGTAATTACACATCAGTCATGAAGAACTCGAGAAAATGTCTGATAATAATGTTGTTACTGCTCTCAGGGATTCAGCCCAACCCTGGACCCCCCACTATTTATAGGACACCAAATGACTTTAAAAACATGTCAGGACTTCATTTTCTGCATGTAAACGCTCGTAGCCTTCTGAGAAAACTTGATGCCTTGAAAATTCTGGTCAGTTCTTCTGGGGCAGATGTAATCTTCATCTCTGAAACCTGGCTCAACAAATCTGTACTGAATAATGACCTGGTAATCAATGGATTTAACATCTACCGTTGTGATCGTCAAAAAAAGGGGTGGGGTGGGGGGGTGGAGTCATTATTTACATTAGAGATTTTCTGGTTTCTAGTCATGTGTCTTCTAAAATAATTCCTAACCAGTTTGATGCCATAGCTGTAAACATCACTTTGCATGGAGGCCAGATTTTATCTGTAGTGTGTTGTTATCGTCCTCCCTCAGCAACACCTGAGGCTCTGTCCTCCCTGATGGAATTCCTTGGTAATTTAAAATTCAAAGAGATTTTTTTGGCAGGAGATTTCAACATTGACAGGGATAAGTCGATCCCCCCCTCCCCCTCTGTGATAAATTCAAGGAATGTTGCCTGTCTCTCAATCTTACCCAACTGATCAACTCTCCGACTAGACTAAACAAAAACCGTCCTGAAAAGTACTCCATCTTAGACCTGTTTCTAACAAATATGCCTCACAAATTCCCTGGTAAAGGTGTATTGCCAACATTTTGAGTGATCATTGTGTGACAGCGACTCTGAGAGATATTAAACATCCACATTCTAAGCACAGATTAATTCAAAAAAGGGATCTGAAACGTTTTTGTGAACAGTCATTTCTCTGGGATCTGCCTCACTTTGACTGGCATCGTATTCTATTAATTGATGACGTGAATTCCGCTTGGAACTATTTTCATAATAGTTTCATTTATTTTGTGAACAAACATGCTCCTTTTCGTCAGTTCAGAATAAAGGGACAAGATAGCCCCTGGTTTAATCCAGAGCTAGCTGGCCTCCTGCACAGGAGAGATCATCTTTGGGCCGCAGCGAGAAAATCTGACTCAGACAATGATTGGTTGAGTTTTCAACAGATGAGGAATAAATGCACAACTGCCATCAAAGCAGCAAAACGCAACTATTTCTTATCTCAGACCTCCAAAAATCTAAATGACCCTAACAGATTCTGGAAAACCATCAAATCTCTCTCAGGCATCCCCCAATCATCTGATCTCCCATCACAACTTCTCGTTAACTCTGTTCCTGTGTCAAAAAAGCATAAGATCCTGAACTGTTTCAACAAACATTTTGTTGCATCTAGTTCTTTATTTGACACAGTTACTAATGGAAAATCAGCCACTTCACTTAATAATCGAACTTCTACAAATCAAATCCCTCCTACAAGTCAATCCTTAGTTAATCACACCTTCTCTTTTTCTCCATTCTCAGTTAGTGAGGTGAATAAACTGTTAAAAGATCTTGATCCTAAAAAATCTGCAGGTCCAGATGAACTTCCAACTTATTTCTTCAGGCTGGCTGCTCATATCATCACAGTCCCTGTGACCCACATCTTTAATCTCTCCATAAGCCAAAACTCCATTTCAGATGCTTGGAAAACAGCCTTTGTTCGTCCTTTGCTGAAGGGAGGAGACCCCACCTCACTGAACAACTATCAACCAATCTCTAAGCTCTGCATTTTAGCCAAGGTTCTAGAAAAACTGATAAACTCTTAAATCAAAAATTACCTGGACTCATTTAACATCTTACATCCCCATCAATCTGGTTTCAGGAAACAACACAGCACGACTGCTTCACTGAAGGTTCTTAATGACGTTGTTGAAGCACTGGATGCTAAGGATTATTGTGCTACACTTTTCTTAGACCTGTCTAAAGTTTTTGACACTGTGGATCATAACATCTTGTGTCATAAGCTTTCAGAAATTGGTTTCTCAGAACACACCATTGGTTGGTTCTCTAACTATCTCTCAGACCGGAGGCAATGTGTTCAGTATAATGGTACTTCCTCCAGTTATTTACCAGTCAACAATGGTGTATCACAAGGCTCAGTCTTAGGACCCACCCTCTTTACAATCTACATACTGTTACGATAGTTCTTATTTAGACTGGTCCTATGGTTTTGATCTGCTCAGGGATGAGATTATAATGAAATTATGACCCGGTTCTGACTGGGTTAAACTGGGCCAGCAAACTCTTAAGAGAGTCTCCCTGATGATTCAATATCTGTCACGGAATAGAGTTTGATCTGCTTGCCACATCACGTAGAAAGGCTTTGGAGCACCATCTCATATTTTTCCTAACACGTCAGTCCACATAAGACCACACTTAGGCACGCCCCCTCATACACTGACAGGTTGAGCTCCCCCTTCTGCGAAGGCAGAGCCTAGGACCCTATAAAGGAATAATGAGACGAGACATCGAGGCTCTTCCGGGTCTGTGTACGCGTCACAGTCCGGAGAGTCCAGCGTTGTAAAACTGTAATCTTTTTCCTGCCATTTTTTAATATAATTGATAAAACTTAATTGACGTCTCATTGATTTATTGATAGTATGAGCTGCCACTTCTGAGAGAGATAGAACCAGAGGAAGCGGTGGGGGCTGGCTGAGAGTCCAGGGCTAGAGAGGAAGCCTGAGGCCCACAGCTAGCCGTAGCTAGTTGCAGTGACTGACGACCCGCAGTCAGCTCCCATAACGCAACAATACATAATGTAGGTAAAAACATCCCTAATGCATCCATACATTTCTATGCTGACGACACAGTTGTTTATTGTCGAGCTAAAACAGTTGATAAAGCTTTCCAGCTTTTGAAATCCACATTTGACATCCAGACAAATTTGTTCCACCTCAAACTTGTCCTAAATGCCGACAAAACCAAAGGGATGCTTTTTTCAAATAGGAAGTTGGTCCCAGCAGTTCTTCCTCCGATTTTATCCTCAAATGGTGTCCCCATTGAGTTTGTTGATTCTTATAAATATTTGGGTATCTTGGTCGACTCGCATCTCTCTTTTAAGCTTCGTGTGGAAAACTTGATAAAGAAACTGCAAGTTAAACTGGGTTTTGTTTTCAGACACAGATCCTGTCTAACCCTGAATGCTAGAAAACGCCTTGTTTCTGTGACTTTCCTTCCCTTCATTGATTATGGTGACATTATTTACATGAACGCTCCTACAAGAACCCTGCAGATGTTGGATGCTGTCTATCATGGTGCACTAAGATTCATAACTGGCTGTGATTATCGTACCCACCACTGCACTCTGTATTCACTGGTTAACTGGACATCATTAACTTCATGCAGACTCTCCCACTGGTACATTTGCATTTTTAAATCACTTCTTGGTCTGCTGCCTTCATACATCTCCTCCTACATGTCTCTGCATGAGTGCAGCTACAGCGTGCGCTCTCAGGACATTATTACCTGCAGTGTTCCCTCAGTGCGGACTGAACTAGGCAAAAGGGCCTTCTCCTACTCCACTCTTGTTTCCTGGAATATCTTACAAAAAGATCTGAAGCTCTCGACCTTGACCTCTCTAAGTGGCTTTAAGAATCTGTTGGACTCCTGGCAGGGACCAATGCAGACATGTTCCTGTTTTTAGTTTTCTACATTCACCTTAGCTGTTTTTATGTTGCTTTTCTTTTTAGCCATCTTATTTGTTAAAAAAAAAAAAAATCTATATGACTTTTTATAACTGTTTATTGTTGTCGCCGTTGTCCATTGTTGTCATCATTCTTTGTTGAAATCAGGTCTCTCTTGTAAATGAGTCCTGGAGGCTCAATGGGATTTACCTGTCTAAATAAAGGTTGAATGAATAAGTGTTTTAAATGAGCACTGCAAGGTGTTTTATTATCATAATTAATGTCTTCGGCTGCTTTTGCAAATCAGTTTTTCTTTTGACTTTATATTGTAGGACTTTAATACAGCCACAAACATCTAGATGTGTCTATGTTGCCTTATCTAGTAGTACATCTGTTCCTCATGAGCAACACTAAACTCTGAGGGAAAAAATAATTAACAGAATAGTGAGCTGAACTGTGGCCGTTTAGCTAAACGTAATTTTCAATGTCTAATAAGCTAAAGGCATATTTGTGATGTAACGAACCATTTTTATTTGTTTTGTAATGCTGGTTACAGGCTGACTTGAGCGCAGTCACGTACTGAGGGCGTGAACCATCTTGATTGTTTTGTAATCTTCGTTTTCGTAACATGGTCACGTTTCCTTGTTTTGTTTGTACGTCATGGTATGGTGGCCTATAACATTTTTTTTTTAAATCACTGACCGAGCAGGAAGCAACGATATGGTTATTGTTTTTTTCTTAAGCAGCTATTTGGACCGCCGCGATGTTCCTGATGCATGCTCCAGGTAGAAAAACCAAACCAACCGTCAGTTGGTTTGTTTTTACGCGACCAATCGTTGGTCCGTACGCGGTGACGTCACACGTTTGTCTCATCTCCTGCCTGGGAGTGTCGCAGGACTTGACCCCTCTGATAAGGCTATTCTGCCCTCAGTTACGTTTATCGCAGCAGTGAGCGTGTTGTGTATAGCTTTCTGTTCTTGGAACAGTCAAAACCCAGAAACTTTACGAGCTGCTGACAGCCGAGAGCGGGTAAGTGATGTCTCAGCACATTTATGTGCCTTGTTCTGTTAAAACCTTCAGTACTTGTCTCGTTTTGTAAGCTAGTAGGCATAGATTTCCATAACAAGTTAGCATTGACGCTACCCACTTTGCTAAACTTTTTCATTCATGCATTTTCATGCAGCAATCAAGATAAACAAATAAGTACAAATGTACAAAAATGGTTGATGAAACATGTTGTTTTAAAAATAGTTGACAATTGAAGTTGAATTAAAGCTGCCGCTGCAATAATTGTGGTGTTCATCTTTGTTAAACGAATCAGGAAACTTCTTATGTTTTTATTGTATTTGTTTACTTAAATTTATCGAGTTCTACTATTTCAACTACTTCCCGTCTGGCAAGTCAATACTGACACCTGGTGGTTACCACAATTATACTTGCATAATGATGATTCATTAAATGTTTATTATTATTATCATCATCATTTAGTGACATTTAGCTGAAAAGTATTTAAATCACACTTAAAGTTCAGACAGGTAAATCATTGCTGCTGTGGTGGGACAATGTTTGTGATCACCTCTGGACTTTTGTTTTCTGCTAAACAAAAATAAAATTAAAATAAAAAACACCAAACGTTGCAGGAAATATATAATTTGAGCCAAAGCAGTCGAGTATAAAATTCTGCATTGCGTTAGGTTTATCTAACACCAGAAAAGATTTAAATGATGTCATAGTCAAAGTATTTCTTGTGAATAACTCTGTTACTACCACATACAACTTTAGCTAGGTATCTGTAAAACTGACCGAATTGTAGATATTTTCTATGTTTGTTAATATTGAGTTATCTATAGCATCCAAGTTAAATTGATTCCTTTCATCAGTAATAGATGTGCATTTAATATTTATTGTTACTTGAAAGTTTTAATATACTCAGTTCAGGGATTCATGAGATATTTTGCATCACACATTATGCAGCTTTTTAAACTGTTTTTTCAAAACCTTCTTGAAAATAGAGAAAATCCTTGTGCATTAAATGTTACTATAAACAGTAATGAATATAAGTACCTGTAAGGTGACCTGCTTTATCTCAGACCATGTGGCTGCCTTTGATTGGGATGACGGCCCTGCCGCACGTCGGAGGGATCTACGGTGGTATTGTTACACGCAGACAGGTGAAGACCTGGTACCCAACCCTAAATAAGCCCTGGTGGCGCCCACCAAATGCAGCGTTCCCAGTGGTGTGGACGTGTCTGTACACAGGCATGGGGTAGGTGTTGCATCGACTCTTGCCGAGTGAAGCTCCCTCAGCTGAGTGATTTTTATTTTGGATTTGGCCCTTTAGGTACGGTTCTTACCTGATCTGGAAAGAGCTCGGGGGTTTCACTGAGGATGCACTGGTTCCACTGGGCCTGTATGGACTGCAGCTAGCTCTAAACTGGGCCTGGACTCCAATTTTCTTTGGTGCACACAAGATAAAATTGGTAAGTTTAACTCAGAGATGTTTAAGTATTTTTAGATGGAAATTACACTGAACTGCTGGATGGTTTATTAAATGTGTTTTCTGTCAAATGTAGGCACTGATTGAGATTGTTCTTCTCACTGGGACTGTTGGAGCCACCATGGTGTCTTGGTATACCATCAGCCGCACCGCCACTTTGCTCCTGGCGCCCTATCTGTCCTGGCTGTGCCTCGCCACTTCCCTCAACTACTGCATATGGAGAGACAACCCCGAGACGAAAGAAGAATAGGGGACTGTGTCTGTGCGCTTCACTTTTTCTTATAAATTCTTTACAATAAATGTTTATAAAATCCAGCTCATAATCAGTTAAACTTTTAGACTCTATGATTCAGCTGATATCATTGTGTTAAGCTTGTCACGGACCAGTTTGTGCGTTCTTGTTTGATAAAGCAGGACTTTTTTTTTTTGGGTTTTCATAAACATTTTAAGCCTGTCCTGCAGACCACTATCTTTGCTGCATTTTAAAACTTGACCAGTTTTGTTTTGTTTGTTTTATGGGGACACAAATCCACCTCTAACCTTATTTTTAATCAATTTATTATTAAAATGACCAGATCATTTCTTTAGGTAAAAAATTGTATTTGTAATATAATCCAAACTAGTTTGTGTATGACCAGTCTAATGCTCGTGCTCCATGTGAAAATGGTTTCAAGTGAAGTTTAAATTTCTGAGCTTTTTATAAATGTTTCAAATGTGAACTTATAAAAACAAGTTTTGTGTTTTAACTGACATGAGTTTGGTTACACTTGCTCTTTATCCACTTTAACCCAATCAGGAGGACTGGCATCAATCCCAGTGGGGCACACCCTGGACAGTTCACCAGTCCATCACTGGATCACATAAACATGGATAAACACACAATCACACTTGAGCCATTTTAAAATCTCCAGTTAACCAAAAAATGCGTATTTTGTACTGTGATAGGAACCTGGAGATGCAGAAAGACCCCAGCCGAACATGAAACCCTGGATATATTTTTCTGTGAGGCAACACTCAGCCTAATGTGCAGTAAAAAATATCTGTGTATCAATTTTCTCCTCATTTTCTTAACATTTGTTATAATCCTGGGAATCAAGAAGAAATCCATAATTAAAAAAAAAAGCGTCAGACTGGTGGAGAGTGGCCATCTGACCATGATTTTAAATATCTATAGTATAGATATATAAATAGATATTATAATTTTTTTAAATAAAAAAAGAACTGAACTACAAACCGGATTCCAAAAAAGTTGGGACACTAAACAAATTTTGAATAAAAACTGAATGCAATGATGTTGAGATGGCAAATGTCAATATTTTATTCGTAATATAACAAAGATGACAAATCAAAAGTTTAATCTGAGTAAATGTAACATTTTAAAGGAAAAATATGTTGATTCAAAATTTCACAGTGTCAACAAATCCCAAAAAAGTTGGGACAAGTAGCAATAAGTGGCTGGAAAAAGGAAATTGAGCACATAACGAACAGCTGGAAGACCAAGTAACACTAATTAGGTCAACTGACAACATGATTGGGTATAAAAAGAGCTTCTCTGAGTTTCAGTGTCTCAGAAGCCAAGATGGTAAGAGGATCACCAATTCCATTGTTGCGCAGAAAGATAGTGCAGCAATACCAGAATGGTGTTACCAAGCGTAAAATAGCAAAGACTTTTACGTTTTCATCATCAACCGTGCATAACATCGTCAAAAGATTCAGAGAATCTGGAACAATCGCTGTGCGTAAGGGTCAAGGCCATAAAACTCTACTGGATGCTCGTGATCTCCGGGCCCTTAAACGTCACTGCACCTCAACCAGGAATGCCACTGTCAAGGAAATAACAGAATGGGCTGAGAAATACTTCCAGAAAGCATTGTCAGTGAACACAATCCACCGTGCCATCCGCCGTTGCCAGCTGAAACTCTACAGTGCAAATAGGAAGCCATTTCTAAGCAAGCTCCACAAGCTCAGACGTTTGCACTGGGCCAGGGGTCATTTAAAATGGAGTGTGGCAAAATGGAAGACTGTTCTATGGTCAGATGAGTCAAGATTTTTGAAGTTATTTATGGAACACTGGGACGCCATGTCATCCGGACCAGAGAGGACAAGGATAGCCCGAGTTGTTATCAACGTTCCGTTCTGAAACCTGCATCACTGATGGTATGGGGTTGCATGAGCGCTTGTGGCATGGGCAGCTTGCATGTCGGGAAAGGCACCATTAATGCAGAGGACTATGTTCAGGTTCTAGAACAACATATGCTCCCATCTAGACGTCATCTCTTTCAGGGAAGACCCTGCATTTTTCAACACGATAATGCCAGACCACATTCTGCAGCAATCACAACATCATGGCTACGTAGGAGAAGGATCCGGGTACTGAAATGGCCAGCCTGCAGTCCAGATCTTTCACCTATAGAGAACATTTGGCGCATCATAAAGAGGAAGGTGCGACAAAGAAGGCCCAAGACGATTGAACAGTTAGAGGCCTGTATTAGACATGAATGGGAGAGCATTCCTATTTCTAAACTGGAGAAACTGGTCTCCTCTGTCCCCAGACGTCTGTTGAGTGTTGTAAGAAGAAGGGGGGGATGCCACACAGTGGTAAAAATGGACTTGTCCCAACTTTTTGAGGATTTGTTGACGCCATGAAATTTGGAAACAACAGATTTTTCCCTTAAAATGATACATTCTCTCAGTTTAAACTTTTGATCTGTGATTTGTGTTCTATTCTGAATAAAATATTAGATGTTGGCACCTCCACATCATTGCATTTGGTTTTTATTCACAATTTGTTTAGTGTCCCAACTTTTTTGGAATCTGGTTTGTACGTAGACCTATGTGATTTTAACTGTGGAAAAATAAATAGAAATAAAGCAAAATGTTTAAGTATTTGCAAAAGAAAAGACAGAAAAACAGCTAAAACTAGTAATTTTTTGTTGTTATAACAACCAATAAAATTCAGTTTTATGTCAGTTTTGGTCAAAGCTTGAAAGAGCCGTTGCAGAGGGACCAAAGAGCCGAGTGTGGCTCTAGAGCCGCAGGTTGCAGACCCCTGATCTATACTCACACCAAACTACACTATATTTTCTGGTTTCTGACAAATGAAGAACTACTTTACTTATAAGGCATTACTTGGAATATAGTTAGTGCTTTATCTGCTAAAACAATGTGTTTTAGCATTAAAAATTGTTTCCTCATCACAGCTTTTATTATTAAACTTTGAACAAGGGATGAAAATAAGCGTTGGAATCAGTAACAGGACAGGAAACGTGTCTAAATCAGAGGTTGTAAATGCATAAAACATGTTGTTTTTTAATAAATTAATTAAAAGGCATCAGTAAATTCTGTTCAGACTTGTTTTCTAGCTGGGACTGGGTGTTGGGTAAGAGTAAAAAAGTTAATGTACGTGTCCAGTCAATTACAGAGCATCTACTTTTTAAAAATAAAACACAATGAGGCAAAAGGAAAGCAAAAGAGTCAGAGATCTTGCAGTTAAACATGGATTTTAGTCTGTTTCTTGGTTCCTGGTTTAGTCTTTACAATGTGACTACAGAACTTTAATGTGTAAAGCTATAATAAGCACTAATAAAAAGATTCACTGAGATAATAAGTAATGAGCTTTATTTTTATACAAGTAACAAAAAAGAGAAAAGTTATTTTTCAGGAGCTTTTTCTGGACCGCCTTCTGATGATTTGAAGGAGAATCTGTTTATTAAAGATTTCCACAAACCCTTCTTTTCTTCGTCCATGCTTTGTTGCATACTTTCTGTAAAAACAAAGAAGATGCAACAATCAGAAGCTCTTTATAATATTTTCATTGCAATTACTAGAGAGTTTATATATATATATATATATATATATATATAGTGAGTCTATACCTGACAAAAGCATCCGACACTCTTCTGTTGTAATTCCAGTAAAACTTGTGTCTCTCACACGAGGAAACTGAAAAACATATTCACATTAAAAAACTATTATTTTCTTACATTTTATGCATATATAAGAAAAAAACAGCTTTTAATTTTTGTGCACCAAGTACGTTTGAGGTCTGAGTCAAATTAAAAGATGTCCATTATTTACAAACTAACCTGGTGTGCTTTACTGACACCAAACAGAGTCTTTACACTAAATACCTTTTTAAATGATCATTCTTACAGGCAAAAAGTATTTTTAGCTGATCAAATCTATGTCATAAATTAAGAGTTATCTGCAGAGGGATCTATCTTTATTCAGATATATATAAAATATATAAAACAAAAAGGTTCAACAGTAGATTCAACAATAAAAACAACTATAAATGTGAACTCACTCTTTGTCTGTACACATTGCCATTAATACGGGCCAAACTTTCATACATCTGGTCACATTTCTCTGGATCTGCAATCTGAAAGAAAACAAATAAATTAGATTAAATGTGGAGCGAAACAGACATGATAACAACCAAATCGGTTTATCTGTCAGGACCAAGACAGGACAACTAAGATCATTTTAATCTCATTAAAATGAAATTTTATAAGACCTGTACTAGCCAATTTCCAGATGTGACATCTGATGGGAGTTTCATACATTCAGCGTGTCTAGGCCTGCCACAGTAAACAATAAATCAATTAATCGCATGATAAATTAAAATTATCGACCTCATTTTCATTTATCGGCTTTATCGTTTCTTTGTGTCTCTTTCTACTGAAGACACTGGATGACAAAAGGCTCAACACGGGTGCTCTTCACTGACCCCTCCCTTTCACTTTGAAATCCAATGTAACCATCCAAAATCGCGTTTTTGGATTGTTAAAAGCAGCTAAGCTGAGAAGCTAAGCTCCGAGCTAAGCTAACATACCGACCTCAAGGAAAAAACCTCCGTCTTGTCGAAGCTCCAAAATTCACAGTTGAAACCCGTGCCTTCGTCTAAAAAGTTGTTTTTCTCTGCAAAAAGAAGCTGAGAACTTGTTTACTGTTTTTTTATTATTAAAAGCTTTGTGTGAAAAATGCTATGTTAAAGAGCTCAAACCACACCGAGCATCCGCCATTTAGAGAACCGAAGAGAGACAGCCCATGTCACGTCAAGGGTCCTCCCTCCCATTTTTCTTAAAGAGACACTCTGCTCACTCCCTCACTATCCATCCTTCTGGTCAAACGTCTTATACTGCCATCTGGTGGTCGAAAAAAGGTACTACAGGCAAACCATAGTATTCATTCAAACTTTATTTAGACAGGTAAATCCCATTGAGCCTCAAGGACTCATTTACAAGAAATACCTGATAACCATTTCTTCTTAATTTATTGTCAGATTTCAAACAATATTATCAATTATCACAATAATTTCTGAGACAATTAATCGCCCAGCAAAATTTGTTATCGTGACAGGCCTAAGAGTGTCTTTAATTCTTTTTAAACATTTAAAAACATAACGTTTAATGCATAGTTAGAATGTGACTAAAACTGAAGGAAAAGCATATTTTTGACTAAATTATACAAAAAAGAAAAAAATCTACTTTTTTTCAATTAATGTGTAATTCGTCTGTCTAGTTGTTCAAATCTGAAGTTTTGTTGTGTTAGCTTTTTCTAATATTTCGGTTTTTCTTAAGAATAAAAACTTTTAGCACTGGATTTAGAAAGGTTTTAGCTCATTTCAAGATTATTTTGTCAAACACACATAGACAAATTTGTCTTTTATCAATTTAATTCTTTCAGTTTTCGATTTTGTAACTGATGCATGCAGATTAAATTATCAAGAGATTATATAGCCAAAATCCAGTTAGTGTAGCTGTTATAAAGAGGTTTCACATGTATCAACAAGGTCGGCTAAGCGATTCTCTGGTTTAGCCGCTAAGGCTCGTGCCGTGTGACCTCCTGACCTGCGTGTTCTCCCCCTCGCGGAACGCAGAAGCGACTCTCTGCCGCAGAAACGTTCCCAAATCGCGGCCCTTCTTGGTTTCGTCTCGGGGCCATTCCTCACACAGCTTCAGGAACCGACGATACCTGGTCGCAGACATCTTTGATCATGTAATATTTACGCGTGCGAGGATTTCGAAAAATTTGTGCCTTCTTGCGCACCGTACTTGTGTCACATCTAAATGGTTCCCCCTCCCGTTTAAGATCCTCGTTGTAGCACCACGGCGTTAGCACGATGAGCGGCTCAAACGTCAAAAAGGGCTCTTCCTCCAGGATGGTGGAGTGGATCAGCTCTGCCTGCCGGTTTGCAAGTGACAGAAATGACTTCAGAAGGTAAATTAAACATTAAAATTAATTTGTGTGCTATGTGAGGGTTAGCGAGTGCAGCTAGTTAGCCTCCGCGCACCGCCTGGGATTTGTCCTTGTGATTGTCGCTCCAGAGCTGAAACATGATCTAGTGATCCCACACGATAATTCAACTGTAAATTACTGAACATGGGCAAATAATAACATTTAATGTGTGTAGTGTTTATATTATGTCCACCCGTTTTGTTCAAATACTAAACGTTTGAAAAAGCTACTCACAAATTACCCAAAAATTCTTCAGATAATCTGTTCTCAATTTTTAGATGTATAAAACTAAACAATGACGGATGTTTGAATTATGTTCAAAATGTAGATTATTTTACACTTCAGTATAGTACATTAAAATAAGGCATTGGCTTCAAACTGTGCTGAAAAGTTGTTTTTAACTGTTCGTAACAGATTTCATCCTTGCTTCAGTGTCACTCATTCAAACTATTGTCTCTTTGGTGATTGTATGTACTTCTTTTTAACTATCTAATGTAACTTGGAAGAATGAGAGATGGTGTGTTGATGAGCTCATACCAGGTTACAGTTGGTTTATTATTGTAAGAAAAATGATCACATCTGTTTTTTGTTTTCTTTAGGAATCTTCTGGTCAACTTGGGCTTGTTTGCTGCAGGTGTTTGGGTAGCAAGAAATCTCTCTGATTTTGACTTGATGTCTCCTCAGCCGGTGACATAATGAGGTCACACATTGAAACCAAAACCAGATTGGTGAGATCATCTTCATCTGACCAAAATAAAGTTCTTCTCTTAATCCTCATATCCTCATGAAATCGGTGTTGACCAGGCAACTATGACTATGTCCAAGTTTTTGCTAATTTGTTTGGTAACGTGCTTCTCATCCTTTTAGGTGTCTTGGACCAACAAGAAGGAAACATGAGACACCAATAAATACAGAAGTTTCCCTGACTACTTACGCTTTGGAAACAGATCGTCTCATTTACAGTAGTCATTTGATTTTTGTTTATATTAGCTGTGAAACATTATTACATTTAAATAGCATCTTTATTAATGGGCTTTTTTTGAGTCATAGATTGACTTTACTACAAGTCCCCCCCCCCCCCCCCCACCCACCCATTAAGGGACTTTAAATTAGTTGATTTTATGCAGCCATGTCAGTTCAGGAGCTTTTTGTTGCTGCAGCTCGTAAATGTCTGTCTGTTGGTAGAAAGTCTCTCTCGGTCTCTCAGAGTCTGGACCTTGCTGCTCAGGTCTCGGCTGTTAGTTTGGGGTTGAAACCTGCTCTTCTTTACGACAGTAACGGTGCTTCTGTGGCGCAGGTCCAACAGTATCTGAGCTCCTTGCAGTCTCTCCAGCTTGCGTCTGAATCCCTTCTCATTCTGGACCTAAATGGAAACAGTCTCATAGTTAACGCAGGTGCAGTCAGGTCAAACATGGAGCAGGTGGCTGTGGTCGATGTTTGCCACTCGCTGGACAAACCTGCCATCTCTGAAGCTCAGAGGAGAGGACTTGGGAGCGTAATGGAGGGTTTGCTTCAGCTTCTGGAAGGGTTTCAGCAACTCCATGAACCTGGGAAACCTCTTTGCATCCAGGAAAAATGTGAGGAATGGAATCTATGTACAGTTTTTGGTGTTTTACTGGGTTTCCCCGTCACCTACTGGTTTGATCAGGCTGAGAGCTTTGAAAACTGTCTGTCTATGACTCCCCTGATGGTGGTAACAGCTTCAGCAACGTGGCAGGCGGGTGGCACCGGTCACAGATGTCGTCTGTATTCCTTCAGCGTTCCAGCTGCTCTGCAGGAGGAGACGCAGTCCGAGCTGGAGAACTGGAGGCTTCGTCTGTTGGAGAGATTTGAGCAGCAAAATGTCCTGAAGGATCTCAGCATTAGTCGGTCCACAGTCACTCTGCCCTCCGTCACTTTGTGATGTGAATAAACGTTTCTTTTAAAGTAAAATCCTCTGGGATGACTTGCTTTATCTTTTAACACTGTGTTGACACTTGAGGGACAGCAGTGATGAAAAGCACATTTCACATCTTGATCAAACTGAACCTACATTTTTAAAACTCAAAAAAGCAGCCCAAGTTGATGAAATTAGTTTAATTTCAGTTTTCCAGACGATTTTAAAGACATTAAGATTAGGCTTTTGAATAAACTATTACCTGAAATGCAGCTCAGACTCAGCAGCCACTTTTGAAATACTAAAGTGAAGATATGTAGTTTTGATTTTCATTTAAGAAAAATTTCCAGCCACCTTCACCGGCAGTTGTTCAAAAATAAGTAATGAATGGCTCCAACAGCTGATCAATAATCCTAAACTTAAAATGTTTCTCAGAAATCAGAGTACTTGTAAATACTGTAAGAAAATAAAAATTAATATTTAAATTATGATGTAATTCAAGTCATATGTGTTCAGAAAAACTTGCTCCAACATCCAAGTGGCATCTTCAACATAAACCAACTCCCAGAATTCCCATTTAAAAATAAAAACCTATTTCTTTAAAATCCTGGCTGAGACGATAAAACAATGCAAAGCACTTTGAGAAATGTTTTCATCAGATCTAAGCAAGAATCAAATCAAGTGAGTACTGTCATCACATGAGAGCAATGACTCCATGATAAAACTTTCAGTCTTTAGAAGGAAACACCTACGGTTTATTTTATGCAACTTAACATATTGTACAGAACAATAAATACATTTCTACAATTTGAACTGATACCAGTTCTGTTAAATAAAGCTCTTCATATATAAAGTTTAGCACTCTATATTTTCATCTCTGACAACAGTTATAACTAACTCGTTTTATTAAAAAGCGGCTGAACCGTCTTTTTACTCGTCCTGGCAGATGAGTCAGTCTCAGCTCATTCGGAAGACGTTAAATCAGTTTTTCAGCAGATTTCACACGATCCTCCACTAATCACGGCGTCAGAGAGGCTGAATGGCTGACAGCACTTCACCACAGCGGCCGCTCACTTTCAGCTCAGCCAGGTGGTCTGCTCTGGTGGGGCCGATGTTCAGAATGGCGATCGGCATCTTCCTGTCGCTCGCTGCCAGCAAAAACCTGTATCCTGAGTACACCTGATGGACAGAGACAACTAAACGTAAAGGAAAACAAAAAGTGTAGCGATCCAGCGATTATTATTGGTTTCCTACCTGCAACGATGATCCCACAACCAGCACCAAGTCTGACTCTGCCAGTCTGTCGTGAACACACTGGACAGTTGCTCTGCTGACGGTGTCGCCAAAAAAAGTGACGTCCGGCTTCAGTATCCCCCCACACTGCTCGCAGGACGGGACTCTGAAGTTGAGCACCTGCTCTTCTTCTAGGAAGACATCACCGTCCGGAGCCACAGTGCCCGCCTGAGCTCTCCACCCCGGGTTTAAGGAAGCGAATCGTCTCTGCAGATCCTCCCTGGCTGTGATGGCACCACAACCCAGACACAACACTCTAAAGAACAATTTAATAAAATGATAAAATATATGGTCAAATAAACCAATTTGACAAAGTTTTAAACATGGTAACAGAGAGTTGACTCCATGCAGTTGTTTAAAAGGGTTATTTGTTTGATTTATGAGTCATTTGATACTTCAGGTGTACTTCTAATAACTTTAGTGATGCTGCACAAATATAAATTATATAATACAGTATTTATTATACATATATATATATATATATATATATATATATATATATATATATATATA
>NC_056504.1:27786382-27796421 GCF_014905685.2 Nematolebias whitei
ATATATATATATATATATATATATATATATATATATATATATATATAATATAAACCTGCCACGAAAAGGCAAATGTGGACAATAGTGTATCTGGCCATGTCTGTGTGTTGGCAACGTTTCTCATGAGCGACTGAACGAATTTGAATGAAATCTGAAAAAAAAAAAAAACCCATAAAAAATGTACAACTGATCAGCTTTTGGTCAGCCCAATTCAAAGTGACTGCCACAATCAGCTGATAGATGTTGATTGAAGTTTTTATGTGGTAGTCACTGAGACTGATCCTTACGACACACATTGATAGCAGTCTCTGTCTGTTAGTAAAATATCTCCTGAACAACTGGATGGATTTTAATGAAACCTTCAGGTAATAATCATTGGATGTTCCTCTACAACTCGTCAACTTCTGGAACCTGATTCAAGATGTCATCCACAGCCAAATGAACTTAGAATAATGGTGTAATTCAGTCGATTTTGCAGATACTGAGCTAGTATTGGTGTGGTGGTAGTTGAGGGTCGTTCCCATCATGTTTGTTCTCACCTGTGGGAGCAGCCGTGGAGCTCCGTGAGCCGCTTGTGTCCTGCTTTTGCGTGAAGAGCATCTACATTCTGCGTGAGCAGCCAGTGCAGCTTCCCTCCGTCCTCCCAGCGCCGCAGCACCGCGTGGCCACGGTTCGGCCGGTGGGAGGAAAACTGCGGCCACCCGACAAAGTTCCTGGCCCAGTACCGCTGGCGGGACTTCGCACTGCGGATGAACTCCGAGTGCTGCATGGGTCGTCTGTCGGTGCGGGCGTAGAGCCCGACCCCCTCCGAGCGGTAGTCAGGGATGCCAGACTCGGTGGAGAAACCCGCTCCGGTGATGACGAACAGTCGCCGGGCCCGAGTCACAAAGTCCTGCAGCAGCTCCAGAGACGAGGCGTCCGTAGAACTGCAGGCAGGGACGAAGCTCAGCTTCCCCGCAGGGACTGAGGAGGCTGCCCTGACAGGAGGAGGGACGGCCCGCCACGGCAGTCTCATCTACAACAGGACAAACAAGTTAGAACTGACAAGTAACACGAAAACACACGGAGGCGGAAGTTGTACGTTTTAATTCAATTATTTAACTTCTATCTAGTTTTACATGTAGTTCTTTGGCAGCATTCACTTATTAAATCATTACCTTCTTTAAGACTACCGCAATATAAATTTAGTTTAGGTTATAAATATTTGTTAAAAACTACGAAGGGCTGTTAGCTAACATGTTAAAGCTACTGCGATAACTTAAGACTCAGAAAACAGGAAATACCAATTTTAACGTAACACCAAACACTACCGTGTGGATCTCTGGGAGCTGGAGTCATCTGAAAATATTCATCTGAAAATACTGTACTGCATTTGTCAAGACCCTTGAAACTCTTACTGTAAAAGTGCGTGGGGGGATAATTAGAGCCCTATAAAGAGAGAGTTGTGACACTCTTTGAACTCGCCGATACGCGGTCACGTGATTCATGCAGCTCTCAATAGTTCCAAACAGCTCATCGCTGTCAGTCAGTTTGAGCGGCTGCTGGCGCAACATAACACAAACATCGACTTTTCTTACTTTACCTGACGTCTTTCAGTAATTACTGAGCAGTAACGAACAAAATTATTGATTATTTCACAGACTATGCATTTTATCAAAGCATTTTTAGAAGCGGCTGATACATTTATCATCAAATTTTAAAGTGAAACAAGATTTTATCATTAAATTTTAGAAGGAAACGAGACTGCAAATACATATTTATATAGGGCTCTGGGGATAATAAGCCCTTCACTACGGTGTTTTATGAACATTATGAATAGTTTTATGAACTGTTTTATGAACGATTTGAAGTCACACTATTCTTCGTTAAGTAGATAAAAAACTGGAAAACTGCTAGAATCATCTCACAACAGATATAAAAACATTGTTTTAAGTTTCTCATATAGCCTTGCTCCTTTGTGTGTGTGTTTTTATTTTTATTTTATTTCTTATTTAATTTTTTTCTTTAAATTATGTTGTAAAAAAAACAAAACTATTTTTTAAAATGTAGTTATGACACCTTTCATAAGAGTTTGTATTTGTATCTTGTTGTACCGTTAGTATATCTTGATGCATGCTCAATAATCCAGGTAGAAAAATCCAAAAAAGTTCAATCTGGTCCTCTGGACATTCAAAAAAAAAAAAGCAAAACAAAGCAAAAAAAATTCTAGAAACGTTTCGTCTCTCATCCGAGAGACTTCCTCAGTCTGAGGTGCTGTTTTCAGCTCAGTCTCTTAAATAGCACCTTCTTAGAGTGGATCAACCAGTTTTGCTGCTGACATCCAAAACCAGCTGATCACATGCTCAAGAAGGACCATCAGCCTAACAATGGGTCATTAGCACACTGATGGCTGTTTACTACTCACAGAGGGCTGAGTGATACTAGCAATCACAGCATTGTAAGAGGGGAACAGTTGAACCCGGAGGCCTCCACCCCTGTTTAATGATGGACTATTTCTTTTCACAAAGATGGCCTCCTTTACTCCTCTCGTTCCTCTCTGTCCAGGATGTGAACATCTTCATCCTTGAAAGAGTGACCGCTGGCCTGGAGATGAGTGTAGACCGCAGAGTCCTGGCCTGATGATGTTGATCTTCTGTGCTGGGCCATCCTTTTGGCCAGTGGCTGTTTAGTTTCCCTGATGTACGACTGATCACAGCCCTCCTGACACTGAACAGCATACACAACATTACTCTGTTTGTGCCGGGGGACTGGATCTTTGGGATGAACCAGTCTTTGCCGTAATGTATTTTGGGGTTTAAAAGCCACTGGGATGTTATGTTTAGAAAATAAACGTCTCAGTTTCTCTGATACCCCCTCAACATACGGAATGACCACTGGTCTGGGTCTGGGTTCCTCCTTTTCACCTGATGGCTGACTGGAGTCCTGTTATACCGTTAGTATAGTTCCAAAAAAAAAAAAAAAAAAAACCTCCTACTGTAAAACTGGATATTACTATGGTATTAGAAAAGTCCTCACACCACACTGTAAGTGTCCTAAAGGGTGAAATTAAGTAACTTTTTGTTCACCATTTCTCTAACCATTGCCATTTTTTGTCAGTGACTGTTTTTAAACTAAAAGTTTAAAAACATGCTCCTATAAAGTGTTGGGTTACTTTTACCCAAAACATTTCATGTTAAAAGCCTTACTTAATTAAGGAAGCAAGATCAATAAAGTTAGCTGAAAAGGTGCCAAGTTAAAATTAATGTTTGCTTTGAAGGTGCACAGGATCCAGGATGTAGGATTTAGCATAAAAATTATGTAATGAACAATTTCCTCAAATAAGTACACAAAGAAATACTTAGTTGCTGACACCATTGCCATAACACATAATATAGATGCATAGTATCTTGTCATTTGTTTCTAAAGAGGTGAGTATCTGTAAATTGCAAGTAACATAAAAACATTGCATAGACATTTGTCTTTAGGCTTTTCACAGTTTACTTCATGTCTTGTACCTTTGAAGAACACAAATGTTATACGTCAGGTGAAACAGAAGCTACAGCTTCATTCAGTTCAGTCTTTTCATGACGGCAGCGTCTTCAGTCAGCCACAGAAACAACTCGTCTGGACGACAAGCTGATTAACCAAGAAGCACTGAGGGACTGAATTGTTTTCTTCCTTTAGAATATGCTGCACACGTCTTTGTTACAAAACTCCAAAATATCTGTCGTGAGGAAAATTAATACGATGTTAGAAATCCAATGTGCACAACAATCATCTGGCACGTCCCAAATGTGATCCTACCAGAGAACGTGCAATTGAAGACGGTTTCCAAATGAGCGTGAAACTCTTCTCCCAGGATGGAGCGGTAGTCCATGTGGCTCGTGTGAACAAAACACTGTGTTGCATCTTTAAACAGCAGGTCACTTTCTCCATACTGACGGGACTCAAAGAGCCTGAACTCTGTGTTTGGGTTGGTTGCCAGTGTCTCCTAAGTCATAAAAAAATAAACATGTTTGAGAAATTTAAAGAACATAAATGTAAAAACAGTTCAGCTGTATTAAATTATGCTACAAAAGTCTTAAATGGTTGAAAATTAATTTCATGTCTGAACAATAAATGCATAGTTTTTTTTTTTGGGGGGGGGAATCAACAGCTTCATTAGAATATTTTAATAATTTTTGAATACATTTAATAATTTTAAAAAATAACATAAATCACACATTTTGTACCAGTACAATTTATGCTAGAAAAGGTAAACTAACAAACCAACAAATTATATTTTTTAAATATGTTAATATGTGGTTGCAGTACTATATTGGACATGTCAAGAGGAGGGACAGTGGGTATATTGGTAGAAGGATGTTAGAAATGCAGCTGCCAGGAAAAAGACAAAGAGGAAGGCCAAAGAGGAGATATATGTAGACAGTTAGAGAGGACATGAAGGTAGTTGGAGTGAGGACAGAGAATGCAGAGGACAGAGTGAGGTGGAGGAGGATGATTCGCTGTGGCGACCCCTGACGAGGGAAAAGCCGAAAGAAGAAGAAGAAGAAGAAGTAGTGGTTGCAGTACTGTACATAATACAGCCCAGTATACCTGGAACTTAACTTTTACTAACTGGGTATGTACGGTACTTGGTACAGGTACTGTATTTACAAGTATATACAGGGGGACAGGCGACGTCAGCAGCAGCCCCGCTGCTCATTCCCTCCCGGAGAGTGTAGTGTTGGAACGTGAGAGGCCGAGCGGATGCTCACCCCTCCCGGGCCTTTCCGCATCAGCGACCACACCGCTCCCAGCCGTCGGTGCCCTCCTTTCGGAGCTGCCCGGCATAATCCAGGAGGCGGCTGACACGAAGGGACTTTCCGTCCCTCTCCTCCCCCCGCCCAGATCGGATGATCTAGCGGGAAGGTTTGGCTCCACCCTGGCTCGCCTCCCTGACCCCATCTGGCCTCGTTTCCCAGCAGTGACATCCTACTGGAACGAGGCTGCAGCCGGACTGGTAGATTGAGAGCGCCCGTCTCCACCTTCGCACCCGTCACCAGAGTGGAGGGGTTTACTGCGCGGAATTTTCCCTCGGTACCCCCCCGGAGCCAAGCCTGGCGGAAATTCTCGGAGCAAAAGTGTCCAGGTTGGACAGGCGTCCAGTTCCTCCGGGGAAGCACGACCAGACGGTGACATCACTCTCCAACCAAGCTCACCAGTGTGCGTTCCAGGCGGCCGCAGCGAGCAACAATGTCGCTCTGCTGGCCTACAGCATCTCAAAGAGGCTGGAGAAAACAGACCTGCCTGAGGAGACAAAGAGCTCACTCTGCAAGGCATCTGACGTCATCCTCAACCTGTGCGCCTCCTCTGCTGTCTGCCTGTCTCGCATCGCCGCCTGGATGACAATGATCCAGCGGTCCACCTGGCTTTGTCACTCCCCCTCCCTGCCGGAGAAACTGCAGAAGGACCTGCTGGAGGGCCCCATCACGACGGACGCGCTGTTCGGAGCCAATTTCAAGGCCAAGCTGGAAAAATCGAAGAAGTCGGAGGAGGTGTCGGAGGAGGTGTCGGAGGAGGTGTCGGAGGAGGTGTCGGAGACTGTGCGCCACCTGATGAAGCTGCACTCCTCCTCTCGCCCCCCCGCCTGCTGGAAGGATCGTTGTGGCCAGAGGCAGCAGCAGAGACGTTCCAAAGCTGCAGCAGTGTCCTCCCGCCCCGCCGCCAGCCCCTCCCGTCAGAGAACAGCCCTTCTCAGCCCGGCAACCAGCGGCTCAGCATTCCCCAGAGATTGCCAACAGGCGCCGCCCTGGAACAACCAGCCGCAGGGCTCACGGGGGAGAAGATTTAAGAAATGACTCCTTGCGGAGGATGTGTGTGTATGCAATAATGACACAAGTTTTGCAATAAAATGAAAACATCATTCAAAGAATAAAGTGTCTGATTTCAGCCTGACTATCGGTTCGAATGATCTCACAGCGGCTTCTCTTCACACATCCTCCACACAAAACGAGCCGGTGACCTCGAAACAGTTTTTTTAAAATCACTGCAGCTCGAGAAAACACACACACAATGCTCGCTGGACACAGCATCAAAAAATGATTTTTTTTGGCAGACCGAGCCCAGGAGAAAACTTCGCTTTCAGCCCAGGGTGTGTCCTGCCCCTTCTGACCGCAGCGGAGACAAATGCGTGTCCCCGCGGCAGCAACAGCCCCCACCCAAGAGACGTCGCATTGCTGAGGGCGCACACGCCTCCCCTCAGCGCACGTCAGCTCACATCAGTTCTGATGTGAGCCCGCAGCCTGAGCGCGGCACAGAGGCTTTTGACTTGGCTGGCGTCTGTAAAAGTCATGACACATCACAGAGATGCGTGCCCACTCCCAGAGTGTTACGCAGAGTGGCAGCGAGCATGCTCCCTGAACAGCTGGACGCACCGTCTTATCAGCAAAAGTTACACGCTGCAGTTCGCAGCTCAACCCCCTCCGTTCAGAGGGATAATAGAGACAGTTCTGTCATCTCCAGAACAGATCTCGCCCCCCACACGCAGAAGTTCAGGAACTACTGGTAAAAAATGTAATTTCCAGGGTTCCCGGTGGAGAGGAAAACACAGGGTTTTACTCACGTTACTTCCTGGTTCCGAAACGGACCGGAGGGATGAGACCCATCTTGGATTTATCCATTTTCAACATTCCAGTCATTCCAAAATGCAGAAAGTTCCTGCGCTTCTTCTTTCAAGGGACCCAGTATCAGCACAACCTGGGCTTCACCATAAACTGGGAAAAGGGCTCTGTTCTTCCGGCCCAGATGATCGTTTATCTGGGAGTAGAGCTAAACTCGGTCACTATGAGGGCTGGTTATCACAGACAAAAACCGAAGCTCCAAAAGACCAGCTCCGCGACGTAAAACCGGGCAGAGTAGTGACAGCTGTTTCCATCATGAAACTGTTAGGAACAATGTCGTCAGCTCAGACGGTGGCTCCATTGGGCTTAATCCACATAAGATACTGCTGGAGATGGTCTGCTCATCTGCGCATAGATCCGGTAAGGCAAGAGAGGCGGATGATCTCTGTGCCCCACTCCGTGAGAACCGACCTGAGACATTAGGGAAATCAACTCACTCTGTCGGAGGGAACCCCTATCAGCAGATCTACGTCACATGTCTCAGTTTTCACAGATGCGTACCTGTCAGGTTGAGGAGGAACATGCCCGTCTCGGGCTGTGGGGGCGCTGTGGCCACATCACACAGCTGCTCATATAAACGTTTTGGAATGCCTCACGGTTTTGAATGTGATTCAACTTTTTGTTCCGGTGTTGCGGAATCAACACGTTCTGATTCGCACAGTCAACAAAGTGTCTGCAGCGTACATAAACCGGCAGGGGGGCGTGCGCTCAGCCCAAATGTTACACATTGCAAGGCAGCTGCTGTGTTGGGCACACAAAAACCTGCTTTCCATCAGAACAGTGTACATCCCCGGCGTCCTGAAGAGAGGAGTGGACATAATGTCCAGGGGCGGTCCGCGCCACGGGGACTGGAGCCTCCATCCCGAGCTGACGTCTCGGAAGTGGGAGAAATTTGGCAGAGTGGCAGGGGACCTGTTTGCCTCACGGGAGAACGCCCAGTGCCAACTGTGGTTCTCACTGAGCCCACGGGATGAACCACTGTTAGGAGTGGACACGTTTGCCCACAGCCCGTGGCCCAAAATGCTCTTTTACGCTTTTCCCCCAGTCCCTCTAATATCACGGTTTCTGAACCGAGCTCGGGAGGAAGAACTGTCAGCCATTCTGATAGCCCCCGAGCGCCCCGTGGGTTCCAATCCTGCGACATCTGTTATCTGGTCGCCCGTGAAAACTGCCGTGGTGGGAGGACGCTCTCCTCCAGGCGGGGGGAGCGATCAGGAGTCACCCAGAAATAGGCCAGCACCTTTGGGTCTGGCCGCTGAGCAGATGCGCTTAGAGAGGATGAGTCTCTCTCAAGATGTAGTGCGCATGCACAATCCAGGATTCACGTGCTGCTTCCACCACAGCGTTGTACACATCAAAGTGGACAGCTTTTCAGCGCTGGTGTACAGAGAAAGGTGTAGAGGCCACCTCATGCCTCATGTCCACTAGGTGGCATGCTGTCCTTTCTGCAGCAGCTGATGGACAGAAATCTGGCATTCAGCACAATTAAAACGTATGCTGCAGACATTTCCTCCTGTCACGAAGGCTTCGGTGATAGAACAGTTTTTAATCACCCGCTGATGAAGCATTTTCTAAAAGATGTACAGAGGCACATACCTGTGTCACGCCCATTAACTCCTCAGTGGGACTTAACAATGGTTCTGCAGGCCCTGATCAAAGCTTCTTTTGAGCCGTTAGGTCAGGTTTCGATTAAATTCTTGTCTCTTAAAACAGCCCTGCTGTTGGCCTTGACATCTGCAAAGAGAGTGAGTGATTTATCTGCCCTCTCTGTTGCTCTGTCATGCCTCAGGATTCAGGCTGATGGCAGTTCAGCTGATCTGAGACCTAATCCAGCGTTTATGCCTAAAAACATCACGAGCTCATTTAAATCGAGAATGATATCGTTGGAGGGTTTTTCCCTCCTCCCCACAAATCAGAAGAAGAAGCATCTTTTCATCTCCTCTGCCCTGTGCGTGCGTTGGCATGTTATGTAGCACGCACGGCCACTCTGCGTCAGACTCAACATTTGTTTGTGCATTATAGAGACGCCTCTGCAGGTCGCTCGTTATCCACCCAGCACCTGTCACACTGGCTGTGTGAGGCCATTTCTGAAGCTTACAGAGCATCAGGTTTAGAGCCCCCTGACAATCTCAGGGCGCACTCGACCAGAGGAATCGCATCCTCGACAGCCTTGCATAATGGTATGACAATGTGGGATATTTGCACTGCGGCCGCAAGGCCATCCCCCTGCTCATTTATTCGCTTCTATCTGTGTGATGTGACGGCTCGCTCCATGACACATTATGTCCTCTGTGCCTTAACAGAATGAATCTCATTGTTTTCATGGAATTTTGTTTAAACTCACATCTGACTGCATGCAATTACAGTGTGAGATATTTGTTATCAGTCACAAGTTTGTGACTGTTGGTTTTTGTTTCTGCTGTCACTGATCAGTTCATGAATACTGTTACCTATCAGTTCATTTGATTACTAATCAGTTCATTTATTTTGAATCTGTTCACTGTTTTTTCAGCCTCTCCCCTTTTTCCCGTCGAGAACTTTTCTCTCCAGGCCCCCATGTACACGGAATGCGTAAATTACGCAGCGTGCATCTGTACATGGTGCGTGTATTTACGCACATGGAGGGCTGAGGGATAAAAATTTTTTACTGCAAGCAGGCGCTTCATACGGTGTTCGAATGGACCCAGTGAGGCTGAGACTAAATCCTGCTTCGCCCTTAACCCACCAGCGACAGCCTTAAAGGGCTAAGCCTATACGAAATATAGGCATAGCCCTTTAAGCTCGGGGCCTCACTGGCTCCTAAATGGCTGAAGAAAAAAGCTATTTGGGAGCCGATTACCCGCTCTCAACATAATTTATACGGACCGGGTGAGGCCCACACAACAGGTGGGTGTGGACTAAATTTTGTTCAGTGCGATGTTTTGCGTGACGGGATAAAACCCACAAGCGACAGCCTTAAAGGGCTACGACTATACTCATAGAATCTGGGGTTACAGTACGTAACCAACGTTTTTCAAAATAAGATTGGACATGACACACAGTTAGCTGATTGATGGATGAGCCACATGATCAGAAAGGAATTTTTATTTAAAATAAACTATTTTCAATTATTTAGCACCTGCTGCACTTTTGAGCAACCAATACTGCAGGATAAACTTCCTGCTGCAGCTGATCAGCTGTTCTCCATGCAGAGCACAGAAGTGGGCGTGGCCAAGACCAGTTGCAGGTGGCAAAGAGCAGCCCAGGCAGGGAGCTGAAATCATGACATTCTGTGCTCTTTTAGAGTGTTTAGAGTTTAGAAACATTGTTTAGAATATTGCAAATGTGTGGGAAATGTTTAAAACGCCTTTATATATATATATATATATATATATATATATATATATATATATATATAT
>NC_056504.1:27806421-27908206 GCF_014905685.2 Nematolebias whitei
TATATATATATATATATATATATAAGTATATATATATATATATATTTATTTCACAGAAATACATGATCTCATGCATTAGTCATTTCAGTGTTAACAACTTCAGAATTTTACAGTTTGCTCACCTTGATTTTATCGATGCAGTCCACCGTGCTGGAAGCTCGTACGCATGAGAGTCTGGCAAAAGCGGCGACAGCAGCAGGCGGCAGCACTGCCACCAGAGCTTTAGCGAGCTCTGCACACTTCCTCTGCTCAGGATCTGAAACTGTGCACCACCGCATCTTCTTGGCTGGTAGTTTTAATAATCCACACAAGGCAGTCAGAGGAGTTAGGTGCATGTAGTCCTTTTCCACATTGACTAATTTAAAGCATGTTTGTGTGTCAGAAAGATGGCTTTAAGAAACGTTGGTGTTTGCAAAGAAATCCACATCTTCAGCCAACTTTTAAATGATTTAGCAATCAATGATATTCATTAACATCTGTTTTAATAAGGGCCTGAAAATGGGCTATAAAAATGTCAGCATCAACAGTAAAAAAAAGTATTTTACATCTCAATGCAACTAAATCCCAACAGAAACAATAAAAAGACTTCAGAAATAAACTCACCCCTAATGCAGCAGACACAGATGACAAACAGTAAAACCTGACTGAATCCTCTCATTTTAAGCTGCTGTGGATCACAAACATTTAGATAAATTTGTCCTGTTAAGTCAAAACGCAAATGTCTTCTCTTTGAGTCGGAAACGTCTGATTTTCTTGCGAGATTCACCAAATTATCTGAAGCTCTGGTGCATATGAAGGAGAAAACTTGTTGCGTAAGGGCAACTCCTTTGAAAACAGCCAAGTCACTTTTTACACACATATGGAAAATATTTAGCACCATCTGCCACAAGGAGGACTCCTATCCATCGTTTTACAAATTAGGTGCTTTGAAATAGTTGGCTTTAATGGTTTTTGATGTGATGAACCTTTTGAAAAGATTTTTGGATTAATATTTATTTTAAAATATTGGTTGTTTTGTTTATACTTCAGTTTGTTCTTTCCAGAAATCGTGACAGAGGTGTAACGGTCCTAACAACAAGCAGGTGAGTGAGATAAAAGTCGTTTCCGGTCATATTGCAAACACACAGCTGCTGGTTTCCTTGTCTGTTGATTTTGAGCAGGGAGGATGAACGTCTGAGGTGTGGAGGACAGACTGTAAATGTTGGATTCTCTCGGTGTGAAGCAGCATGGTTGGTTTCAGTTTTTCCAGCTCAGCGGACAATCTGTTAATGCGCTCCTCCAGCTGTTAAAAACATCAGCAGGGACACAGGATTAGGTTTATTAATAACAGTAACACATGATGATATTCACCTCAGTCAGATACTGCTCAGATAACTTATAGTGAGCTCTTTGAACCATCCCAGTTTGGAGAAATAAAAGCTCATTGGTTTGGTCAGAATTAAACTCCATTTCTCCAAATGGAGGTTGTTCAAAAGATCTGATTTAATGCTCGTTTTGTCACATGTGTGCATCGTTGGGAGCTGCTGCTAAATAAAATGATTCATCACAGTTTAAGAAGTTTGTATATCTTATTAAAACTTTAATAAAATTCATAATAGTGTGAACGTTTATGAAGCATTCACACTATTGTGATTTTTCTTACATACGTTTTTTTTGGCATCTTTCTTGTTCCACAAATTTTTGTGCTATTTCAACAAATCATAAATCAAAATGTTCAGCTCTTTCGGAACAGTCCTGCTATGACTTTTAGTATTGGTGCAGCTTTAGCTTTTTGAAATATTTAGCCTTTTCTGCCACTTTTTTCTCACAGAAAATGAATTGTGCTCATTTTACCTCCTTCAAATCTTTAGATCTGTTTACAACCTTTTACTGCTCCTTTCACGTTTTGTTCTGGTTCAGCGTCTTTCAGCTTTCTTGTGCAAATTTAAACTTTTTATCATCTACTTTCAGATGTTTTTCAGCTGTTTTGTGATCCTTTTAGATACTTTCTGCTACCTTCAGCATTTTTGTGCTTCTTCTAATTTCTTTTTGCTACTTTCAACTTGTTCTGCTCCTTTCAGCTTATTTATGCGTTTCAGCTAGTATTTAGCTGTTTTTATGCAAATTTTAGCTTTTTCAGCTAATTCCACATTTTTTGGAGCTCATTTCAGCTCTTTCTGCTTCATTCTGGTAGTTTAAGCTTCTTTTTGTCTTTTCAGCTACTTTTTACAAATTTAAGCCCTTTTTTTTTAGCTAATTTCATATTTTTGTGCTCACTTCTGCTTATTTAAACCTAATACAGCAAATATGTTTTCTTTCTGGGGTTTTTTCCTGCAAATTTAGGCTTGTTCTTCCATTTCAGCTACATTTCAGCATGTTTTTAGCTAATTTCAGCTGTTTTTCAGCTAATTCTTCCGCAATAAGCATTCACACTGCATTTTCGCAGGAAATGCTATTTCTCTAGTTCACTTAGATGCAGGTAGTTTTAGGAAGGATGGATTTACCTCCTTTAATCCAAAAAAGTTCAATATGGTCCTCTGGACATTCAAAAAAACAACACAAAGCAAAAAAATTGTGAAGTTGTTTTTTGGTTTTTTGAATGTCCAGAGGACCAGATTGAACTTTTTTGGATTTTTCTACCTGGATTATTGAGCATGCATCAGGATACTTCCTTTAATATTTGACTGTTTGCTTAAATATATATTTTTTTAATTTAAAACAAAAACATTGAACTTCAGCACCTCAGTGTTAAATAATGGAGATGTGAGATTTAATGACCACACAGGTAAAAGTCTGAGAGAAAGGACTCAGATAGAGACTTTTGGTGATGTTTGGCTCTACTGTTTGCAATATTTTAGCAATTTTTACTGTAACATAAGCAGACGTTATCACTTGTGTCTTTACCTCCTTCAGCTCTTCACAAACTGCAGTTTTTTCCATTTGTTCTTCCTCTGCACTCGTCTGCAGCCAACTCTGCAACACCTCTCTCAGCTTTCGCCATGCCCTGAGCAAATACACACCATCAAACATCGACCACTGTAGAAACAATGTTTAGTTTTTTTGTTGTTGTTTTTACCGGAGCTGCTTTCTGCTCTGCTGGAAGCTCTTCATATCTCGCTGAATGCTGAGAAGCTCTTGTGTCAGAGCTGATTCTGCAGAATATGATTCGTTTTCTTCACGAGGATCCTTAGATGGTCTTCTGATGGCTCTCAGGTTGGAGTCTTAAAAAGGCATCACAACAGATATATTGACTGGATTATTTGAGTTTGGGTTAAGTAACACAAGCTTAATAAATAAAGTTCTTATATTTTTTTTAAAATCTAACCGAGAAGGGAAAAAAAAACCTGTAAAAGCTGATGGAGGTTGTATCAAAGTTGAGACTGTTCTCTGAGTCTTTGGTGTCATAAAAGCAGCTGGAGGCAGTAGAACATCCTGGTTTTCAAGCTCTAGAGGTGAGACAGCAATGGATCTTTGAGGTCCAGAAAGTATCACAGTAGATATGAGTAAACTGGATGGGGCAGGGTCTTGGTGTGAAGGACAGCTAAACTCAAAGGGGTTCAGAGCTGCTTCAGAGCAGGCGGGGTCCGGTTCATATTTGGTACTAGAATGAAACAGAAAAGCATTTAGGTCAGAGTTGCACGTTCTTGCACAATAAATGCTCATGAATACACATTTAGATAACATTACAACATTTATGTTCGAAGCCCACAGAATTATCTCTGTAGTTGGTGTGTTTCAGTTTCACAGCCTGAAAGTTTGAACAAACACACTCACTGCCTGCTTGGAGCATCATCTCTCTGCTCCTCTGAGCCAGACGAGGAGATGCTGCCAAGAGCAGGCTCGGTCAAACAGAAGGTCACGCTTTTCTTAAGCTGTCCGACTTCCTGCTCTTTTCGTCGTCTGCACAGCGCCCGCTGCTTCCACCTCAAGGCGCAACGTTTAACGACTCTCTGGAGACGCTGCGATCTCTGCAGGACACAAGCAGACTGGCTGAAGAGACGCAGATATAAAGATCAAAACAAACACACACACCACCCACTTGTTCCTGGCTGAACTGTGTTAGGCTCGTTGTGAGATCACTCATGTGTGCTGCATATGTGAGGATGCACGACACGCCCTCCCTCAGCAGCCGGTCTCTGTAGACCTGAGCCGCTCTGGATGCCTGCTCTCGCTTGCTGCGTTGCTCTGCAGCCCACAGCCTCCACCCAGACAACACCTGCAGAGTTTACAGAGCAGAATCGAGACACGATCAACTATGGGAGGCTAATTTCTGCAAAGCACTCTGTGCTTAGCTTTGATTGGAGGTAAAAACGTGAAGGCAGGTGTTACCTTGGCCTGAAGGGTGAGCGACCAGAGCCAGAGAGCTCGTTCCGTCTGGTGGGCCTCTCTCCGCCTGTGCTGCAGCTGTTTGCAGGAAAAAGAGCACAGCCCCTGCCAGTTTGACTGCACTAACTTAAACCACATACAGTACTGTAGGAAACTTCAGATCCTTGTTTCATCCAAGGTCATACTGGAAACAACTCATAACTCAAATAGTTTCAGTAAGAAGGAACTATCTTTGTCTACAGAAGAACAACGGCTCTTAAAGCCCCCACAGATCCATCTCCTCAACGAGTCTCAGTCTCTGATCTCAAAATTAACTTGCTCTCATTTTACAGTTTTAAAAGAATTTGCACTTTTTTTTCCTTTGGTTATCTACATTCATCTGAACTGATCAACAGATTTGAAAACTTGAACAAACCTTCAGTTTCCACAGCTCAAAGTACTTCTGGTACATCTTTAGTCTCAGCAAAACAACTCCTTGCCGCTTCATTACCTGAAGAATGACATGTATGGTTTAATGTTGCAGCACAAGCCAGAAGAGTAGCTTTCCATAACTGTAAAGGCATAATGATGTAACTCTTTTTCTCTGGTGCTGGTGGTGATATTTGCGCCACACTTTCAGAGTTTTAGAGACAAGTGTGCAGCAGTGATGTCGCCTGGCTTTCTCCATGTTTATCCTTTGCCTCCGAGCCTCTCTGGTGTGTTTCCTCCAGCATCTGAATGATCGCAGCAGGCAAACTAAATTCAGAAAATATAAAGACAAAAACAAAAGTGCAGAATGATTTGAGATCAACAGATTTTACAACCAGCAGAAATGATAAATACTTTAAAGATTGTTGTCTGGATAAAAAATGTGCTGCTATCATTTTCTCTGCTCGTTGTTTTTAGTTTTTTTATTTTACTGCTCGTCTTTAAAACTGCTCAGTAAACAGAGTATGAGAGCAAAACAAAACCAAACTAGAAAAATTGCATTTCCTGCAAAAATACAGTGTGAATGCTTATTGCAGACGAACTTGTTGAAAAACAGCTGAAATTAGCTAAAAACATGCTGAAATGAGTTGAAATGGAAGAACAAGCCTAAATTAGCTGAAGAAAGCAGAAAAAAAACACATATTTGCTGAATTAGGTTTAAATAAGAAGAAATTAGTGTAAAAATTAGGGACTTTGCAAAAAAAAAAAAAAAAAGAAGCTTAAATTAGCACGAAGTAGCTGAAAAGTAGCTGAAAAGGCAGAAAAAATGCTTAAACTTTCAGAAGGAAGCAAAAAGGACTGAAGTGAGCCCAAAAACTGCAGAAATAGCTGAAACAGATTAACTTAGCAAACAGCTACCGGTAAATAGTAGCTGAAATAGTGATTTAAGTGATCATTTACCAGTTTTCATGATTTATAAAAATGATCAAAGCATTACAAAAGAAATTACAATTAAGGAAAAAACAATAAACACATCAAAAAAAGCAATGGACAAATTAAAAGATGATTTGCATAAACAAAGCTGGAAAGACGTGTATGTTGATGATGTGAACAGATCATATGATGAGTTTATGAATATTTTGGGAGCTCTGTATGAAAAGAATTGTGTGCAAAATAATTGTACAAAGAGAAATGTTGTTGACCAACCATGGATGACGAAAGGGTTGAGAAATGCTTGTAAAAAAAAGAATTATTTGTATACATGTTTCTTGAAATTGAGAACACAAGAGGCTGAAGAGAAATATAAAAAGTATAAAAATAAATTAGTAGCGATTATAAGGAAACACAAGAAGGAATATTATAGTGATTTATTAAATAAAAGTAATGGTGATATGAAAGCTACATGGCGAGTAATAACTAGTGTTCTGAAAAGTCATAAAGCAAAAACAGGTATTTCACAATATTTTTTGAAGGATGACAATGAAATCCATGATGAAAATGAAATTGTAAATGGATTTAATCATCATTTTGTGAACGTTGGATCAAGCCTTGCAGCTAAAATACCAAAAGTGGACAATAATGTGAACCATTCAGTTCCATTTCCAGACAATATGAAAGTAGCTAAGGTAGTTCCTCTCTTTAAAAATGGTGATAAATGTGTGTTCGATAATTATAGACCAATATCCTTATTACCACAATTCTCAAAAATTCTAGAAAAACTGTTTGTGACCAGATTAGATACATTTATTACTAAACAAAACATTCTAAGTAGCAGTCAGTATGGGTTTAGAGCAAAAAACTCTACATCAATGGCTCTCATGGAAATAATAGAACAAATAACTACTGCTGTCGATCAAAAACAGTATTGTGTTAGTATTTTTGTTGATTTAAAAAAAGCATTCGATACTATTGACCACACTATTCTCCTTGAAAAATAAATAAATATGATGTAAGAGGACCAGCATTACACTGGGTATCTAGCTATTTAAAAGATAGGAAACAGTTTGTACAAATAAATGGTGTAAGATCTGACCTGTGCAATATCACTTGTGGAGTTCCTCAAGGCTCTGTACTTGGACCAAAGTTATTTATTTTATATGTGAATGACTTAGTGAATGTATCAGAACTCCTCAAATGTGTCCTTTTTGCAGATGACACCACATTTTTTTGTTTGGGTAAAGATGCAAAACGGATGTTGGAATTGATCAAGACAGAATTTGATAAAATACAAACTTGGTTTAAACTTAATAAATTATCATTAAATTTAGACAAAACTAAATACATGATATTTAGTAACAAAAAGAAAACGGGTGTTGAGATTTGTAGAGTTAATGAGATGAAATTTTTGGGTGTAATCATTGATGAACAGCTAACATGGAAAAATCACATAAATTCTGTAAGAACAAAAATAGCTAAATCTATTGCAGTACTATACAAAGTCAGGGAATTATTAAATGATAAAGCTCTGTACATGTTGTATAACACAATCATTGTTCCACATTTAATCTATTGCATTGATGTTTGGGGGAAAGCATGTAAAACATTTACAAAACCTATTTTTATTTTACAGAAAAGAGCTATAAGAATTATCACCAGAAAGCATTACAGTCACCCATCAAGTACATTATTTTATCAACTGAAGTTATTGAAATTCCATGATTTAGTAGATTACAGTATTTTATCAGTTATGTATAGGGCTCAAAATAACACATTACCATTAAATATCCAAAGAAATTTTGTTAAAAGACAAAGTTGTTATAATCTTAAGGGGATAGAAATATTTGTCAAACCAAAATTCAGAACTAGTCTGAAGGGAAGGTCTACCTCAATCCAAGGAGTTGGATTGTGGAATGGTCTAGAGAGTGATGTTAAAAATGCCAAGTCAATGTATACGTTTAAGAAAAAGATCAAAACTGAATTGTTAAAAAAGTATATATGAAGTAGCTTAGTGTGTGTTTTGTATTAGAATTAGAAAAATTAGAAAGTTATTCATTTTGTTCTGTTACTTGAAAATTATTATGATTGAAATAATTGTTTGAAAAAAGGGGCAGATATAATAAGATTTTTTCTTCTTTCTGCTGCCTTTCATTTTAAATCTTTTGTATCTTTTTTTATATTGTTATGGAATTGTTTTGTACTTTTTTAAAATGAATAAACTTTATACCATACCAAATAGCATAAAAAGCTGAAAGTAGCAGAAAAAAGTTAATTAGGCTGAATGTTGCAGAGATTACCACAAAAAACTTGAATTTATCTAACAGCTGAAATTTGCCCAAAAAATGCTATCAAGTTAGCTGAACACATAGAATACGCTTAAATTAGCAGAAGACAGCAGAAAGAACACATATGTGTCCAATTAGGCTTAAAGATGGTCAATGGTCTCTTTTGATGTCACATCACTCTTTACGTGCATTCCTGTTGATGATGCAGTAGAGGTGGTCAGTTTAAAATTAAAATCAGACACCACTCTGAGCAGCAGGACCACGCTTTCCACAGAACAACTGTGCCAACTCTTGAAACTGTGCCTGCAGTCAACCTACTTCACATATGGGGAGCAATATTATAGGCAGAAACATGGGTGTGCTATGGGGTCTCCAGTTTCTCCTATTATTGCCAACCTGTACATGGAGGAGGTAGAAAAGAGAGCCTTGACGTCCTTTTCAGGGACACCACCAAGTCATTGGTTCAGGTATGTTGACGACACCTGGGTTAAAATCAAATCTCTGGAAGTCCAACATTTTACTGACCACATCAACTCTGTGGATAAATACATCAAGTTCACACAAGAAGATGTAAAATAAATGGCAAGCTAGCTTTCTTGGACTGTGAGGTCTCAGTCTCTGATAGAGGACTTTTGCAAACCGAGGTGTACCGCAAACCCACCCACACAGACCAGTATTTGCAGTTTGACTCCCATCACCCTTTGGAGCACAAGTTAGGAGTCATCAGGACTCTGTATCACAGAGCAGACAGCATCCCCACTAACTCAGGAGCCAGGCAGAAGGAGAAATCCCACACAAGACAGGCTCTAGAGCAATGTGGATATCCTAACTGGGCCTTCCTGAAAGCAGAGAAGAAACCCAAACAGGACTCCAGTCAGCCAACAGGTGAAAAGGAGGAACCCAGACCCAGACCAGTGGTCATTCCATATGTTGAGGGAGTATCAGAGAAACTGAGACGTTTATTTTCTAAACATAACGTCCCAGTGGCTTTTAAACCCCAAAATACATTACGGCAAAGACTGGTTCATCCCAAAGATCCAGTCCCCCGGCACAAACAGAGTAATGTTGTGTATGCTGTTCAGTGTCAGGAGGGCTGTGATCAGTCTTACATCGGGGAAACTAAACAGCCACTGGCCAAAAGGATGGCCCAGCACAGAAGATCAACCTCATCAGGCCAGGACTCTGCGGTCTACACTCATCTCCAGGCCAGCGGTCACTCATTCAGGAATGAAGATGTTCACATCCTGGATAGAGAGGAACGATGGTTTGAGAGAGGAGTAAAGGAGGCCATCTTTGTGAAAAGAAATCGTCCATCATTAAACAGGGGTGGAGGCCTACGTGTTCAATTGTCCCCCTCTTACAATGCTGTGATTGCTAGTATCACTCAACCCCCTGTGAATAGTAAACAGCCATCAGTGTGCTAATGATCCATCGTTAGGCTGATGGTCCTTCTTGACCATGTGAGCAGCTGGTTTTGGTTGTCAGCAGCAAACTGGTTGATCCACTCTGAGAAGGTGCTATTTATAAGACTGAGCTGAATACAGCACCTCAGACTGAGGAAGTCTCTCGGATGAAAGACAAAACGTTTCTACATTTTTTTTTTGTTTTGCTTTGTTTGTTTTTTTGAATGTCCAGAGGACCAGATTTAACTTTTTTAGATTTTTCTACCTGGATTATTGAGCATGCATCAGGATATTTTGATATATGATTTGTTGAAATACCCCAAAAGTGTGGAAAGAGAAAGATGCAGAAAAACGTACGGAAGAAAAATGGGTCCCAACAGTGTGAATGCGTCATAAACATTCACACTATTGAAGAGTTAAAAATATTAAAAATGTATTAATAAGATTCTTTAACTGCCCACAGTGTTCAACACAACAACACTGGACAAAAATCAACAATAAAACCAAACAATTCAGAGAACACAACAAAAAACATTTACATAGAGATCTGCTATTCCAACCCATATATAAGCAGGAAGGTTTAGTCTTTCAAATGGTATTCGTGTAATGTTTCTACTGTTTTATGTAGTTAAGTCTTTTTACTTTGATTTATTGTCCGCTGAAGTCGGCTGAGTGCTGCCCCCTGCTGGTGGCGCTTTGACACTGCACGTGTTGTTGCTTCTCTCCAACCAACAAACACCTTTAACAAGACAGCAGTAAATTTAATTTAAAAAAAGCTTAAAAACGATTCTCCCTTGTTACTTTTGAGAATGAAGGCATGTGATTCCTTAAAACCTTAAGTTGAAGAAATCTCTGAAAGTGGTTCTGGGCTTGTTGCTCTGCCATCTGAACCTCGACCAGCAGCGCCGCCTTTTGTCTCCACCGAGTAAAAACTTTCCTGAGGATATACGACGTAAAGTGATAATGCTGGAATACTCTTGTGGTTTTTAAAGTGCAGGGATAAAAGCCCATATTGTATACGTTTGTTTTTATTACCTGAGAAACCGCTGTGTTTTCTGCCTGTAACATTCTTCTGCTTGTTCATTCATCTGAGTCATCTGTATATGTTGTACCTGTGAAAACAGTAATTCATACAACAAAAGCTTTACCTTATTTTTATCACTAGCATCCGATCAAATCATATGGTTTGCTCTCCTGAAGCTAATGATTATTCACCTTCCAAGCCGTGAAGGAGAGTTTGAGGAGTTTAACTTCATGGCAACTTTGAATCTTTGTCAGCCTGATTTTCTTTTCTCTCTGCTCCTGAACAAACTAATCACACAGTCACTGAAGCGATTAACACACACAAACACACAGCAACAACAGCTGCTCTTCTAAGTTTAGGATTGTAAAAATTAATAAATTGGGATTAGAAACATCCAACATCTCTAACGCTGACATCTCAAAACTAGATTATTTAAAATTGCAGCGATGAAGACAAAGATCCATGAGCAGAGGTTGATATTTGCAGCTTCTTGTTTGATCACTGATGCCTCACTGTGCACTGACTGCATAAAGACATGATGAGACCAAAATTACCTTTTTCCATTTATCTACAGCTGATCTCATGCAGCACAAGTCCCCCCGATGACAAGCCTGCAGCTCTCTGCGTCTCCTGCAGTCAAACACAACAGCAACCTTAGAGACCAGTTCAGACGAATCAAAAGCTTTGACAGCACCCATTTGTCCTCACCGGTCCTGTATCTCTGTGGTGTTCTTCTTCCACTGTGTCACCGTTTTGTGGAGAAGCCTGTGAACGTAAAGACAGCGTGACGCCTCCTGTTTCTGTGCCTCCTCGATCCGTTGTCGTGTGTGCTGCCTCCACTGAATCCAAGCTCTCCGTAGGTGACGTCGCTCCTCGTGGAGGACTGCCTGAAACACGATGCAATGAGCCTGGAGCACAGCACTGGTCTGAATCAACAACAAGCTAGTTTCCTTCTGCAGCTGGCATACCATCTGCTCAGACAGCATCTCCTCCTTGTGCTTCTCTGACTGTCCCCACCAGGTGTAAAACACCCAGGAGTACTGACGCTGACTGAAAACACAGCAAAACAAACACGTGATTAGAATACCTAAATCCTCCTGCCTGGTTTGGATCTTAATTAGCAGCTCACCAGTTGAAGGCTTCAGCTTTGCGTCTTCTCTGTTCTTGCAGTTGTCTCTGCAGAGTGAACTCCAGCCACGACTTGAAATATTGAGGTAATTTACAATCAGCAAACCACACGTCTGCTCGGAGCTCCATATCCTGTTGAAAAGCAGTGGAATCACAAGTTTAGTGACATATCTCAAATTTATTTGGATTTTTCCAGTTTAAAGAATATTCACTTTATTTCCATACAATATATGTTATCTTGGTGCTTACGAACAGTCTGTGTAGGTGCTGAAACATCAGCTCTCTTTTTTTTAAATTATAGAAATATAAATCTGTTGGTTGTTTAGGGCTGTTTGTTTTCATTTAGATGCACATAAAAAGAATGCTCTACAGAAAAAGGTCATCAGTGGAACAAAACTACATTATTTTATGAGAACTTGTGCTTTTAATCTGGCTGTGTTGTTATTTTAACCATCCATTCATTTTCTTCTGTTTATTGGGTCACGGAGGCAACAGGTCCAGGGGGAAACCCAGACAACCCTCTCTAGAGCCCATCCTGAAGGATCCAGGGGTGTTTCCAGGCCAGAGAGGATACAAAATCCCTCCACAGTAGCATTCTGGCCTAAAAAATCCTACCCGACCCCAGCCCGTAGCCATTTTTTCCGAACCGGACCCAACAATTAACTGTAATAAGAGGCCCGAACCCCCCAAAAAATGTTGTTTTTTGTTGTTGTTGTTGTTGTAATTAAGCTTTAACTGCTTTTGTAAACATATCAGTTTGACATGCAGTTTGAAAAATGTATTTCAAAGAAAGGAAGATATAAGATTTCTTGTTTCACCAAATGGATATTAACAAAATGAAAAGCCTAAAAAAAATCTACTCTAAAGATAGGCTATCAGATAAACAAAAATATTTTTAGAGCAAAATTATTTGGAATAATATAGAACACAGCAATTTTAATCGAACAAGGCTATTTTAATTGAATGCGCTGCTCGCTTCGGCTTTTGACGCTTCAGATGCTGCAACCTCCTTCACCGCAGATGACAGCAGCTGCTGAGACACGCACAGGCGATGATCCGGTGATCCATCTGAAGCTTAACTGGACTTTTTTTTCCCCCCTCTTTCAACCGGCCGGTTGGACCTGCCTCTTCCTCTACAAGTAGATTAACACTATTTTATATTGTGCATTCTTATTTAGTTTTCCTTGTGCTGTATGATCCATAAAACCAAATCAAAAGCCCGAGACCAACCTGGCCCGCCCATCAAGCACATAATTTTGGCTGGGCCTAGTTTAGAAATCACAGCTCTACTATACAGCATGTTCTTGGTCTGTCTTGAGGTCTCCTTCCATAACCATCATGTTAAACCTCAACTAAAAAGAGGAATTTGCTTTGAAACTTCTAGCAGCTCCAAAGCCCCTCGACTTGGTTCTGCCAAAGCCGGTGTTTCCACTTTGCTGATAAGAATTTTATCAGGTGATAAACATTTGTTTTGTTCATGCTATTAACATCATAAAACCATCTTCAGTTGTGTAAAGATAAAATTATTCAATTCAATTCAGTTTATTTATATAGCGCCAAATCACAACAAAGTTGTCTCAGGGCACTTTACAGAAACATTCACATACATAAAAGCCAATTAGTAAAGTTCTTTATCTAAATTATCTTGACAAGATGTGTTGTAATTGTACAAATGTAAAATAAATACAAATTTTAACAAAGTGCAAGTCATTGTGTTCTGTTTCCAATTCCACTTTACCAGCATCCCAGTTTGTTTCAAAACAGAGTTGCAAGCAGCGCATGGCTAGTAAATAAAAATACCTGCATACATCTTTGTTGAGCAAGTTTCTCTCTCCAGAGGTGAAAACAGCTCCTCAATAAAGAAATCCTGCAAAGAGAAAAGACATTTACGTCTGAATAAAAGGTTTATTGTGTTTTTTTTAACTAGCTCAAACTTTGAATCTAGCTAAAAATCATTATAAATTAAACCTGTGAAGAAAAAAAAACACCTGTAGTTTGTCTGAGCCATCCCACTTAAAGGTTGAAAGCTCTGATCTTCAGCTTCCTCCAGGCGCTCCTTCCATTGTTTCCAGTACTTACTCATCATCTACAACAAACCATTAGATGTTTCCACACCTTCATTAAAATAACTAGCAGACAGTTTAGCATGCATATCATCTAATACTCATCACTTACAGTTTGCTGATGGTGTTGGACAGCCATGTTGTTGTTTAGTCTGCGGGCTCTGTTCTGCACGACATTAAGTGAAAATCCCTGCAACCCAGCATGCTGAAACAGGAACATAAGGCGAATAAAAATTTTATGCTTCTCAATTTCTTTTTGTTTTTTAATTGCTTATTTTCTTACCAATAATCGATTATGGAAATGCTGACATGCCGTCTGATTTCGTTCAGCATTTTCTCTGCACAGTTTCACATCTACTGAAGAGTTAAGAACCAATCAGCTGTATGAATGAAAGTAAAAACACCCCATCTTCCATCAGCAAATAACAAAGCCATGTTAGTTCCATGTAAACGTGAGGATACAAGCTTTCCAGCGCTCCAGAGCTCTGCGCTGGGTGCTCCGAACAGCCAAATGACTGGCAGCTTGCAAACAGATCTCTTCAGTCAGTCTCTGATTCAGAGCGTTTCTCCATTTACTCCAACAGTTCCTCCCCAGGTGCAGACTACAGGCATGCTGAGCTGCAGCTAAAAGGTTTGCAAACAATACAGCAACTATAACAAAGTTCTACATGTGTAAACTAACAGGTGAAAATTCAAGAAATAAAACCACAAAGACCTTGTGCTGTTTTCTTGGTCTTACGATGGGACACATAACATATCCATTGACAGAACAGTTGTTTTTTCTGCCTTACAATAAAATGAAGAGCCGCTTTAGATTCGTTCTCCCTCTCATGACAAGCAGTTCTATACATCTCTTTCCACACTAGCCAAGCCTTTGACAAAAGAACAGAAGTAACACAGATTTAGGGGGGGGAAGCAAGATACGTTATCATTAGACATGAATAAGGTGTCTTTACCTTGCTCTGTAACTTCAGAGCCCTCTGCTTCAGTGCTTGGTCCTCAAAAATGTGAAGTTGTTGTTGTTGCTGCAGCCTCGTCTGCCACAGATTCCATGCTGAGCTGTAAAACACATAAGTGTTAAAACCAGTAAAACAAAAAAAAAAACGTGTCAATATTTGATTAATAAATGCAACAAAAACTCACTTTATCATCGAAAGTCTCTTGTGCTCAAGAGCTGATCCAAGCATTCGTCTGTGCATTCTCTTCATCTCAATAAAAACCTTCCATTTATCCCAAACCAAACGCATCAGTCGCCTGTCAGCTAATCACACAAACAGCGCAGTTAAAGATGCACCTGAGGCTTGTGAAGAGACTCTCCTTCTTTATTATAAACATACCTAATAACTGAGCTTCCTGCAGTTTAGTGTTTTTCTCCCTTTGCAAAGATATAAAAGCTCTCCATCTGTGTAAAGTTCTTGTACACAAGTAATATCTAAAACACAAACAACAATGAGTTCATGCAGGTGTAAGACATTACATTAGAATTAACAATGTCATGCAGTGACCTATAATGGCAGTCTGCCCTCATTGTAAGACTCCACTCCCTCCTGGATGTCCACCACTCGTCCCTCCATCCTTCAAAAGCTCTTCTCAGGACTGTCCAAGTATAGTGGACCCTGTGACACACCACATTTCTTTACTATTAGAGGTCACCTGAGGTTTAAGCAGGAGAGCTAAACAGACTCTAATAATGGTTCTAGTTACCTTGCTTCCTGGGGAAGGACTCGTCCAAATGTCCTGTGCATCCATAGCTTCAGAAATTTTCTAGCCAGGTGCCTGAAATTTAAAAACGCCGAAATGTATCTTAAAATATTTGCATTAGATATGGAAAAACTGGTTTATAAAAAGGTGTTCGCACCTTATCCTCAGCTCCTTGAGCCTCCCTCCTTTGTTCCAGTTGTATCCAACTCTGTAAGGAATCTTTCTAGTTTGAACTTTCAGCTGTTTTGATTCACTGTCAGACGATCTGATCCGTGGTTTCGATGCTGAGTCTGACTTTCTGACAAAATTACTCTGCATTGTTGTAATAATAACAACTCATACCATTGCTACACACCACGACAAAAACATGCCATACATCAATAGCACCAACTTAGCAGACTTTTATGTAGTTAATATTCGAGGAAAAGAAAACTTCAACCTTTCATGTAAAAAGTCCTGTTACAAAGCGCCGTCTGTTTGTTTTTCTTGTCACGTGACCACGGACCGCAGCTATGCTTGTTTTTCTAATCGCCGGCGCACCAGGCCGCTTGAAATGTTGACAAGTGGGAACTACGTTTCGGAAACGGAGAGGTTAATTGTCTCCACTCACTGGCAAAGTAAATGTCTACATAGGAGAAACAAATACCAAAAATTTGTTGCTCAGTTACGTCTGCTCGTTTGTTCACAAATTGGATTGCAACATATACAATGGGTTGATTAATTAATCAATTTATTTAGAACTACATTGTTGTTTGACACTAAACAAACCTATTTTATTTAAAGAAGTACTGTACTCAAAAATCATACAGGAATCGAACAAAAAGACCAGAGTTATACCCTGACCGCCCGAAAAGGCAGTCTTTTATTTAAAAAAAATGTCTCCAGGAAATCGCTTTGAAGTAACACAAATCGAGCAAACCCTAAATTGAAGCCTTAAACGTCCCCAAGATTGCCCGTTTGAAATGTTAAATTTAAAATGAATTACATCCCTAATAAAGTCAGTTCGTTTCATGTTGTACTTTAGAAAACTATATACCCTGCCAAAAATATGTTAATTTCATATTGTGTTTGAAATACTCGAGAAACAATATACGCCAGACTCAAATTTTGACATTCTACACAGGCGTATAGAATGTAATCCCTCCCAGGACCTTCTTAAAGCGGTGATTGTAGGAAAATTGTTGCTACGACTTAGAAAACAGAGAAAGAGCAGACAATAATTCGAGATAGCACAGGCTCTGTGTAGCTTTATTTGTAGTTTGAACCTGTGTTATTGTGTTAAAGGTTTATCTCACGATAGTGTGTTTTTACTAAACTCATTACAACATCTTAACCGGTTTAAGAGTTTGTACTCGCTGGGTGGGATTTATCCCTCATTCCCCAGCTAGTTAAGTTAGCTGGCGAAAGCTGCTAATAGGCTAGCTGGCTAACTAACGTGAACTCTGCTGCTCAGACGTGAGCAGTCGCACTACCCAACATTTATACACAGTAAGTTTGTAAATACTTTTAATACTCTGTTTTTACAAGTTGGTAAAATTGTTTTACAAGCAACTGAGTTACTTCATTCTTTTCGCTACCTTTAATCTTTATGCTAATTGTTAGCATGTGTATACTTTTTTTTTAAACAATCAATAAAAACTTCTTGTTTAAGGACTGTTTTATGCAAGGTATACTTATTTAAGCAATCTTTTTTTTTTTTTCAATGTTTAGGCGTTACATTTCTTTTTAGTTATTGCCTACACTTGTACTTTAATTGACGTGCCAATTGTCTCAAGCTGTGATCAATTAACTTGTCAATTACCCAGCGGCAAGATTAGAGCTGCCTTGAATGTTCGACTAGTGTCACGTGAAGGTTAATACTTTTAAACTTTTTCCGTTTTTCTGCATTTAACATCCGTACTTTTTATATCAGTATGGTAAATTCAGTTTTTGTTCATGCTAATTAAAACGAGGTGTGTGAGTGCTTGTCCCTCTCCCCAAAGTCATGATTTGGAAATACTATTCTTTGGTGCTTGTATATTTTTAAATACACACATGCATACGCTTACATTGCTTTTAAACTTGTAACAACTTTGAACTAAAGTTTGGATTTTATTTATTTATTTTCCTGAAAAGTGAAAATTTAATACAGATGCTTACTTTGTTCGTTTGCAGATAAAGTTTATTAGTGAGCAAGAGGATACAATTCTTTCTGTGCTCAGTCATGGAAAAAGATGTTGGTCAACAGGAGAATAATGATGCCATTGTGAACCAACCCAAGAAACTGCCGTACAGATACACAAAGGTGACGAGAAGAATCCGTAGAAATTTTAATGGGAAGCCATACACATTCTTCTTTTTAATGCAACATAACATCTTTTCCAGGAGGAGCTTCTGGAGATAAAAGAACTGCCAATCTCCAATGAAAGGCCAGAATGTCTCTCAGACAAATATGACAGGTTCTTTCTTTTTCCTCTCTTTTTAGTGATTTTTATGTACGTTAACATGGAAAGAAATTAAGCAAAATGTGTAATATCCATGTCTTGTCAGTTGATTTGGAAACTTATAGACCTAGCATTGAAAACGTGGCAAGGCATCATTGTTCCCCAAATCTGTCTACTGACAATAAATTTAGTCTTATCACTTTATTGCAATCTACACGACAACATGAATCTAATTATTTCATGTAGTCATATGAAGCTTTATTTGACACAACCTAACCTTTTTTTATATTATACTATTGAATTTTTATTTTGGGGTTTTACAAGAATACGATTCCCCAGCAGCATTCATTCAACTTTTTTTTTTTTATAAATACAGGTTAGTCTCATTGAGTCGAGACAATATGGCATGTCTTTTCATGCCCCGTTGCCATGTATTCAAGAGATTTGGGACTATTGTTTGGAGTCTAAAGCAAATGTTAAAAAAAAAAAAAAAAAAATCATTGTTCCAGAAGGTCATCTGCAGATTGTCTTGAGCGACTAGTAAGCAAAGTACAGAAACATTCTACATCATAAACGACCAGCATTAAGTTACTAAGCTGAATAAATCTACTTAAACTGACTGCATACACAAGTTCATGTTCATTTATCAGGTTTCAAATTATAAAATCTTTTAATATCAAATGTAAATATTGACTACATTGCTTTTGTGAAACTTGTCCTATTAAACCTTTAGTCTTTAAATCAAATGTATTTTTTGCAATCTTTAGAATTGGGGTGACTTGGTAATTTTAAGAGGTCTGTAAACTCAAATTTCCTTTTAATTTTTGCTTTAGGATTACATAAATAGTTGTAACATGATTTTTAAAAACACAGTGACTGAGGAAATAATTGACTGCAGTTGAAGTATGGTCTGCTCCTTAATGGTTTCTTTGTATATGACTAGGCTGAAGGTGGTGACAAAGATGAGGGAAAAGCATTTGCTGGAGTGACATTGTGTCTGAACAGTTTGTCATTAACATTGACATGGAATAGAGATTAAAAACCGAATTATGCACAATCTTCACTTTATTATATTCTGTAGAACTAAAGACATTATTCAGACCAAATTTCAATCTTTGTCAGAACATCTCTTTAGCCAGATAGTCTAGGTGGTTGTACACGTGTTGCTGGTCCTTTTGTGAAGAGCAGAACATCCAGTTTACAAATGTGTATGCCTACTTCACTGAGAAAGTGTGACTGATTGTGTTTTAGCTAATGATCCTCTTAGTCAATGTGGAGCATGAAAGTTTAATCACGTTTTATTTTTGCCATCATATTTCTTCAAGGAGAAAAAGTTCTTCCTGAACAATGTGTTTACAGTATGTTATCAGAAAAACATCCATTGCTCTTGCAATAGTCTAAATTTTTTTTTTTTAATTAATATTAAGATTTGACATAGCTTCCACTCACAAATTGATCTTTAAATGGTTTACAATGGTTTATTTTCTGTAGCTTCTATAGTCTGTGATTTACTACACTAAGTTGGAATGTGTTTTGATTTTTAAAAAAAATTCCCAGTGATGGTGTGTGGGACCCAGAAAAATGGCATGCGTCCCTGTACCCAACTTCAGAGCGAAACTCTCCTGTAGAAGGTTTTAAAAAGGACTACGGAGACGACAGAGTTCCTCCGAAACGAAGAATCCCAGGTAAATGAATTATGGCATTTTAAGAGCTCTTAAGAAAAATTGTCTGTTTGCTTTTTCTGTGCACAAAATCCTGTCAATTTGGAAAAAGAGTTAAGATGTATTGTCTGTGTTGAAACTTGGTTTCTCCATATTTTAACGTGTGTGTACAGTGGGGGAAATAAGTTTTTGATATGCTGCCGATTTTGCACGTTTTCCTACCTACAAAGAATGGAGAAGTCTGTAATTTTTATTGTAGGTACACTTCAACTGTGAGAGACAGAATCTAAGAAAAAGTCCACAAAAAATCACATTTGTATGATTTTTAAATAATTTGCATTTTATTGCATGAAATAAGTATTTGATAAATGGTAAAACAGAACTTAATATCTGGTACAGAAACCTTTGTTTGCAGTTTCAGATGTCAGACGGTTCCTATAGTTCTTTACCGGGTTTGGACACACTGCAGCAGGGATGTGGCCCACTCCTCCATACAGATCTTCTCCAGATCTTTCAGGTTTCGGGGCTGTCGTTGGGCAACATTGAGTTTCAGCTTGCTCCAAAGATTTTCTAATGGGTTCAGGTCTGGAGACTGTCTGGGCCACTCCAGAACTTTGAAATGCTTTGTACGGAGCCACACCTTAGCTGCCCTGGCTGTGTGTTTGGGGTCATTGTCATGCTGAAGACCCAGCCACCACCCATCTTCAATGCTCCTACTGAGGGAAAGAGGTTGTTGTCAAAATCTCACGATACATGACCCCATCCATCCTCCCTTCAATATAGTGCATTCATCTTGTCCCCTTTGCAGAAAAGCATCCCCAAAGTATGATGTTTCCACCCCCATGCTTCACGGTTGAGATGGTGTTCTTGGGGTTGTACTCATCCTTCTTCTTCCTCCAAACACCGAGTGGAGTTGCTACCAAAAAGCTCTATTTTGGTCTCATCTGTCCACATGAGCTTCTCCCATGCCTCCTCTGGATCATCCAGATAGTCACTGGTGAACTTCAAGCAGGCCTGGACATGTGCTGGTGTGAGCAGGGGGATCTTGCATGCCCTGCAGGATCTTAAACCTTGACAGCGTAGTGTGTTACTAATAGTCCTCTTTGAGACTGGTCCCAGCTCTCTTCAGGTCATTGACAAAGTCCTCCTGTGTAGTTCTGGCTTGATTCCTGACCTTTCTCAGAATCCTCCTTACCCCACGAGGTGAGATCTTGCATGGAGCCCCAGACAGAGGAAGATTGCGTCATCTTGTGTTTCTTCTATTTTGTAATGATTGCGCCAACAGTTGTTGCCTTCTCACCAAGCTACTTGCCTATTGTCCTGTAGCCCATCCCAGCCTTGTGCAGGTCTACAATTTTGTCCCTGGTGTCCTTAAACAGCTCTGTGGTCTTGGCTATGGTGGAGAGGTTGGAGTGTGATGGTGTGAGTGGACAGGTGTCTTATACAGGTAACAAGTTCAAACAGGTGCAAATAATACAGGTAATGAGTGCAGAATAGGAGGGAGGGCTTCTTAAAGGAAAAACGTGTCGGTGAGAAATAGAATTCTTGCTGGTTGGTAGGTGATCAAATACATATTTCATGCAATAAAAATGCAAATTATTTAAAAAAAAAACATACAATGTGATTTTCTGCATTTTTTTTTCTTATATTCTGTCTCTCATACTTGAAATGTACCTACGATAAAAATTACAGACCTCCATTCTTTGTAGGTGTGAAAACTTGCAAAATTGCCATTGTATCAAATACTTATTTTCTCCACTGTATATGTATGTACATTTGTATTTTTTTCCTGGAACATCATAATAGTATTCTTAATTAAATATATTCAGATCCTCGTGAGCGGTTAAAGGAGGATGACATGGATGTCGTACTGAGCCCACAACGGCGTAGCTTTGGAGGTGGCTGTCAAGGCAATGCAGCACCTGTGGTCCACATCCGTCGACCAATCAGTCCTCTGGAAAATAAGGAAAATGAGTCTCTCCGTCTTGGAGGAGCTCGCAGAATCGGCAGTGGACGAATTATTGCTTCCCGTGCCTTTGAGAGAGAAGCCCGTGTAGAGAAAGAAAGGGAACGAGAAAGAGACTTTAAAGATAAAAGATTCAGGGTTGGTGTTTTCTCCCTTCGGTCCATTCAAACAGCATTTCCAATAGTGGTATGATGTGGAGGGTAACATTTAATTATGATTGCTTTTGTTATTATTTTTTAATGGCATTATTATAAATAGGACTACCGCAAGTCAAAGGTCTTACTTGGAAGTTTCCGAGTTGTTTTCACAGTTGGACATGATTTATTTTATTAAATTTTTTATTGGGGGGGGCGCATTACTCATTTGTTTAAAAACTTTTATTACATTTTTACTCCTGGAGTTACTCAGTTTTGTGTTTTCATTTGCAGAGAGATTTTGGTGATAAACGTGTGTTTAGTGAGAGAAGAAGAAATGACTCTTATGCAGAGGAGGAGCCAGAGTGGTTCTCAGGTGGTCCCACCAGCCAGTCAGAGACAATAGAGCTCATTGGTTTTGATGACAAAATCTTGGAGGAAGATAAACGCAAATCTAAGCGATCAAGAAAGCGGACGGACTCTGTGAAAGAAGGCATGTCAAAACTTGTATTGTAATTTAGCCTTTTCTGACTAAAACAACATTAAAGTTGTATTAATGCTCCTTCTATATTGTGCAGCAGTTGAATGCAATGGTGGACTAGCTGAGGAGCAAGGTGTGGGCTTGCAGTCTACAGCAGACCAAGAAGTTCCCCATCCTGATGTTCTTCCAGACCAGTCAACTGGGGACTTTGACTTCAACGAATTCTTCAATCTAGAGCAAACTATGCCAGGACTGGTTTCTGTAAGTACTGGGGTGCACACATTTATTTTAAGGTTTTAACATCACAGAATGGGTGCAATCTTCTACCTCCGACAATTTTTAATGTATTTTCTTGTATGCAGTATTGTAATCTGTTGAAGTTTTCATATTCTGTTCCCAAGCCACACTTGCAGGAGTTTAGTTCAAACCTTTTTATTTAATTAATTATTAATTACGGCAGTGGTAACCTTTTTATTTTAATTGCATTGTGTACTACCATAGACGCAACATAAAACTAAAGAAGCCATTTTGATTTTTAAATATTTGAGGTACAGATATGGTTTCAACACCAGATTTCATCTGCTGCACTGGCTTGATCTCTGATTTTGATCTTGAGTGGTGAATAGTCACTAATGGTGCACTTACAATTTTGTTTTGTGGGCTCATGCACGGGGTTTTGTAAAGGTTGAATGTGTATTGGTACTCAAAATTTATGCCCATCATACACACGTTAGTCCCTAGTACTGTCTGGAGAATCAAGTGAACCAGGCTCCAAACTAAAGCTGGTTTGCGATGATGAATCAGTACATTGTCAAATAGCAGTGCCGTCAGAGACACTGCCTGCAATCCTCTGGCACATTTTGTGCTAAATTTATGGAAAACAATCTAAACGTAAGTGTTAACTTCTGTTCTTGCACTCCTCAGCATAAAGTTGCTTGTTTTACAGTGTCTCACGTGCATTTATTTTTCTTCTCAGATGATAGAGGATGTTTTGGGAGAGGGTCCAGTATCCGCAAGCCGCTTCAGCCAATTTTTTACCAGGAACATCAGTCCTTCAGGCAGCCAGTCTAGCAGTTTGAGGTCCACTCCTCATGAAGAGCTGGAAAAACTTGGAGGCAAGTGCCGTAATTGTCTGGCTTTAGAATGCACCGGTCTCTAAGCCGCACTTATTAAATAAAAGATAAATCATAATTTTGTACATAAATAAGACTCTACAGTTATTAAGCCGCGGGCCTCATGTGCTTCAACGGGTCGGCAGCTCGTATGATCCTCCGCTGTGACTCAGCTCGCTCAAATTTTATTGTCTGTCACCAAACACAAAAAAGTCCTGGACTTCAGCATTAAACGGTGTCATCATTGTTTTCAAAATATTAAAAATAGATCCAACTGCTGCTCCGAGTTCCTAGAAACTGCAAATGGCGGATTGGTGAAAAGTTTGAGATCCAGTGGCACCTCCCCCTGACCAATTGGTGTCCTGCATTCACATTTCGGTCCGGAGTCAGCTCGACTCAGCTCCAACGGTCCCACCAGAGAAGCGGGGACAAAAAAAGGTCCAGAATCGGCCTCAAATCAGCTAAAAAGTACTGGTGCAATGGGGATCTTTCCGTGGCTGGCTGAGCAGTAGGGGTGCGAATCTCTATCTGGTGATCCCATTCGATTCCGATTTTTGATGTCGGGGTACGATTCAAAATCGATTTTTTTTTTTTTTTCGATTCGGAAACTATTTTTCTATTGACATGGTCATAAATTTAGTTTCAATTATAATGTATATGTAACTGACAAGCTGAAAAGATTAAACAACAATGTAAACAAATAGAACATTTATTTAAAACAATCATTTTAGGTTCCTTACTGAATCACATCTTTTTGATTAATTTTATATTTATACCAAAAATGGGTAAAATATAGGAGTGCATAAAATTCTTTAACTTAAATTACCAGTATTAGGTGGAAAACACAAATGGACCTAGTGTTCCCTTGCCCGGACGTGGGTCACCGGGGCCCCACTCTGGAGCCAGGCCTGGAGGTGGGGCACGTGGGCGAGCGCCTGGTGGCCGGGCTTTTACCCATGGAGCTCGGCCGGGCACAGCCCGAAGAGGAGACGTGGGTCCCCCTTCCCATGGGCTCACCACCTGTGGGAGGGGCCAAAGGGGTCAGGTGCAATGTGGGATGGGTGGTGGCCGAGGGCGGGGACCCTGGCGGTCTGATCCTCGGCTACAGAAGCTGGCTATTGGGACGTGGAATGTCACCTCACTGGTGGGGAAGGAGCCTGAGCTGGTGTGTGAGGCTGAGAGGTTCCGGCTAGAAATAGTCGGACTCACCTCTACGCATGGCTCGGGCTCTGGAACCAGTTTCCTTGAGAGGGGCTGGACACTCTTCCACTCTGGAGTTGCCCCTGGTGAGAGGCGCCGAGCAGGTGTGGGCGTACTAATTGCCCCCCAACTTGGTGCCTGTGTATTGGGGTTCACCCCGGTGAATGAGAGGGTGGCCTCTCTCCGCCTACGTGTGGGGGGACGGGTTCTGACTGTCGTTTGTGCTTATGCACCAAACGGCAGTTCAGATTATCCACCCTTTCTGGAGTCCTTAGAGGGGGTACTGGAAAGTGCACCTTCTGGGGACTCCCTTGTTCTGCTGGGGGACTTCAATGCTCATGTGGGCAATGACAGTGAGACCTGGAGGGGTGTGGTTGGGAGGAACGGCCCCCCTGATCTGAACCAGAGTGGTGTTCTGTTGTTGGACTTCTGTGCTCGTCATGGATTGTCAATAACGAACACCTTGTTCAGGCATAAGGGTGTCCATATGTGCTCTTGGCACCAGGACACCCTAGGCCGCAGTTCGATGATCGACTTTGTCATCGTCTCATCTGATCTGCGGCCACATGTCTTGGACACTCGGGTGAAGAGAGGGGCGGAGCTGTCAACTGATCACTACCTGGTGGTGAGTTGGCTCCGATGGTGGGGGAGGATGCCGGTCAGACCTGGTAGGCCCAAACGTATTGTGAGGGTTTGCTGGGAACGTCTGGCAGAGTCTCCTGTGAGACGGAGTTTCAACTCCAACCTCCGGGAGAACTTTGAACATGTTCCAAGGGAGGTGGGGGACATTGAGTCTGAGTGGACCATGTTTCGTGCCTCTATTGTCGAGGCGGCTTACCAGAGCTGCGGCCGCAAGGTTGTCGGTGCCTGTCGCGGCGGCAACCCTCGAACCCGATGGTGGACACCGTCGGTGAGGGATGCTGTCAGGCTGAAGAAGGAGTCCTATCGGGCCTTTTTGGCCTGTGGGACCCCGGAAGCAGCTGATGGGTACCGGCAGTCCAAGCGACATGCGGCTCGGGTGGTTGCTGAGGCAAAAACTCGGGCATGGGAGGAGTTCGGAGAGGCCATGGAGAACGACTTCCGCACGGCTTCGAGACGTTTCTGGTCCACCATCCGGCGTCTCAGGGGGGGGAAGCGGTATGCCACCAACACTGTTTATAGTGGGAGTGGTGTGCTGCTGACCTCAACTCGGGATGTTGTGGGTCGGTGGGCGGAATACTTTGAAGACCTCCTCAATCCCACCGGCACGTCTTCCACTGAGGAAGCGGAGCCTGGGGACTCTGGGTTGGGCCCTCCAATCTCTGGTGCTGAGGTCGCAGAGGTTGTTAAAAAGCTCCTCGGTGGCAGGGCCCCAGGGGTGGATGAGATCCGCCCGGAGTTCCTTAAGGCTCTGGATGTTGTAGGGTTGTGTTGGCTTACGCGACTCTGCAATGTTGCGTGGACATCGGGGGAAGTTCCCCTGGATTGGCAGACCGGGGTGGTGGTCCCCCTATTCAAAAAGGGGGACCGTAGAGTGTGTTCCAACTACAGGGGAATCACGCTCTTAAGCCTCCCTGGTAAGGTCTATTCGGGGGTTCTGGAGAGGAGGGTCCGTCGGATAGTCGAACCTCGGATTCAGGAGGAACAGTGCGGTTTTCGTCCTGGCCGTGGAACACTGGACCAGCTCTACACTCTCAGCAGGGTCCTGGAGGGTGCGTGGGAGTTTGCCCAACCAGTCTACATGTGCTTTGTGGACTTGGAGAAGGCGTTCGACCGCGTCCCTCGGGGGGCCCTGTGGGGGGTACTCTGGGAGTATGGGGTACCAGGCCCTTTGATACGGGCTGTTAGGTCCCTGTATAACCGGTGTCAGAGCCTGGTCCGCATCGCCGGCAGTAAGTCGGGCTTGTTCCCAGTGAGAGTTGGACTCCGCCAAGGTTGCCCTTTGTCACCGATTCTGTTCATAACTTTTATGGACAGAATTTCTAGGCGCAGCCAAGGTGTTGAGGGGATCCGTTTTGGTGGCCTCAGAATTGCGTCTCTGCTTTTTGCAGATGATGTGGTCTTATTGGCTTCATCAGATCGTGATCTACAGCTTTCGCTGGAGTGGTTCGCAGCCGAATGCGATGCGGCAGGGATGAAGATCAGTTCCTCCAAATCCGAGGCCATGGTCTTGAGCCGGAAAAGGGTAGAGTGCCCTCTCTGGGTCAGGGAGGAGGTCCTACCCCAAGTGGAGGAGTTCAAGTATCTTGGGGTCTTGTTCACGAATGAGGGAAAAATGGAGCGTGAGATCGATAGGCGGATAGGTGCAGCGTCTGCAGTGAAGCGGGCGCTGTACAGGTCTGTCGTGGTGAAGAGAGAGCTGAGTCAAAAGGCGAAGCTCTCAATTTACCGATCGATCTACGTTCCCACCCTCATCTATGGTCACGAGCTTTGGGTTGTGACCGAAAGAATGAGATCTCGGATACAAGCGGCCGAAATGAGTTTTCTCCGCAGGGTGTCTGGGCTCTCCCTTAGAGACAGGGTGAGAAGCTCGATCATCCGGGAGGGACTCGGAGTAGAGCCGCTGCTTCTCCACATCGAGAGGAGCCAGTTGAGGTGGCTTGGGCATCTGTTTAGGATGCCTTCTGGACGCCTCCCTGGTGAGGTGTTCCGGACACGTCCCACCGGAAGGAGGCCCAGGGGAAGACCCAGGACACGCTGGAGGGACTACGTTTCTCGGCTGGCCTGGGAACGCCTCGGGATTCCCCCGGAAGAGCTGGCCCAAGTGGCTGGGGAGAGGGAAGTCTGGGCCTCCCTACTTAGGCTGCTACCCCCGCGACCCGACCCCGGATAAGCGGAAGAAAATGGATGGATGGATGGACCAGTATTAGGTTAGCTTAGTTGCCTGATTTTTTATTTTATTTATTTTTTTTGTTCTAAAAATAAATTAATAAAATGAAAATCTAGGAACAAATAATTCATCGATCATCTTTATCCACTTCTTCCTTTTCGAGTCACTGGGGTCACTGGTGCCCATATCAAGCCATCAGTGTGTGAGAGGCGGGGGACACCTGGACAGGTCTCCAGTCAATCACAGACAAATAATTCAAAATATCTAAATACAAAAGTAAACAAACTTCAGCCTACCATAGTATATTAACCTTTAACTCATAGTAAAATACAGACTTGACCGTTTTTTTTTTTTTAACCATGTTGCTCTAACATTTGTTATATTTTCAAAACTTAACCTAATATGAAATATACAGACTTCACAATCTTAACCATATTGATTCATATTTAGTAAATCTTTTAACAAAATTTCAAAACCTGTGCAAGTTTACACAAAAACCTCTTCTGAACTGTAATGATTTATATACCATCTAAACTATATCATTTAGAACTGGCTCCAGGAGATGCGTTTCATCTGGTCTCTTCAAAATTGCATTAAGTTTGTTGTATAACTTGTTTATAAGTTTTAGTATAATATGAGAAAAAACAGTTAATGTACCTTGCAGCTGCATCAGAGCTTCTCCCATTTGTAGTTTCATGGTGAAGTTGCGGTGCTGCTTTATTGCAAAAAAAAATAAAATCTACATGAAGGGATAACGTACATTAAATCCAGCATATAATAAACCTAAACCCCTCACCTTCCACTGAGCAGTCTGCTCATAAATCCTTTGTGATATTGCTGTAGATGGAGAGGGGAACTCTTCACAGCCTTTTGAGAAGCCTGGAAGTTTGTTGCAGAGTTTGCTGGTCGGCTGCTTCACTTTCATCTTCCATGAATTCTGTCTTATTTCCAATATGGCTGTGAAAGCTGCTAAATCCAAATACTTCTCTGATCTAATTACCTCAAACTCTTGCAACCCATGTGTCCTCTTCTCCACCCTAAACTCTGTTCTCCACCTCACTGAACCATCACCTCTGGAAGCCTCGACTGAGCTGTGCGAGAACTTCTTAAATTTTTTGGGGGGGAAAATTGCGACCACCCGGGCTCTCATTTCTCTTCCAACTCATGACCCATCCATCCCACCTCAATCTGTAGCTCTATTTGACCATTTTGAACCCATCACTCTTATCTTCTCTAGAGCAGGTCATGTGCAGCTTGAAACCTTCTGGTTCCCCCTTTGATGTGGTCCCCGCTCGACTACGAAAGGAGGTTTTTCCTATTCTAGGTCCGTCCATTCTTGCTATTATAAATAGCAGTTTATCCACTGGCATGGTGCCAAAAACCTTTAAACATGCTGCTGTCCAGCCTCTCCTGAAAAAAATCGAACCTTGACCTTTCGTGTCCAACTTCCGGCCTGTCTCCAAACTCCCATTTTGTTTCTAAACTACTGGAGAAAATAGTCAAGTCCCAGTTGAAGTGCTTCCTGGAGGGTCACGCCATCTTAGAGCTATTCCAGTCTCGCTTTAAACCTCTCCACAGCACTGAAACTGCCCTGCTGAATGTCTTTAATGACATCTTCTTAACCACAGATACCGGTGATTCTGTGCTGCTTGTCCTGTTGGACCTCACAGCCGCCTTTTGACACCATCGACCATGAGATCCTCATTGCTAGGTTGGAGCAGTGGGTGGGCATCACAGGGTCAGCCCTCAATTGGTTCAGATCTTACCTCACTGACGGATCCTTTTGTGTCTCCATCAAGGATTTTAGTTCTGCAGCGGCAGAGCTTAAATGGGGCATTCCGCAGGGGTCCATCCTGGGTCCCCTCCTGGGTCCACTCCTATTCTCTTTATACCTGCTGCCGCTTGGTGCTATTTTCTGGAAACGCAACATGCCTTTCCACTTCTACGCCGATGACTGTCAAATTTACTTCCCCCTAAGACACAATGGCACATGCTCTATTCAACCTCTGCTCGACTGCCTGGCTAACATCAGGGACTGGATGGCTTTAAACTTAAGTTTCAATGAAAAGAAGTCTGAAGTCATGTTGTTCCCTCCCAATGACACGATCACAAACCACTGCATCGACCTCTCTGCTCTAACCCTGTCAGAAAAACAAAGAGTCACTAATCTGGGAGTGATAAATATACACTAAGCACTCATAACATAACATTGAACATCAGCACAAACATGAACATGAGTCTGTGTGAGCGGATGTGCACGCATGAACACATGAACATTGAAACAGATCAGCAGCAACATGAAACGGATCAGCAGCAACATGATGTGAGTTTTCACAGTGATTATTCTAGTTAAGAGATTCATGAGTCTTAACAGCCTCAGGGTAGAAGCTGTTCCTCAGTCTAGTGGTTCTACACTTAATGCTTCTCAACCTCCTTCCTGAGGGGAGTGGTGCAAAAAGTGTGTGTGCTGGGTGAGTGAGGTCCTTCATGATGCAGGTGGCCCTTTTCCTGCATCTGGAGGTGTAGATGTCTGTGATGGTGGGGAGGCTGACTCAGTCTTCTGTACAGCCTTCACCACTCTCTGCAAAGCTTTTCTTTCTGCAGCTGTGCAGCCTCCATGCCACACGTTGATGCTGGAGCACAGGATGCTCTCCACTGCACACCTGTAGAAGGAGGTGAGGACTGAGCTTCCCAGACCAGCTCGTCTCAGCCGCCTGAGGAAGTAGAGTCTCTGAGCTTTCTTGATCAGGCTGGTGGTGTTGTTGTCATTCATGTGTACACCCAAGTACTTGTAGCTGGAGACGACTTCCACCGCAGATCCTCTAATGTCCAGGGGGGTGTAGATGTTTTTGTTCCTTCTGAAGTCCACAATAATTTCCTTCTGTCTTCTTCACATTCATGTGAAAGGTATTCTCTTTGCACCAGCTCTCCAGGTGTTCCACCTCTTGCTTGTAGCTGGACTCATCATTGTTTGATGCATCCCACCACCGCTGTATCATCTGCAAACTTTACAATGTGACAGCCTGGATGGGTAGCTGCACAATCAATGTGAGCAGAGTAAACAGGAGGGGGCTCAACACACATCCCTGAGGAGAGCCAGTGCTCAGGGTTATGGTGGAGGAGAAGTTGTGGATCCTCACTAATTGTGGTCTGTTTAAGAAGTCTAGTACCCAGTTGCAAATGGAGGGGCTTAGTCCTAGTGTGAATAGTTTGTCCATCAGGGTTTGGGGGATCATGGTGTTGAAGGCGGATGTGAAGTCCACAAAGACCATATGGACGTAAGAGTTTTTCTGCTCCAGGTGGTCGAGCGCAGTGTGGACCACAGAGGAGATGGCATCCTCTGTTGATCGTTTCTCACGGTATGCGTACTGATTAGGGTCCTCGTTGATGTTGATGGTTGTTTTGATGCGAGTCCTGACCAGTTTTTCAAAGCATTTAGCAACTATCGGGGTGAGGGCCACTGGCCGATAGTCATTCAGACCAGTCACTGTAGAGCTTTTTGGGACTGGGATGATGGTGGCAGTCTTCAGGCAGGTGGGAACTGTCTCCAGGGTAAGTGGGGTGTTAAAGATGTCTGCCAGCACCTCGCAGAGCTGATCGGCATATTCCTTCAGCACTTTTCCGGGGATGTTGTCTGGGCCAGTTGCTTTGTGCAGATTAATCCTCTTGAAAGTACTCCTTACTTCGGCTGAGGTCACGCTGAGATGCTCTTCATCCGGTGGTGAGGTGAGTCTGGTGCTGGGTGGTCTGTTCGGGTCTTCAAAGCGTGCATAGAACTTGAGGGCATCAGGTAGAGATGGGTCTTTGGGGCATTGTTCGCTTCTTCCTTTATAATCTGTTATGCACTTAATGCCCCTCCACATGCTCCGAGGGTCTTGTGAGATGAATTGACCCTCGATCCTCTGCATATGTGGCCTTGGCCTCCTTAATACCAACAACCAGCTCTTTTCTTGTCCTACTCAGCTCCTCTGAGTTTCCAGACCTGAAGGCAGTGTTCCCGGCTTCCAGCAGGGTGCGCACCTCTACATTCAGCCAAGGTTTTCTGTTTGGGTAGCTTTTAACATTTCTGATAGTGGAGACTGTTTCAGTACATGTACTAATGTAACCCAGGGAAGACCCCTCTTCTTGTTCTCTGCTTCGTGTTTGGATGCGACTTTAAAATGAAATCCCGGTATTTAGATGCATATTTACAGACACAGAAAGATGTCACATGGAAAGAATTAAAAAAACTTTTATTAAAACGTACCAGACTTGACTGCTTGTTCTTCTCCAATCCCTGACCCTCAACGTGATGCAGCTTACAGGCTGCAGCTGTTTCCTCCTAGACAGCTGATCCATTGCTTTTACCATGAAAGCTACATCATAAGAAATTCTCCATGTGTTTTCCATTATCGCTGAACAAATTAACAGGTTTGTGCATGAAGCGCAAAGTCTGGTTACAACGGGAATGATTTTAAGAAATTCTCAACTATCTTGGGGGATTGTCCTCAAGAGTACCTTGTTGGTCATTGAGGTTAGACTTCTGATCACATGATGACAGAGTGGATCTGGTCACATGACAGAGTGGGTGAATCAACGTTCCCTCTAATTTGCATCTGTCTGTGCGAACACACAAAGCTCCTTGAGCGCACTGATGACCACTGTGAGCAACATCAAGAGTGCACGCTGCAGCCACACACCAGTATCACACTTGTTCAAAACCTGGGATCATATCAAGTTACGTGGCTTATTAAAATAATCAAATTACAGCAGCAATTTCCATTAGTTTACTTTTAATATAAGTGATATGGCCCACTTCAAATGAAAGACAAAATTCAAGTTTCTTTACGGTCCTAAACATCACATGTGGTGTATGAGGTGGAACGAAACTGTGTACATAGGGTCCCAGTTGTTCCAACGAAAATATACATTTAAAAGAAAGACTGTAATAAAAATCTAAAATATGAACTAAGAATACGCTAAACACTAATAGTGCAAAAACAATACGCCGGACAACAGCAACGCCAACATGAATCTGAGCAGGTGAGTACAAATGAACACGGCAGCGTGAAATAAATCCGCAGCATGGATAGTCAGCAGCACATATTGGCAATCAAGTAGCATTACGATGTTTTTTTTTTTTTTTTTTTGGTTTGTTTGTTTTTCCCCCTCCTGGTTAGGAATTTGAGTCTTAACAGCTTCAGGGAAGAAGCTCAATCTAGTGGTTCTGCACAATGCTCCTCAACCTGCCTGAGAGGAGCGGGGCAAAAAGTGTATGTGCTGGGTGAGTGGGTTCCTTCGTGATTCAAGGAAGCAATTTATGTATAAAGAGAAACCATCTTTTAAACAGAGGAGGTGGTCTCGGATTTCAACTTTTAAAAAACTTTATAATGCCGCTTTAGGACTGAAACACAGCCATTTTCACACCTATCAGGAATTTCAACAATGTGAGCAGAGCGACTCTTATGTGGGTGGAACTAATCAGCATATCAGTCTGAATTATGAACGCATTTACAGACCACATCAAGTTTTATAACTTGAATCCCGCACTCCTTGTTTTGTTTGTTTGTTTTCTAAAGCTACTCGTATGAGAAACGAAATGGCTACAGAACAGAAGCCCAGTTGTTTTTGCTTTTAATCTTGTTTGGACAAAGTATAAAAAAAAACTGTATATAAGAATCTTAAGATATACACTTAAAATATACGCTAAACGAATGCTAAAAATTCATTAAAAGATCTAAGATGTACACTAAATACTGATGTAAAATAATAGTATATTAAACAGCACGAACATGAGTCTGTGGTGAGTAGATGGGTATGAATTAATACAGCAGCATGGATAATCGGCAGCACAGATGTCTCATATCACCAATTAAAGTGGCATTACAGTGATTTTTATTTATTTTTTCTTACAGTGATTATTCTGATTAAGGATTTGAGTCTCAACATCTTCAGAATAGAAGCTGTTCTTCAATCTAGTGGTTCTACACTTAATGCTCCGCAACCTTCTCCCTGAGGAGAGCGAGGCAAAAAGTGTGTGTGCTGAGTAAGTGGGGTCCTTCATGATGCAGGTGGTCCTCTCTGCATCTAGAAGTGTCAAAAATCTTGTTCTTGAGATGGGAAGAGTCCTCCTCTGGTCTGGGTGAGGGTATAAAAAAAAATTGGTTTATAAATAAGGGAAAATATAAATAAATCGCTTTGATGTACAAGTCGCAGGGCATACAAATTATGCAAAAAAAACGGCGACTTGTAGGCCGGAAAATGCAGTATGTGCTGTGTTAAAAATGCACCCTGGCATACCCTGGCACAGTTTAATAGTCAACATCATTTCCTCCTTGTATTTAATATGCAAGACTAATTTTTTGTGTACTGTTATATGTATAACCTTAGTCTTGTCAAGCTCCAAAATTCAGTTGAAACCCGTGCCTTGGTGTGTAAAGTTAATTTTCTCCTCAAAAATAAGTTGAGAACTTGTTTACGGAATTATTCATTTATTTTAATTAAAAGCTTTGTGTGAAAAATGCTATACAAAAGAGCTCAAATCACCGAGCGTCCGCCATATCACCATGTCAGCCCATGTCACGTCAAGGTCCCCTCCCTTTTTCTTAGAGACACTCTACTCGGCTATCCATCCTTTGGTTCAAACCATCTAATACTGCCATCAGGTGGTCAAAAGGTATTACACACCAAGCAAATTAACTTTTTCTTCTAAAATTTGACAATTCTTGTTAAATTTCAAACGATATTGTTTATCGCAATAATTTCTGAGACTATTAATCGCCCAGCAAAATTTATCGTGACAGGCCTAAAATGTTAACATTGAGAACTTTTAACTTGCTCAAGGTCAGATTTAGTTTTGTGCGACAGCTCGTTCCTTTTCTGTCTTTTGCAACCTCTTGTAATAATGTACCAGTCCCCTGTCCCATCTTGAGTCTTCGTACAATTCCAACAGCTTTCAAATTACTTTTCTGCTGAATGTGACACTTGAGGTAGTCCAATTTCCATTCCATCCACTAGGAATGTGCAAAATGGCATAAAATTCATATCACAATATGTATTGTGAAGGGTGGCGATAACGATATATATTGCAATATGTTTTTGGTATAAAACTTGCTAAAAAAAATTGTTTTAAAAGCATAGGGTGTCCTTTTGCCATCATATATTTTGAATTAAAATTCCACTACTAGGTCCAGAGTTTTTAAATAATAAACAAAGTATTAGGCTTCCCTCTTGTAGTGCAAAACAGTGCAAAATATATCAAATGTAGTTTTAGCCATATGTTGTAAACGAAAAAATATGTTAACTCTTAACAGTTTCCAGTCTTGTCACTGAATAAATGAACAGCAACAGAGCAGCATTTTACACTGAAACACTTCACCCTCTAACCCTCTAGTGGGCGACTCCTTCTGCTTTAATGGAGAGCTGACACAAAATGAGTCTGTGGCTTTGACCAGAGGGTCTTTCAGTAAATTGCAACAGAGACCTTCATACAACAGTGTTCTTTTCACAGATCAGAGCAGGTTTCTCTAAAGCTGACCAATGCTTACTTTAACTTTCAATGGGGGAAAAAAAAACCTTTTGACGGAACACGGCATTTTGCGCATGCGTCGGAATACGGCAACGCTACGGCAAGCCGGCTGTAGTTAGCTTGTAGCTTCACTAATTAGCTCTCGAAGAAAAGACTTTAACGCCACTTGCGCACAGTTTTCAATTAAAAAAAAGCAATGATTAAATCTGACAGCTCTGATTTTACACTTGAACACCACTTATGCACAGTTTTCAACTAAAAAAAAAGTAACTATTAAACTGAAAACTCTGATTTTACTTCAGACACAGCATTACTGCTGTTAGCCGGTCGAAGACGGTCTCTATCGTAGGCTAAATTTCTACCGTATACCGTTTATATCGCGCATTCGTACCGTCCACCATAGGCGTTGCAACCATTATATGTGAAGGGGACGTGTCCTCCTCACATAAAAAAAAGTTCATGTGGACCCCCCCCCCCCACACACACACACACACACTTTTACTATAAAACATTAGTTCAGTCGGCGCTGTTTCTTTCTTCGTGAACAAATCCATTCCACTTGATTAATAGGAGAATACTCAAACCACTAAAAATCCACTCCAGGTTTTCCTGGTTACCTCCTCTTACCTGCAGTGCTTCTGCATCTCATCCTACCTTGGCAGAAAATGCACACAGGTGGAGGAGGTGGAGACACCTCTGTGTTGATCGCTTGCCAGTTTAGCGAGCTTAGTGCTGGCAGTTGTTGACCAGGGGTTGATCATAAACATATATTCATGTTAGGAGGATGCTTGAGAGGAGCGCTACGTCTGTAGCATCTTGGCTTCGCAGTAACTGTGACGCTGTAAGACGCTACAGGTGTAAGACACTGTTAAAATGCATTAAAATTAAAATGTCTTTGAAACCCCACACCTTATTGTCGTCAAGCTTCGTGAGAAACATAATTTAGTTGAGTAGTGTTGAACACAAGTAAAGTCTAGTGAAGTTTTTATTTTTCTATAAACTCAAATAGTGCAGATCTGAAGTGTATTAAAGTTGAAATGTTCTTAAAACAGCTGAATTTACACAAACTTGGGTGAGAAACGTACTTTAAGTGGAATTAAAGAAATCTAGATGAAATGTTTTATTTTTTTTTTTTTTGTAAACTAGAGTACAATTTTTGCACATGCACGCGCGCGCACACACACACATTACAGATGCTTCTGACGCCCATGCCGTCCAAAATTTTCCCTCTGAAAACTCGCATCTTTGGCTTTGCTGCATGTTTTGCAAAGCAGACCTTTCTCACTGGAAAAAGAAAAAATCTCACCCAGTTTCACCGATTTTGTTCTTCCATTTGCAGATACTCCCAACAGCCATTCCATCTTAAAAGAACCGCATTTCTTTATTTTAGCTTGGTGAGTTGATGTATTACTGCCCCGTTCGTTTCACCATGAGGGTTTAGAATTTGTCTCTGAACTCCAACTCGCTGTTGCTACCTTGTTTACTTGCTTGCATGGCATCACAACACACATGGCCATAATTTGCGTAACAAAAACACTGTAAATGCTATGACTGACTGCGTCATATTTTTCATTCAACCTGTAGAGGTTAGTCTCTTGGGCTGGACACCTGTCACTCACTGAGTTACATTGCAAAATGATACAGAAAAAATTTTATTTATTTAAAAAATTTACAGTTTGAATTTTATTTTGTGCACATCATAGATTTTCTTGTGCGCGGAGAATGTGCAAGCAGTGCGCAATTGCACAGGTGCGCAGCTTAAAGGGAACATTGGGTGGAGTTATGGTTGGGTATTTGAAACTGTGAGCAAGGCCTTGTACATCTGATTACCTGAGGGCGCTCTCTGTGTCACAAATGCCTGCCCCAATGAGGGGCGGGGTGCTGGGAGCCATGAGCAACCAGCTGTGTCGAAGGAAAATGTTAGTCAGTGGCAGGAAGCTACCGAGAGACAGCAGGAAGTCCTTCAAAATAAAATATGAAAACATAATTTTTTTTTAAATTATGGACCAAAAAAAAAGCATAAATAAGACGCTCCTGCATATAAACCATGGGGTACAAATGTGAGACAAATAGTGGCTTTTACACCGGTAATTACAGTAGTTTTGATTTTATTTTTTTTATTTTTTTTCCTCCCTGTCATTTATTTTTAACAATACAGTCGTGGTTATTGTGTTCAGAGCCATAAATGTATCGATAACTAACCATTTTTTTCAAAACGCATATTCTTACATCTAATGTCCAAATCCAGCATAAAATTTGCTGACTATCATGTTGGACTGAATTAATATTTTCTGTACCAATTGGTCACTTGATTAAATTGCCCCCTATTCAACATGTGAACTATTTGGCTTAAACTGTCATAAATGTTGAACTGCTATGCTAAAGGTCTTGAGCAAAGTTGCACTTCTTTCAACCAAGGTCCTGCCTCATATTTCATACCTACTTACCCATTTCTCTTAATTTCTCATCAGAGTGCAAGGAGAAAGTGGACATCCTGGACCTGCTGCACAAAGCCAAAGTAGACCTGAAGCCCCTTCTGTCAACACTCTCAGCCAACAAAGCCCGACTACAGGAAAGCAGTGAGTGCTAGTTCAGGAAAATGTTTCTGCACCCAGCATGTGGGGCCTCATTTCTTACTACAGCTTAAAATCATACACCATCTGCATAAGATGCTTACCTCACCGATCATTTATTGCTTTTGTCAATCATTTCCTTGTGCAGTTATTTGATGTCTTCCATCATGTAGCAACTTGCATAATTTTAAAAAGACCAGTTTTCAAGTTGCGTTTATTTGTCATATGCAAGGTTAACACAAGGTCCACAGCACAATGAAATGCTCAGGATGAAGAGAACTGATTTGACTTGCTTAAAAAAATTAAATAAAAAAAAAAAATACTAAAGCACGCAATCAGAATAAACTTTATTGGCATTGCACCGAGATACGAGAATATGTACATACAGTCGTCCGAAAGATGGGCGGAGTGCACGAAGCTGCGGCTATAAATAATTAGCGCGGCCCTCTTATTCTTATTCAGAATAATATTTTGCTTGGATGAGAAAAGGAAAGAAAACATGAGAGACTATATATATATATATAGATATATAGATATAGATAGATAGATATAGATATATAAAAAATCTCTCACTCCGTGTTCTAAACGGGGCATGATTTGAGGCATCAAAAAAACCTACCACAGCAAAGCAACATAAACAGACATTATACCTGTACATATAGGCCGGTGAAAACATTGAATTTTTAAGGGAAAGTTGTAGCATAGTCCAGATAAGGGGTGACATTCATCTTCAGCTCAGTTGAGGTTCTGTTACATGTCCACGGCCTTGGGGAAGGGAGGGATGAAGAAACAAAGTATCTTTGTTGTTTTCAAAACATTCCAGGAGGAGTTGAGAAGTCCGGCGTCAAGGCCACAATTTGGGTAAGGCAGAACTCGTGAATTGTTGTTTCTGCCTTATTAAAGTCTCGCTGGTACATATTCTCTGATGAAACTCCAAAACAGCCGAATTGTTCCTTTACTCCAAAAGTCGAGCTCACAACTTCTCCAAGATTATTCCCACCGTTCATGGGTGCTGCCAGGAAGATCACAGTCCTGATAACAGCTGCTCCAACTCCGTTGCAGATTCCCACATTCAGTGTGAGCACTGTCGAGCTTCAACACATCCACACAAATTTGTAGACAATCCAAGATTTCACCATCCCAAACAGCAAAATAACCAGTTGTCATCATTAATCCAATTTTTTTCCGTCGAGGTAAGAGGGTCCTCCTTACCCTGACTCCTGTCGGGAGAAGTTGATCAATTTTGTTGAGACCAGCTGATCCTTCCAATTAAGAGGTATGCAGGGAAAAAAAGGGACTTTTTAAGGGTTCACAGGACAAAAGAGCGCAGCAGGGAAGCGGGTGGGGGGGAAGACGGGGAAACTCGTCTGGTTTCACCGGAGAATGGAAGGGGGTGAAAAAAGTACCAAAAAGTGAAGATGTAATATTTATATTTACAAGGTCCTAAAGAGAGAATGGTAGTCAATAACATGGTAGAATTTTTAACAGTGCAAGCGGGATGAATTTGTATGAATAAAGTATTTCAAGATAGTAATATAAGCTAAAATGCACATGATATACAGGTGCTGGTCATAAAATTGGAATATCATGAAGAAGTTGATTTGTTTCAGTTATTCCATTCAAAAAGTGAAGCCTGTATATTATGTTCATTCATTACACACACTGATACATTTCAAATGTTTCTTTTGGACAACTGTCAAGTCGGCAGTCTTCCCCATGATTGTGTAGCCTACAGAACTAGACTGAGAGACCATTTAAAGGCCTTTGCAGGTGTTTTTAGTTAATTAGCTGATTAGAGCATGGCATCAGGTGTCTTCAATGTTGAACCTTTTTATATATTTTCTGAGATACTGAATTTGGGGTTTTCATTTGTCAGTTATAATCATCAACATTAAAAGAAATAAACATTTGAAATACATCAGTCTGTGTAATGAATATAATATAAAGTTTCACTTTTTGAATGGAATTACTGAAATAAACTTTTTTTTCATGATATTCTAATTTTATGACTAGAACCTGTATGAAGGCAACAGACCAAGAAGTGATTTAATGATTAATATATACCAGTGAGAGAGTCTACGTGAAGCTAATAGGTATGTTAATGATCATACATAATACAGCCACATATTGCTGCAGCAATAAACAATAAACATAATAGCTGTCACAAGCTAATATTAGTCAATCATATTGTCACAGATGTGGCTTGGTGCAATGTTATTTCCAGTTATTTATTGGGAGTTTAGTAATCTGACAGCTTGTAGATAATACCTGTCCTTTTTGTACGCGATGGCAGACTCCTGTATCGTCTGCCTGAGAGTAGCAGACGGTAGAGGTTGAGTAGACTTGTCGACTAGTCGATTCTACATCGCGTGAGTTTTTACATTTCACGTTGACAGTCAGCACCCACTGCCCTGCTGTTCCCAGCCCTATTCCACCCAATCTACTTGGTGGATTAAATAAAATAAAACTAAAAACAGTGGGGTGGTAGAGCTGTCATTTCCAACATGGCCACGTCCAGCCCAAGCCAAAATAATGGGCTGGATGGGCGGGCGGGTTGGTGTCTGGCTTTTGATTGCATCAGCAGATGCACACGGCTGACAATCCTGTTTGGATCACCACCAACCGCGCTGACCAGGCGGTTAAAATATCTACAAATAAAGTCCAGATGGATGACTATCGGTGACCCACCTGAAGCTTTCCAGCCACTGCGTCAGCAGACTTGCACGGCCAAGCCCGGCCGCTTTAGAGGGACAGAAGAGCTTTTCACTCGGCTACTGAAAAGTCCAGATGGATGGCTGCCAGCGACTCACCTGTGGCTTAACTGGACCCAACTGCTGCGTCGGCAAACTTGCTCAGCCGACGACTATTAAAGATGTTATGATAAGGTGCTCCACCACCGCCCGCCCCGCTGCCCTCAGTTCCATTCCACCCAATCCACGGTGATGAATTAAATAAAATAAGGCTATAAACAGCTGGGTGGGTGGCAGTGGTGGATTCCACTGTTGATTTTCCACATTTTGATTACCAAATTGAAAATTTAAGTATTTGTCAGATCTTTCATAATGTTAAAATTCAATTCTGTTTATTTATATAATGCCATAATTCCCATTATATTAATAAAACTTGTACTTTAATAATTCACAAAGTCCCTTTTTTTAATGTCTCAGCTAATTCAGGGGTGGTGCTCTCACTGGAGGAAGTGGAGGGAGAGATGAAGGGAATGAAGTTGTACGCAGAGCCACGTGTGAAGAAGGTGTCCCCTCCACAGAGAAGAGATGGCACACCCTTTATGGCTGAGCATTTAGAGGAGGCTTTAACTGGTGGCCCCAGCAGCCGACCACGTTCGCGTGATACAGACATGTCAGCCTTTAATAAACTGGTCAGCACCATGAAGGCAAGTGGAACTCTGCCAACTCACCCCAAACTCAACACAAACAATGTAAGTATTTCTCCCATTATCGTTTCTGTTGTCCACTGGATAACTAACTCTGCATGCTGCAAAGAAATTGGTACAATCTGGCCCTGTGATGCTACATCCAAGCTTTTATACTAAAATCAGACGACTCATTGGAAAAACTGAACTAAATGATGGTGGGCATAAATTTCAGTCATGATGGATATGTTTTCGCTTACATGTTCACTATTTAAAAACGGTCCTTTTTGCAAGTGAGCTCAAAATTGTTAAATTCAAAAATGGAAATGAGAACCATGTGAATGGTCATTGGATGAAGGATCATGAAAGCATAATGATAAAGATTACTAGCTTGCATGAGGGACGGTTCACTTGGGTTCAGGTGTATGCACTTATCTCAGTATGCCTGACTTGTTTATGGTTTGGGAGGTTTAGCTTATTTTATTTCTAACATGCCAAAATTGCATATCTATCCATCCCATTATCTTTTACCCGCATATCTTTTGACAATTATTTGCGTCTCCCATACTTGGACAGCAAAAAGGCTTACTGAGATGAAATTTGGAGATGTGTATTTTAATTCATAATTTAATTATGAACTGCACCTATATTTCCCCCCACCCTCTGTAAAATGCAGCAACCTTCAGATCAAAGTGTGACACTGCCTGACGCACCTGCTCAGCAGCAGAAAAATATATTCCAGGTGTGTATGTTGACGTTCTAAGGTAAATTATCACAAATGTTCAGGGCAGGCTTGAGATCTTTGTTCATATGTCTTGTGTTAATCAGGGCTGAATACAAATTGTGGTCAAACTGCTTTTGGACAAAATGTAGAACAAACGTTCTTAAGTAACAAATGGAGTGTAAACGGAACATGACAGGAAAATTGTGTGCTGTTAGGTTTCAACAACAGATGCTCATCAATTTGAAGCTCAGTTTGTTGTTTCCAGTATAGGTTAGGAATGTCTTATTAAAAATCCATCTATCTATCCATTATCTTTTACCCGCTTCTTCCATTTTGGGTCACATGGGTCCCGGTGCCCATGTCCAGCAATCACTGTGCGAGGGGTGGGGTACACCCTGGACAGGTCGCAAGCCCATCACAGGGACACAGAGACAAACGAGACAAACGAACATTTTTCAGTCAGGTCATCTGAACGGTTTCTTTTATTGTGCTGAAACGTTGCGCCTTCGATCCAGAAGGCTTCATCAGTCAAGGAAACGCACAACAAAACTGATTCTTCCCCCAACAGCTTATTCCAAAGTGGAACAAACCAGTTCTGCTTGTGATAAGATGGTCCCTTTGGTATGCCCCTCCTCCATTGCTGGCCCTCATCCTTTTTGACAGTCTTGTCAAACTGGTTGAAAACATCAAAGTCCATGCTCAATAATCCAGGTATAAAATCCAACATTTTTCAGTCAGGTCATCTGGACAGTTTCTTCAGAGGGCCGGCAATGGAGGAGGGGCGTACCGAAGAGACCATCTTATCACAAGCAGAACTGGTTTGTTCCACTTTAGAGTAAGCTGTTGGGGGAAGAATCAGTTTTGTTGTGTGTTCCCTTGACTGATGAACCCTTCCGGATCGAAGGAGAAACACTTAAGCACAAAAAAAGAACCTGTCCAGTAGGGCATTAACAGAGTACTCGAGTAACACATCGATTGCTAGGACATCTATCGAGGTTAAAAATGTTACGTCGAGTATCCGTAGTGATGTCATATTATGTGACCACCGTATGACCGTAGGGGGCGGTGTTGCACTGTTGCAGGTCAGAGTATGGTGTAACACTGGGTCCAATCCACCGAACCAGAACCAGTTTCGGTTTAAGTTGCATTTTTGAGTGCTGCATGTTTCTTAACGTTTGCAGTTTAATAATAATAACTAATAGTTTAGTTTTTCATAGGACTTATTTGCAGTATGGTACTGGTAGGAGCATAATATACGCTCCCAATGTTTTGTTGGTCTTTTTTTTTTTGTAAATAATTACCTTTTTTGCGGATTTATTTATTTTTTGTATCTTGAGATCTACGATGTCATCAAATACTCTAGTTCTACTATGGGTTTTATTATGTTAATGTCGAGTTTAAAAATTATATACTCGTTCAACCCCTACTGTCCAGATGACCTGACTGAAAAATGTTGGATTTTATACCTGGATTATTGAGCATGGACTTTGTTCAGACAAACAATCATTCACACTCTCACTCGCACCTAGGGACAATTTAGAGTAACCAATCAGCCTAACATGCATGTTTTTGGTCTGTGGGAGGAAACCGGAGTACCTGGAGAAAACCCACGCATGCACAGAGGGAACATGCAAACTCCACCCAGAAAGGCCCCCGGATCGGGATTTGAACCGGGGACCTGCTCGCTGAGAGGCAGCAGCTCTACCAGTTGCGCCACCATGCTGTCCCTTATTAAAAATGTTATTCAATATTTGTCAAAATGTAAAACTGTGCACTGTTTGTGTTTGAACTTGTGTACATTTATTTATTTATTTTATTTATTCATTCATTCATTCATTTCAGTTAAAACGAGACTTATTCCATACAAATAAAATAAGATACATATAAAATAAAAGGCAGCAGAAGAACGAATTCTTATCATTTCTGCCCCTTCTAAACCATACCAATTCAAAACAATCTAATCAAACAATACATAATACAACCAACCATAAAACTTATCACAATTCATTATAATTCCATATCATTATCCAACTTATTTTTCATCATCAATACATTCTTAATCTTTTTTTTTTAATACAACTAATGAATTCTCCTTTTTGATATCATTATCCAAACCATTCCATAAACTAATTCCCTTGATTGAAGTAGACCTACCCTTAAAATTTGTTCTGTATTTCATCTTTACAAAAATATCTGTTCCCTTTAAATTATAACAACTATTCCTTTTAACGAAATACACTTGTATGTTTGATGGTAAATTTTGGTTCTGAGCCTTGTACAAAAATAATAGAATATTGTAATCCACCAAATCATAAAACTTAAGCATTTTCAGTTGATAAAACAAAATACTTGAAGGATTGCGATAATGCTTTGCGATAACTCAACTCTTTTTTTGTAAAATAAAAATAGACTGTTGCAGTTTTACAAGCTGTACCCCAGATAGCAACACAATAAATCGTTGGTTACGTACTGTAACCCCAGATTCCGTGAGTATAAGCGTAGCCCTTTAAGGCTGTCGCTTGGTGGGTTTATCCCGTTATGCGGAGCATTACACTGAAAAAGTTAGTCCACGCCCACCTGCTGTGTGGGCCCCACCCGGTCCGTATAAGTTACGTTAAGAGCGAGAAATCGGCTCCCAAAAAAGCTTTTTCTTCAGCCATTTAGGAGCCAGTGAGGCCAGACGCTTAAAGGGCTACGCTTATACTCATAGAATCTGGGGTTATAGTACGTAACCGACATTCTATTTCGTATAAGCTTCGCCCTTTAAGGCTGTCGTTTGGTGGGTTAAGGGCGAAGCAGATGTGGTCCTCGCCTCACTGGGTCCATTCGAACACCGTATGAAGCAGAAGCTTGCCCAAAAACGTCTCGTCACTCAGCTCCCCATGTGCGTAATTGCGCATTGCGTAATTATGTGTGCCATGCACAGTCGCATGTTGTGTAACTGCATTCTGAATACATGAACGCCCTTGAAAACTTCAACGGGGAGGGAAAAAGCTGAAAGAACCATGAACCAACCGGTTTATGGCTGAACCGTATGAACAGATTAATAACAGGAGAGCTGATTATTAATCAAATGAAATGATTGGTAACAATAGTTGTGAAACTGATTAGTAACAATAGAACCAAAATAACAGTCACAACTTGTGACTGATAACATCTCACACTGTAATGCATGCAGACAGATATGAGTAAAGCGGAGTTCCATGAACAACAATATTCATTCTGTAAAACACTAAAGACAGAATGTGTCATGGAACGAGCCGTCACATTACGTAAATAAAAGCGAATAAATGAGCAGGGTGTTGACCACGCGGCCACAGTGCAAAATGTCCTGCATTGACATACATTATGCAAAGCAGTCGAAGATGCGATACCCCTGGTCGAGTGTGCTCTGAGGTTGACAGGAGGCTCTAAATCTGATGCTCTGTAGGATTCAGAAAAGGCCTCACACAGCCAGTGTGACAAGCGCTGGGTGGATAACGGGCGACCTGCAGATGCATCTCTATAATGCACAAACAAATGTTGACGCATTGCAGCTGTGCGCGCTATGTAACCCGTCAACGCCCGCACAGGACAGAGGAGATAAAAAGATGCTACTTCTTCTGGTCTGTGTGAGGGGGGGGGGGGGCGAGGCGACGACCCCTCCAACGATATCGCTCTTGATTAAAAAGAGCTTGTGATGTTTTAGGCATAAAAGCTGGGTTGGTCTAAAATCAGCTGAGCTGCCGTCAGCCTGAATTCTGAGACATGATGGAGCGACAGAGAGGGCAGATAAAACACTCACTCTCTTAGCGGATGTTAAAACCAGCAGCAGGGCTGTTTAAAGAGACAAGAATTTAAGTGGAACCTGATCCAAAGACTCAAATGGAGCTTTGATCAGGACCTGCAGGACCAGTATTAAATCCCACTGTGGAACAAGTGGGTGTGAAACAGGCCTGCGTCTCTGAACCTGGCCTTTTTGAAAACGCTTCATCAGCGGATGATTAAAACCTGTTCTGTCTCAGAAACCTTCGTGGCAGGAAGAGATGACTGCAGCATACGTTTTAAACGTGCTGGATACAAATTTCTGTCCATCAGCTGCTGCAGAAAGGATAGCACGCCGCCTAATGGACATGAGGTGGCCTCTACACCCTTCTCTGTACACCAGCGCTGAAAAGTTGTCTGCTTTGATGCGTACATCGCTGTGGTAGATGCAGCACGTGAAACCTGAATTGTGCGCACTACCTCCTGTGGGCGACCCATCCTCTCTAAGTGGATCTGTTCCAACGGCCAGACCCACAGATGCTGGCCTATTTCTGGGTAACTCCTGGTCGCTCCTGCCTGGAGGAGAGCGTCCTCCTTCCACGGCAGTTTCCACAGGCACCCCGACAGCAGGCATTGCAGGGTTGGGAACCATGGTGCGCTCACGCGTTCGGGGTCACCAGAAGAGCTGCCAATCCCTCCTCCTGAACTTGGTTCAAGAACCGTAAAATCAGAGGAGGTGGAGAAAAAACGCGTACAGAAGCATTTTGGGCCATGGGCTGTGGGCAAACGCATCCACCCCCAGCGGTGGTTCGTCTCGTGGGCTCAGAGAAAACCATAATTGACACTGAGCGTTTTCTCGTGTCACAAACAGGCCCACAGCTGCTATTTCAATCTGAGTCAAAATGTTCCGTAAGAGGATGATTAGAGGTTGTTCTGTCTCTGACAACTTTGAGACAAGAAGAAAACATGGCTGCAGCATACGATAATTGTGCTGGACACCAGATTTCTGTCCCATCGACTGCTGCAGAAAAAGGACAGCATGTCGTCCAGTGGACATGAAGTGGCCTCTACGCCTTCTCTGTACAGCAGCGTTGAAAAACTGATCACTTGATGTGAACAGCGCTGTGGTGGTTGCAGCACGTGAATCCTGAATCGTACGCACTACATCTTGAGAGAGATCCATCCTCTCAAAAAGATCCGCACAGCGGCCAAACCACAGGTGCTGGCCTATTCTGATTAATTCCTGATCGTTCCTCCCGCCTGGAGGAGAGCGTCTTCCCTCCACGGCAGGTTCCACGAGTGTCCTGATAACAAATGTCGTAGGCCTGGGAACCATGATGCGTTCACGCACTTGGGACAGAGGAGCTGTCAGTCCCTCCTCCTGAGCTCTGTTCAGAAAACCGTGATATCAGAGGGAAAGAGGAAGGTGAAAAAGCATTACGACCACAGGCTGTGAGCAGGCACGTCCACCCAGCGGTGGATCGTCCCGTGGCTCCACGATAATTATAATTGACATTGAGCGTTCTCTCGTGTTGCTACACGTCCACAGGCGCTGGCAGGATTCCTGCCGTGTCTGAGCCATAGCTTTGGGAGGAAGGTCCCAGGTCCCCGTGCCACAAAGGACTGTCTTGGACATCCCATCCGCCCCCTGTTCAGAATACATGAGATGTACCCACTCCAATGGAGAGCAGATTGGGTGTGCCCCACACAGCATCTGTCTCACAATGTGGCACATGGTTGAAACGCATGCATCTCCTGCCAGTATGTATGCAACAGTCACTTGCTGTCTGTGTAAATCAGAAAACCCTGATGATTCTGCAGCTTAAGGTCAGTGTTTAGTCACATTCAAGGAGCCCCTGCGACGCTCCAAAAACATTTAAATGAGCTGCTGTGTGGAGAACTACAGCGGCCCCACAGCTTGTTAAATGTGTGTGCCTCTGTGAAAAACTGACATGTGTGACGTAGGTCTGCTGACGGAAAACAGCTGTCACTCAACCGATTCACGTGAGTTGCACTGCTGCCACCTGTCTATACAACTGCTCAACAGCAGCAGGTGTCCAGATAAAGCAGAGTTAAGGCGGCTCGGACGCATAATGGTGTTGTTTCTCACAGTTCAGAGATTGACAATCTAGAATAAATCTCATCTTCCAGTTTGTTGGGACCAGGAAGTGATGAGAGAGGGACCTTGCGTTTTCCTCTCCTTTGCGACTCCAGAAATAACATTTAAAACAGAATTTCCTGAGCTTCTGCAAGAGGGGATGAGGTCTGTTCATAAATGACCGAAAAAACGGCAGAGTTCTTCCACACCGGGTTTTGAGCTGGACTGCAGCGTGAATCCCCGGATGAAAACAGTTCGCCCATCCGTCTGGAGTGCGCGCTCATAAGTACCCGTTATAAGTTATAAGGCGGGCACGCATTTATGCTGTGAAAAACTCTCGTGCATGCTGATGTGAGCTGGAGCACGCTGAGTGAGAAAGAAAAAACACACGCTTCCCTGAGCATGCAAGACGTTGTGTGGAAGCAGCTCATCTGTGTTGTGCTCACGTTGTGTGCAGCTGCTCCATGTAAACGCTTGGGAAGCGGGTGCGCGTATGAGCCGACGTGCCCTGAAGGGTCGTGTGTGCGCGTCCTCATTCATGCGACGCCTTAAGCCAGGATTGCCACGGTGGCGTGCGTTGGCACTGGTGCGGTCAGGAAGCAGCGCACAGCATCGGTGGAGCAAGTTACCACTGGCCCGGTCTTCTTCGCGGATGCCGGAGACGAGCCGTTGTGAAGTCTTGTGCGGCTGCTGACGCCGCGGGAGCTCGCGTTGGCACTGGTGCGGTCAGGAAGCAGCGCGCGGCATTGGTGGAGCTAGGCTACCACTGCTCAGTCTGCAGAAACACGTTCATTCTTGGCTGCAAGTCACGTGAACTTTTGAGTGATTCCACGAGCTGCAGTATTAGTTCAGAAAACCTTCTTCGAGGATGCCTGAGCAAAGCGCTAAGAGGCTTGTGAAAGCTGCTGACGCCGCGGGAGCGCGCGTTTGACACCACTGCGATGAAAAAACGTGTGTCGCTCCTGCCGAGAGCGAGGTACGTTGCTGAGCTCGTACCGCGGTCTCACGTTAACGTTGACGTGAACGGCGGGCGCTTTCATGCCGCGGGAGCGCGTATCGGCGCCGCTGGCAGTGAATGAAAAACAACCTTAAAAGGCTCATTCGTGATGAGTGTGTGTGATGGAGCCGCTTGTCAGATAAACCATGCTGACAGCCTGGCTAAAAGACACTTCATCATAAAATGATGTTATTTCACATTGTCATCAACACACCTCCAGTAACCCGACACCTGGTTACCTTCCGTTGAGCTCTGTTGTTGTCGTGGAGGGCCCCCTGTTGGCGAAGTCCGGGAAAAAAAATGAACTTCCGGATGCCGGGGACGTCTTGACGGGAGGAGCTGGCGTAACAGAGCTGGGGAGGCGTGCAGCCGTGGAGCATCTTGAAATGATCTCTCGCTGATGAAAAGAGGACCTCCAACAAAAACTCCTGCAGCTCTCCTGAGAGGAAGGTGGAGTGACGAGCCAGGAGAACCTCTGGGACCTCGTTCTCCAGCTGCGATGCGGGGCGGCAGACCGCAAAAGAGGCGCACCGGTTGAGGATGACGTCAGCTGCCCTGTAGACGGAGCGTACTGCAGGGGCCGGCAGCGTTGTTAGCAAGCAGCCGCTACGAGAGCGGAGCGAGCCGAAGGACAGAGGGGCACGTCTCTTCCCGCCTCTGAGCGTGTACGCCAACAGCGTAACGTGTTGTTCGCTGCGGCCATGTGGAACGCATGCTGGTGAGCTCAGTTGGAGAGTGGTGTCACCGTCACGGTTATGCTAACCGGAGGCACGGGACGCTGGTCCACCTCGACATCTTGCTCCAATGAAGCCTCCATCAGGCTCGGCTCCAGGGGGCACGGAGGGACTTTCCGCTTGGTGAACCCCTGCTCTTGAGATGGGTGCGGACTGTGGAGACCGGCTCCCCAATCTACCAGGAAAGAACCGTCTGTGGCCTCGCCCGTAGGACGTCCTGTTGGAACACGAGGCCATATGGATCAAGACGGTGAGCCGGAATGGAACCCAGTAAACAACCTTCCCGCCGGATCATCCGAACTGGCGGGAAAAGGCGTGGGACGTAAAAAAGGTCCCTTCATGTCAGCCGCCTCCTGGGTTACGCCGGGCAACCCCTGAGGGCGCCGTCGGCCGTGAGCGGTGTGATCGCCGATGCGAAACGAGGTGGGATGGGGTGAGCATTCACTCAGCCCCCCTCCGACACTAGGCTCTCCAGGAGGGAATGAGCAGCGGGGGGCTGCAGCTGAGCGCCGCCTGTCCCGGAGGAACCATCCGATTCACTCCGAGGGTCTGCGATAAGAGGAAAATTACAAGATGGCGTTGTCCAGCGTGTAGTGACCTGTCGCTGAGAAATATTCTTCGGCGCTTACCTTGAAATAAGACTGCTCGGCAGCTTTTCCTCGGGGAGGAGAACTCACCGGACGACCGGAGGTCGACTGCCGGGCCAAGCATCCTTAACAAAGGTTGGTCATCTACACAACTTTCCTTCTTCGTTCTTCTGACAGTGCTATAGCTCGCTGAAGAAAAAATGGGATTTCCCGCTCTTAACGTAACTTATACGGACCGGGTGGGGCCCACACAGCAGGTGGGCGTGGACTAAATTTTTCAGTGTAATGCTCCGCATAACGGGATAAACCCACCAAGCGACAGCCTTAAAGGGCGAAGCTTATACAAAATAGAACAAATGTGGCACAACAATTGTATTGTACAGTAGACGCAATGCTTTATCAGTCAGAAATTCATACATCCTTTCTAAAAATAAATAATTCAAATGAGACCAAAGTAAAAATGACTAAATCTAAGAACATTCTAACCCTGTGATGTTTTTATGTCACTTGAAGCAGCAGTTTAAATTCTTCTGGCCCAAACTAATTTTGTTCAGTCTTATGAAGAAAAGCCCTTACACAGGACAATTTGTCACTTGAGTTTAACTTTCATATTGTAAAGCAAAGAGTGAATTTTTCAAAAATCTGTTTTGTTTTGTAGGAGCTATTGGGAGGTCGTAGCGTCTCCCCAACACCTTTAGGTGGTTTGTTGGGCAACTCTGAGCCTCCAGTGGTTGCTGCTCCTCTACATGGTTTACTACACAAGGGCCCCTCGCCCCCTCTCTTCCCACCGAGGGCCCCATCACCTGACTACTTTAAAAGCAGGTTGCCACCTTCTGCAGGTAATGACAGTAAAAAGTTTCAACAGAATTAAATACCTTTTGGTACACAGAGACAGATTTTAAGTTAAACAAATTTGAAAGTGGGCTTAATGTGTTTTCATATAACAGCTATTTGTGAATTGTACATTTTAGTTTGCGTAGATTAAAAGCTGAATTGTTGGTTCTTCTGTTTTCTTCAAGGATTTCCTGTTGGTCCTCAGCCCATCCTGTCGGAACAGTTTGCTGATGTACACCGGTCGATCAGTCCTGCACAACAGGTAACACCGTTAAACATGCTGGACTATCGCACAGTAAAGAAGCTCAGATTGTCATAAAGAGAGCTCTCATTCAGGTGTCTAAATTCAACTCTGGCACTCGTCAAATTTATGGAAACTAAACTGAAATGGGTTCAAGACTTCTGCAACAATTCTATTTTTGAGAGAATTGATCGCACAAATATGTTCAATAGGCAACTAATTTGTGAGCTTCTGCATTCACGTTGCAGCTCTTAAGGCTCAAATCCAATATTTATTTTTTGCATGGTTGTTTATCATTAAAATTCGACTCCAGCCTACTCCAGTGTGAATTGTTTACACTGATATGACCTGCATGCACAGATGAAAATGTTAACGGCACACCCAACATGTGGCGTTCAAGGACGTAGATATGAATGCTAAACATGTTAACGTATGAATCAGTCCTCAAGTTGATGTGCAATCAGAAAAGATTCAATTATTTGACATGCTTAATTATTTCAGTTTATATATGCTCCAGCACAGCATTGTATTTTTGGAATGGGGGTGGCGTACTGAAGGTAGAAGCAAAACTCAAATCAATCCCATCACGTTGGTATTGATATGGTCCTATAAGATACTAATGTATCTTATGTTGGTATCAAATCTGTTATCCAGAACAGGGGAAATTCAAGGACTAAAGATGAAGAAATTGGACTTTTGTTCTGTGGCTGAGGCTGTGCAGAGTTCCAAAATTGGCTCTGAATGACATTATTATTGACGTAATCGATACTGGGATCGATCTTCATACCTCACTGATGTAAAGGTTGAATGAAGTGCGACATGACGGTTCAGACTGGGGTCGCTTTGAAAAACAATGGACGTGAATTTGATATCAAGACCTGGGTCAGATAAGAATCCCCCCCCCCCCCCCCCAATTGTCACATTCAAACTGCCATAAAAATTCAAATATGGGTCATATAGCGGTAAAAAAAAGCTTGAATTTGGCTGCAATTGCCTTCAGTGTAAATGTAGCCATAACATAAGGATTTTGAAAACCCCTGTGAATGTTTCAAGGTCTTTTTGGAAACTCCCTCATGAATGTTGATTGCCATTCGTCACAATACAGTAGCGATGTTTACATACGCAAAATTCTTTGGTCGGACTGAAATGTATTTGGATTAAATAATCTAAATTTGTCATTTACATGGGCACAGTCCGTTCATGAGCGTTTACATGCAGCAGGCTTTTATTCAAAATAGAAGTACTGACATGCGCAGAGTGGTAGGGCTGGGTACCTTTCTAAAAAAATCGGTTCCTGGACAGTTCTTTTTTCGGTACCAATTTTGTAATTACTATTGATTCTAACGAATAAAATTACGTTACACATTACAGTACAAATTGTGAGTTTTATTTTTTAACTTGGGTATTTTTCTATTCCAAGCAGTTTTCTTACATAAAAACAAACAAATAATTAATTTCCAGTTCAAAAGACCAGTTTCAAACCAGTGACACGTCGGTGTTTAATGTTCACTGCTACACATTGAGGACCTTTTCACTGAACAGTTTGTCTTCAGAAAAATCAACATGTCTGCTTTCTGTGGACACAAACAAGCCCACTCCTGGCTGATGGTGTCTCCAGCAGTAGGAAATGTTTACTCTGAGGTCGTTTTCACACTAGATAGTCCGGTAGACTCGGTTCTGTTCTGGACCAATATTCATGAGCTTTTGTTTACATTTGAGCTGGTGAGTTTGCATTCACACTGCACTGTGCAGTCAAGTCAACCTGTTGAACCAACCTATTCCCCCGCTCGCCTGTGGGGGCGCTGCACCAAGAACTACTGAAAGAAACGACACAAAAACCTCTGAAGACGCGTCTTCTTCTTCTTCTGTAAATAAAAATAAAAACGAAGTGGCATCAAGTTTTAGGAGTTATATTTTGTCATTTTTCAAAAATGGACTTGGCATGAGCAGAAGATGAGACAGAAGACCATGGAGAATATTGTTTTTCCACACAAGGCAGCTGACGGCTCCATATAAGGTCAGAGAAATGCGTGTTTGTTTGTCCTGCGGCGCGGGGCTCGGTCTGTTTACATTCACACTGTACTCGAACCACGCTGGAGTTCGCTTCTACCGGACCGAGACCTAGGTTTTAGCCCGGGCCAGAGTTCGCCTTTTTGTTCCGTGACAGAGTTCGATGGTGCGTTCACACCTCCCTAAACGAACTGGACTTTCTAGGAAAACGAGCTAGAGTTCGATTAAAGTGGACTAAACGGGGCTAGTGTGAATGCACCCTGAGGCTGTAGATGATGCTTGTTGCACACACGGATATCTGGTTGTCAGTTCGATAACACTGACATATTGTCCCTCACATTCCACCAGCAGGTCACTGGATTCAATGAGGTAGGGATGATGCAGACATCTGCACCTCTGTGCCTGAATCTTCTCTGTGGTTCTCTGGGGTTTAGGACTCTGATCATCTCCCTAATTGGCATGAGAACAAAACATCAACAATATCATGGTTGTGTTATTATTGCTCAAAAAACATTATCTAGGCTGAGAGATAAAAGCTTAACTGGTCAAAAAAATCCTTTAAAGTTTAACTTGCCTCCACCATGCAGCTCCACTGTAGAAAAAGGCAGCAAACTTTTAACAAAGTCTGACTGTCCTGTGGCCTCCACCTCGCTTTTCTTTTGTCCTCGCATCAGGGTCAGAACCTCCTGTGAGGAGAACATTAACATAAACAGTGAACATTAGGTGAACTGTTTAAGCAGCTGACTGGATGGATTAGCAGTTTTACAATCTAAGATTTATGTTGCTGTCAATCTTTAGTTAGCTTCTGAGTTTAGCTAGCTACGTAGATAATATAAATTTACACACTAATATCTTAAAGTTAGCGTTACATGGATGATTTATTTCACCACGATGTACGCGTTAAGCTGCAGTTACGCTTACAAACGTAAACTTACCAGCTGAAGCATAGACACGAGATGTCTTCGGAGTTCTTTGATGAAGAGTCAGGTCGTGGAGATAATGAATCGGGACGTTCAGGCTCTACTCACAGGCTGACTTTAATGCTGAGAGGAGGAGGAGGAGGGGGGCGGCTACTGTCCTCTCTCCTCGCAGAAAAACACGGAGCAACTTTCTGCAGCGCGTGTTGTCGAAGCCGTTCGACAACACATGCTAAACACGTGAACCTGTCTGTGGCGTCACCAGCACCATAGACATAATTATACATAGATTAGGTACGGCAGCTCTATACAGCTCTGGGTGTAGTCTGTTTGTCATATGTCTGGTGTTTTGCCTGCCTGCATGCTGAAACCACGTGACACGTTACAGCCAATACCGAAACTTGACACCGAAAGAAGAGTGACGTTTCAATACATACACCGACCGGTGCAGTTCGGTCGGTGCCATAAAAGAACCTCGGTTTGGTACTCAGCCCTACAGAGTGGTAAACTTTCCTTAAAAAAACACACAGAAGAGGTTCTACTTCTGTTCTACTTCGGTGATGAACATAAACAAAACTGAGCGTCCAAAATGGACCTGCAACAGGTTTTAATGACTGGAGACGTTACTGCACTCTCTGACTGAGCTACAGGTAATGCAGCTCTTTCAAAGTTTCTAGTAGAAATGTCGCTCACTGAGTTTTGCTTCCCTGACATATTAGCATCTAGCCAGGTGGAAATGCGTGAGGTTGATGTAGGTCGCACATGCGCAGTCAAGTCAGTTTTCCACGATCGGAATAAAATGATCAGATACATGCCCACCGTTAGGATTATGAATCTGCATAAACCACCCCTCTCATTCAGATTACATATTCATTTGAATCAAGCTGAATCAGCTCAGAATAATACGAATGGGATGTTTATATGAAACATTTTTATTCCGAATGGCTGTTTAATCCGATTTATTTATGTCCATATGAACATAGCTTGTGAGATTCTGCCTTAAGGTTTTCAGAAGATGGTCAAACTGACAGTGGCCAAGATGTGCTACCAAAACTTGTGGCTTGTTTTTAACTGTAGCTTTCCTATTTTCTTCATCCAGATGAGGGTGCTCTCACTACCAATAAATCATTCTGATCTAGAAGCCCTGGCACTTCAGCAGGATCTCTCTCTACATGCCCACCCCTCATTTCAGCCAGGCTACAACAAACACCCGCAGGATAGGTCTTTCCGAAACAGGTGAGTCTTTATTTTTGGGGGGTTTAGTTGCATGTATTTATGTTGGTGCACATTTTTAAAACTGGGTTTGTGGTGAAAATTGTGAAAGTGATAAAGAACAATTGTTTTACATAAATTTGTGTTGCATATTTGCAAACGTCAGTGTATGCTGCCTGATGATGATGATTTAGTATAGTTTAGCTCACTGTCTGTGATCAATAGACCGCAGCATATTAATCGGTCACCTGGACCTCAGTCTGCTGGAACAAGCTCTCCAGGAAATGCGGTCACCAGCATGGTGAGCAAAATTCCTCTTATCCAGACTTTTAACCCCCACCTGGAGTAGTCATGCTGCAGGGAAGAAACTTTAGTTTCAACTCAACATACCGGTTTATACTGGTTTATATTTTTCTAATTATAGTTGTCCCCATCATTCACTCCCACATCTGTGATCCGCAAAATGTACGCAACAAAAGAAAAAGGCAAAGATGAACCATTGGGTCGTTCAGAGACCAAAGAGGGGGCAGCAGTTAACTCACAAGATGGTAAATGTTTATTTATGCACATCACTTTGATATTAACCACAAATTGTGTATACAAGGCCCTTTAACACACAAATGTGTTTTTTGTGCTTACAGGTAGCAGCTCTCCAAATCTATTAATGGAATTAATGGATGGAAATATTGCACAATCAGGAGTAAAGCCCAGCTCTCAAACATCGCAAAGCAAAGATCTAGAGCGTCTGAGGCTCAGCTCTACTGCAAACCAAATTCCCAATATGGTACCTCCAGGACCGTCTTCATCTTTTCCTCGTCCCATCTATCCAGTACCACTTCTATCTCATGTTCCCATGGTACGCCCACCCCCACAGCTCCACCCCAATGTTATTCAACGAATGCTGGCACAGGGGATCCAGCCCCAGCAGCTCGGACCAGCTCTTGTGCAAGCAGGTTTGTAGATTTTTTTTTTTTTTTTTTTTTTTCGGGAAATTTTGTTTTTTTTTTTTTTTTTTTTTTTTTTTTCCGGACATTTTGATCTTCTGATGATCTTTCTATATTATTGTCAAAGTTCTTTTTGTCCTTGTGTAAACGTCTGACCTGGATATTTCTTGACGAATTGTTAATTGTACTCACAAGGTATCTTTCCACCACATGTTGACCTTGCACAACTTCAAGGCTTGCCTCCTGCCCTACTAGGACAGCCTCTGTACCCACTGAGTGCAACAGGACATCCACTTCTACCTCCCAGAGCCAATACTCCAATGCAGATAGCAGTTATGCAGCAGCAGCTTCAACAGCAAAGACCAAGTAAGTCGGATGCTGCAGCTCAAGTGTGACCATGTGGTGGTCTTCATTGATGGTTTGTGCAATATAAACTTGACTACAGTGTAGGTTTTACCTTGCACAAATTATACAAAGTCTGGCTTTGAATTAAAAATGTGTTTTTCTTGCAGTACATCCCAACGCACCAGGCATTCAGTCACACATCCAAGGCCCCCATCGAACAAATGGCAACCAGCGTCATGGGGGAAGCCCACCTCCAGGCCTCGCCAAGTGGTTTGGATCAGATGTACTTGAACAGCCACTGCCCTCTATGCCAGCCAAAGTCATCAGTGTAGATGAATTGGAGTTTAGGCCATAAGTTAAAATGCTTTGCTGGAATTTTTTTTTTTTTCCCCGTTTGCCCATTTCCTCCTCTTGGTTACCATAAAATGTGAACTTTAATTTGAAAGATGGTGCATCATGGGACATTCTAACCATGCCGTGCTCTGTTTTCATGAAGCAAGTGGAGATTTATTTTGCCAGCTAAGTGAGTTTTTTTTGTATTAGACAGTAAATAATGTAAAGGATTAATTGTACAGACCATGGGAAAGAATCTTATTCTCTGTATATAGCAATGTTTTTCTTGTTTTTTAGTTTTTTTTTTTTCTTCTTCCCTTTACCTTCATCTTATTGTGGGAAGATGAAACAGGAGGAAAATATGTAAAAGTCATTAAGAGCTGGTAGCATTCCTTAATTGCTTCTCTCCCTGACAAGAAGAGCCACTGTAAATGAGCAATGGTAGGGTAGGTTGAGTTAGTTCAGTGCACACTCCATCTTTGGCTAGTGGCTTTTCTTTGAGGTTAAGCGTAGCAAGACACCACTGAAGGATGCAGCAAGCTGGTTGTGCCTTTTTTGTTTTGCTTTCCCCAACTGTATCTCCTCCAGTTCTGTATCATCAGAGGGATTGCACTGTTCACACTGTTATTTGAGGGTGCTTGGGATTAAGTTGATGTGCTGTTAAATTAAAAGAAGCACAAATGAAATTAATAAATAAAACAATGAATATAAGACTGTTTTTAAGTGACTTCTTACTGGCTGGCAACAATATTGTTTCATATACACTGGTTTCAGATTAAAAGGTGTCTTGCATATTTGACTTGCAACAACCCAATGAAGTTATTGAATCAGCATTTCTTAAAGGTACAATTGGTTTATGTAGAATTGGAGTACAAAATGTGGGTTTATTTAAAGTGTAAATCATAACTTTGTAGTTTCATAAATCAAGTATGGTTCCTTTAAACAAGTGCCCATTGTCAGTCAATTGTAACCAGAATAGTTTTTAAATACTAAGATCATTTTCAGTTTTGAGAGCATTGCTTACAGCGTATTTGGGTCAACATACTGTTTTTTGATGTAGGGGCTTTAGTAACTTGAGGCTCCCACAGACTCGGGCGTACTGCGAGCCGCGCGGACACTTGTGTGCACTGTCCGCAGATTGTTCAGGCTTCATACTCCAGCGTACACCCTGATGGGCTGCTGCTCAGCTCCACAGGCAAGGGGCGTTTACCTTCGGGAAAAATTGATGTCGCAGAGTGGTCATTTGCTGACACGACTACTGGATTAATTGGTCGCAAAAAAAAAAGCTGGCAGCCCAGTGGAAGCTGTGTTCTGTGTTTATATGTTAATAAAAAGTTCTAAACAATAAACTGGGAGCGCTGGCCCTGCAGCCCACACATCAGACTGGCCCACCGGGAAATCTCCAAAATCTCCAGACTCTCCCGCAGCCACGTCGGGCCTGATTTTAAATATTTCATGACGAATTCCTTAATTTCTCACAATTTAAGTCATGGCGTCAATGGACAAGGAGAAAGAGATTGTTTGCCTTGTGGCAAAAAAAAAAAAAAAAAAAAAAAGGCCGTTGAACCAGACCATTGGTGTCGCATACAAAACAATCTGTCACCGGGCAGTTTGTGTGGCACAGAAAACGCGTACATAGTCGTAAAAATTGATCTTTGCGCAGACATGCCTTGCGGCCGTCCGCTTTGATTCTAATCTGGTATGCGCAGACTGAAGTACGCCCGAGTCTGTGGGAGCCAGACAGTGCTGCAGTCTTGTAATCCTGAGGTTGTGGGTTTGAGCCCAATTGCATTAGGACGTGCTTCTGGCGTGAAATAAATTGCCAAATCTTTTCATGCGAGTTTGCTTGCTGTGATGACCCCTGAAGAAGGGAGCAGCTGAAATAAACTTACTGTGCTGTTTTATGATTCAATTCAAAAATACTTTATTAATCCCAAAGGGAAATTAATTGTTGTTATAGCTCATCCTCCTGGTTTCATTCTAGAGTTGTTCTAGATGCTGATAGTTGTGGGCAGGAAGGATCTCCTGCAGTGAATCCGAAGAATTTGGCCACATGATGTATAAGTACAGGATGAATATATTTGTACAATTTCAGGCCTTGGCGCAGTATAACTGGAGATCCTATAATTTCAGGATAAACCCAGAAAAAGCTACATTTGTGCTCTGATGCCAACTACCTTGATTTTTACCCATGGAAAGGGACAAAATGACAATAAGTCACAACTATGGCCAAGCTAAAATAGATCTACCACGTAACAAACCAGTGGTTTTCAGCCGATTCGGCTTTGTGGACCCTCATTTCAGAATCACATTCATTATAAAGCCACAAACTCTTTCAAACCACCATTTGATGTAGTACATGATAACCTTTAATCTGATTTCATTGCCATGAATGCATTTATTTGCAAGATTAATTAAAATATTCTATCCAAATGGGCTGTTTATATTTCTACAAATTTTATTTTTAATGATTTCATAATAAATTCTAATATGCTTGTCCTCGTTGAGATGCCAGACCTCACCTGAACGGATTTGTAGAGTGGCGTGTTTCACATGTAATTTGGATTGGGTTAGATTAGAGACAGCGCCTGAAGAGGAAAAAGGGGGTTTCTGTTGTGTTGGGGGAGGGGCTTTCAGCACACAAGCAGGAAGAGAGACCTGCGTGTTCACGTTAAACCACAATAACATGAAATCCCTCCGCCGTGGTCGCGCTACTCTCCCAAGTGACAGCATTTACGGCCGTATAATATTAAAACAAATGGTACTTTTATTGTCAAATTACAGAGAAACCGGTTTCAACGAAACAACGACGACCCCCACCCATCAAGAAAGCAGGGTTAAAGTTCACAGGAAGCTGGGGGGCTGCCATTTTTTCCCCTGCTGCTGCTAGCGTTTAACGGTAGAAGCTAAAAACGACGGGAGGGGCGGCTGGTTCGGGGGCTTTTTTTTTTTAGCTGCGCACAATCTGTCATTTCTCCGACGTCGTCGCTAACAACCATTATTTGATGAATTCGGTATGGAGAAGGTAGCTGAGCCGTCTTGGACTTCTTCGTACACCTACCAGGTGAGCAAGCACAGTGCGGAGATGCTACACAACCTCAACGTTCAGAGGAAAGATGGAGGCAGGTTCTGCGACGTGATCCTGCGCGTCGGCGAGGAGAGCTTCCCCGCTCACAAAGCGGTGCTAGCCGCATGCAGCGAGTACTTCGAGTCGGTGTTCAGCCGCCCGACGGAGGGCGACGCCAAGGAGCTGGAGATGCACACCATCAGCCCCAAAGTTTTCAAAGACATCTTGGACTTCGCCTACACCTCCAGGATCGTGGTTCGACTGGAGTGCTTTCCTGAGTTGATGACAGCTGCCAAGTTTCTGCTGATGCGGTCGGTCATTGAGATTTGTCAGGAGGTTATCAAGCAGTCAAATGTACAAATCCTGGTCCCGACCGCCCGAGGAGGGGACGCCAGCCTCTTCCAGGCCGCAGCGGCCACGGAGCTGGGCTTCCCCGTGGCTCAGCAGGATCTATTAAACGGAACGGGTTTACTATTGAACGGCCAAAGCTTTGCTAACAGCACGCAGATGCATATGGACGGCGGGGAGGACGCAGCCGCCGTGTTGTTGGAGGACGGCGACGAGTCTTCGGTGCCAATACTGGAGCCGGTGGAAGGACTTTCTGTCTCCCCACCAACAGAGAGCACTGGGAGCACTTTTCATCATCATGACGCCGGATCCCCTGGATCGAAAAGGGGAAGGGGGAGACCAAAGAAAGCTGGGGGCATCGTGGACGCTGTCCACTTCAATCACGGCACCCAGAAAGACAATGGGCTGTTTCCTTGCGGGTCCTGCGGTAAAGCCTTCACGGAGGCTTCGCGCCTGAAGAATCACGAAGCGCAGCACGGAGCCAGCACCGTGGGCGTGAACAGCCTCGGTGTCAGCCTGTCCACGGGCGGCTTGTCTTTACTGACACAGTCCGGTCTCCTGGACAACGGCATACAGCTGCCCGGAGGGCTGACGCTCGTCGACAACAGCCGCAAACGAGAGCGGACCAGGCGGCACGTGGGTTGTGACATTTGCGGGAAGGTTTTTCGTGACGTGTACCACCTGAACCGGCACAAGCTCTCCCACTCCGGGGAGAAGCCGTACGCGTGCCCCGTGTGCGGGCTGCGGTTCAAACGGAAGGACAGGATGTCGTACCATGTGCGGTCCCACGATGGGTCAGTGGGCAAACCCTACGTGTGCCAAAGCTGTGGTAAAGGCTTTTCAAGGTGAGTTGCACCTGAACAGCTGGTGTGTCTTGGGTTTAAAGCAGGTGCCTGTTGGGATGCATATTGCAAATTCTAAAGCAAAACATAAAAAAATTCTCAACTGTGCCAGGTGCTGCAGTTTGAAATAGTTTACTTCAGTGGTTTTCTGGATATCTTGATGTGTAATTCTGAAATGCAGGTATGCACTCAATGTAAACAAAGTTCTAGGCTGGAAACTACATGCTCCAGTTTGGAGATTGACCAACATTTATATAGACCATATTCCATTTAGGTAAACGGTACCGTATTTGTGGAAATGGACAAGTGTATAATGGATAAAACAAGTGAAAATCTGAGAAATGTATGTGACAGTCCCGATGATTGGGCAGGTGAGTTTACACATTTGGCTCAGATTCATGTTAAGTCACACAACGGTCATAGAATTTATTAAAAGTTAAGTAGTAATTTAGTATGTGCAACATAACATGTCCAACAGCTTACTCCAAAGTGGAACAAACCAGTTTTGCTTGTGATAAGATGGTCTCTTTGGTACCCCCCCTCCTCCATTGCTGGCCCTCTTCCTTGTTGACACTCATGTCAAACTAATTGAAAACAACAAAGTCCATGCTCAATAATCCAGGTATACAATCCAACATTTTTCAGTCAGGTCATCTGGACAGGGGGAAGAATCAGTTTTGTTGTGTGCTTCCTTGACTGATGAAGCCTTCCAGATCGAAGGCGAAACGTTTCAGCACAAAAAAAGAAACTGTCCAGATGACCTGACTGAAAAATATTGGGTTAGGTTGTAGTGTTTGCTTCTCACAGTTTGGACCTAAAAGGGTAGATCCATCTCCTCTGAACGTTGACCTAGAACGTCTAAATTAGGTCATTGTCATAGTTTTTGGGCTACATTAAGCTTTTTACATCTTTGTTGACTTTAACCCATAATAAGGGTAAAACTTTAAAACACTCGCATAGATGCAGCACAGCCTTTCTTCATTTGATTGACTTGCAAATGATACGTTCTTATATAGAGACTTTTGTTCTACACCATACAAATAAAACAACATTCAGTGTAGACATCTGTGGTGAATGACTTTCAGATGTGCCACAAAATACACAACACAAAATTGCTCAGGAATAAACAAATAGTATTTATATGGTTATGCTGCTGTTGTCGAGGATGCCAAATACAAATAATGAAAATCTTTTTTGTCCTTTGCAGACCAGACCACCTAAATGGACACATTAAACAAGTTCACACAACAGAAAGACCCCACAAGTGCCAGGTAACCCTCAGGATCCAGCACTTTGTCTTGGTGTGAAAAAAACTTCTCTGATGAGAGTTTTAAACCGTGATATGGTAGAAAAGTATTCTTGCGTGCTTTTCTATGTTTCAGATTTGTAATGCCTCCTTCGCTACAAGAGACCGCCTCCGGTCGCATCTCGCATGTCATGAGGACAAAATTCCCTGCAAAGTTTGTGGCAAGTTCCTGCGGGCCGCCTACATGACAGACCACCTAAAGAAACACAGCGAAGGAACGCACAACTACTGTGGCATTTGCAATAAAGGTAATTCTTATCCAAGTGATTTAACCCAGGTGTTTCCTAATCCAATTACTTTTGTGTGGTATGTTCCTGCAGCTTCAGAACCTGTGAGCACCAATATGGCATTATTTTGTTTTGGTATTTGGTTATTTCTGATCTGTGGCCTTATTGAATAGCATGTGTAGCATTTTAGTTGGGATTATATTGTTGCTAGCATTTGTGTCCTTTAGTTTCATACTACTTGCATTTAATTTGACCTGATTTAAACTTTACCCAATACTTTGATATAATGTAATGGTTTCTATAATTTGTGTTGACATTTGAGGCTGCTATTGAACAGAGCCTTCTGTGTTAAAAGTTCAAATATGCTTAGAGACTTGTTCCAAAATTATCTTTGCTGCGTCTCCACTTCAGCATTCCTAAAGTTAACCAGATATAAACTGATAAGCATGTCCTCAAAATCTACTGCCAAATTACAGTTTGTTTGTTTTTTCTTTGCATGAAAGGCTGAACTTGATTCAGTTTTGTTCTGTCAAGTTTTCTGATGAAAACTGTATTTCATCTTGTACTGAAACACTTTGTTGTAGGTGGAAGAAACCAAGTTTATTCTTTGGTTGAATCTGTAATAATGTTTGTTGGAGACCCCTGAGAAAGAGAGTTGATCATTTTTCTTTAAAACTGTTTTTGGGTGTTTGTGTTGGGCACTGTAGGTCAGTTGTTTTACAAATACAGTTGGTGACTACTTTAAATTGTATGTTTTAACTGTTTTATAGTTATTACAATTAATGGAGGTGGTCTATCCTTTTATGTAGATATTTTGCAAATGGATGCAATTGTTTTATTATTTTTACCTTTGAGTGTAAAACAGTGTTTAAACCAACAAATTTTTATTGTAACTGTATAATGAGAGGTCCGGGTGATGCAGGTGAACAGTGAGCCACTGGAGCACAAAAAGGCAGCTTCAGTAACCTCCAGTACCAAGAAAATTAAAACACTGTCAAACATATTTAAACACTACAACAAATGGAAGGCCAAATGCATGTTGCTTGCTGAGTTACATGCCAGAGTTTTAGACTAAAATTGCTATGCGTTATGACAGTTGTAGCTGTTTTGGTCAAACCTTGAAATTGACGTGCACAATCTCATGCAATATTGCAACATATTATTCATTCAACTATTATCTATACAGGCTAGTCCTATTGAGCCTCGGGGACTCATTTACAAGAGAGATCTGAAATGCTCAGAGCATGTGTGGTGAACGACTTGCAGCTACAGGTCTGTGTCAAATTTTAGCTCATAATCTACAAAACTGGTCATATTTTAGCTATTTTTGTGTTTTTAAACGTCAGATGGCTCTTACGGCCATGTTGAATTGCGTTGGCTCCAAAAGTTAATTTAAGTGTAAATTAAATTAATATTTCCTGAATGTGTCTTTAAAAATTTTCCTGCGGTTCATCAAATATTTTGCAAACATACAGGCTGACTACATACAGATAATGTCACAAATTTAAACAGGTCTTGTGCAATCTGTTAGCACTCAGAATAGGTATTGGAGATCAGTTTCAGCTACTACAATCACAAATATACAGTAAATATCTTTAACATGGACTTAGTTATAGCCATAGTTGTCTGTGGTGGCCACCTTGATTTAGGTTGATATTGAAAGTTAATCAGTTGTAGACGTACATCCTATGATTACTTTTGTCAAATTTCAGTAAAATTTGTCCAGTGGTTCATAAAAAATGTTGTTTATGCACATGCGGGATTGCGCTCACACACAAAAACAACAATGTTGTTTGCCTTTTGGTGGCAAGCATTATAAACAAATATACACAAAAATACTATATAAACAATGCCAAAATACCAAAACAAAACCCAGTGGAATGGTCTGACATTTGAGCCAAAATACAGAGAGGGGTTATAACGTGAGTCGGCTCCTCATCAACTAACTGTTAATTAATCTTCCCTCCATTAGGGAGCTCTTCTGTCCTCTTTAGCTCTTAGAAAGCCCATAAAACTCAAAGTGCTTGCAGCCTCACAGACAAGCATTTCTCTCCGGGAGTAATATCTTGTTTTGTTCCGTCAGTAAACTTTTTTGATTTACACAAGAAAATACAATTAAAGATTTCCTCTTCTGTTTGGGTTCCATAAGGGGGCTAGTTAGATCTACGTTACGTCTCCAAGACATACGAATAAGATAAACATAAATTAGCCTGTGCTGGTTTCAGAGCACCGCTCTCAGCAAAGGCTTTGAGTGTGTCAAGCAACTGCACTGTTCTTTGTTCTTCTGGTCCCAGGTTTCTCCACCGCATCCTACCTTAAGGTGCATATAAAGACACATCATGGCTCAGCGGTACCCCCCTCTGCCACAATGCACACCTTCCCTGAACGAAGGGGGGAACTGCAGATGCACAACGGCGCCCCTTACCATATGGGACGCCAGTGCTCAGTGGAAGGCAAGCAGCCGTCTGGTCCATCCCAAAAATTCATGTTTCTGGCTGTCATTTTGCTCTGCTGCTTTTTTTTTTGGTTTTGTTTGTTTGTTTTTTTTAGAGAGAAACCTGCTGCCACATCTCTGTACTTAATATACATGTAGACGTGGGTTTCAGCTTTCATGCTTGTGCTTAAAACATTTGTTGCTGCAACTTAAATTGCAAAGAATTGGACATGTTTATAAGAAGGCTATCCAATGTTAATTTTAAGTTAATTTAGAAGAATGCGGAATTAATATAAAATACTGATTGCATGTATATCCAGTAATAATGGGCCTAAGCACCATGAGGAGAAAATAAAGTTTAATGCAGTAAATTGTCAGAATTAAAACAAAACAACTTTGAACACACTAGCATACTGATGGTAGAAACCTCTTCTGCAAACTGCCATGTATTAAGGCAACATATCCATTTTAAAGACTTAAAAAAAACTGACAAGCAGACATACATTTGTACATAATGACAATTGAAGTATTTATGACTTGACAAGAGGAAGCAGAATTTCATTAATCTCTGTGTTGTTGTTTTGCTCTAACATTGGTTGTTCAGTGCTGAGTTTGAGAATGTGAAGGTTGTTTTAGATGCACTTTGTAACGTCCTTTTTTGTGAGGATGTCTAATTTAGAGTGCTGTGTCACTTCTGCCTTTACGTGTGCCCATCCAGCATGGCTACGGCTGTTGAGTAAAGTGTCTGTTTCTGCTTGGCTGGTTCATCAGCCGTTGTTCAGCTGTGCACACTGATGCATGATCACTCGAGTGCGTGCTCCATTTTCCCTTGGTTTATCGAAACCTTTGCAGAGGTGTTAGTCCTGTAAGACCTACAGAAACATACACGTGGTTCAAAGTGATGTGCAAAAGAGGTTCAGAAACAAATCATCCCTATAAATAACTCAGTAGTTCATCTGATAATAAGGAGTGCAATAAAACACCATGTCTTTGACAGTGTTTCCCATAAAATTTTAACAAATTCTTAATACAAATGGTAGACATTTAATTTCCATAAAAATATTTACGGTATTCTTTTTCCTTCAGAGCCATAATAGTTGGCAAATAATGCAATTTGTCAGTGGTTTGACCTGATTTTTTGTTTGTGTGTATAATTTATGATTAAAATATCCACTAAAGACGCATTTTTCACTACAAAGAGTTTTTAGCATAGTTTGTAATAAATTAGCATTTGTTTTTCTCCCTTTTTCTTATTTTCAACACTCCCTTTTATTAAAAAAAAAAAAAACAATTAAAAACAGGTTACAGTTTGGATTGACCATTATGTCAAATACATTTTGGAAACACTGACAACATTAACACTAATAAATGACAGCAATTAGAACAAATTTAGGAAAATAGCTTTTTCTCACATAGATTCAGTATCAGTCCTGATTCTAATCAACACAACAAAAAAACAATATACTCGTACAATAGTCCCTCATTACTTTGCGGTTCGACTTTCACAGACTCACTCTTTCACGGTTTTTCTAGGTAAGATTGGACATGACATCCCAGTGAGAGTTGGACTCCGCCAAGGTTGCCCTTTCTCACCGATTCTGTTCATAACTTTTATGAACAGAATTTCTAGGCGGAGTCAAGGTGTTGAGGGGATCCGTTTTAGTGGCCTTAGGATCGCTTCTCTGTTTTTTGCAAATAATGTGGACCTGTTGGCTTCATCAAGTCGTGATCTACAGCTTTCGCTAGAGCGGTTCACAGCCGAGTGTGATGTAGCCAGGATGAGGATCAGTTCCTCCTAATCCAAGGCCATGGTCTTGAGCCGGAAAAGGGTAGAGTGCCCTCTCTGGGTCGGGGAGGAGGTCCTGCCCCAAGTGAAGGAGTGTTTAAGTATCTTGGGATCTTGTTCACAAATGAGGGAAAAATGGAGCATGAGATCAATAGGCGGATAGGTGCAGCGTCTGCTGTGAAGCGGGCGCTGTACCAGTCGGTCATGGTGAAGAGAGAGCTGAGTAAAAAGGCGAAGCTCTCAATTTACCGATCGATCTTCGTTCCTACCCTCATCTATGGTCATGAGCTTTGGGTTGTGACCAAAAGAACAACATCACAGATACAGGCTGCCGAAATGAGTTTTCTCCGCAGGGCGTCTGGACTCTCCCTTAGAGATAAGGTGAGAAGCTCGATCATCCAGGAGGGACTCAGAGTAGAGCCGCTGCTTGTCACATCGAGAGGAGCCAGTTGAGGTGGCTCGGGCATCTGGTTTGGATGCCTCCTGGACGCCTCCCTGGTGAGGTGTTCTGGGCACGTCCCACTGGGAGGAGACCCAGAGGAAGACCCAGGACACGCTGGAGGGACTATGTTTCTCAGCTGGCCTGGGAGCGCCTTGGGATTCCCCCAGAGGAGCTGGCCCAAGTGGCTGAGGAGAGGGAAGTCTGGGCCTCCCTACTTAAGCTGCTACCCCCGCGACCCGACCCCAGATAAATGGAAGAAAATGGATGGATGGATTGGACATGACACACAACTGGCTGATTGATGGATGAGCCGCACGATTGGCATGGATTTTTTTTAATTTAAAATAAATTATTTTAAATCATTTTGTGTGCAGCCCACAGCTGCAAGAGAAGCTTCCTCCTTCAGCATGTCAGAATTTCCGCTCTGCAGCAGAGAAGTGGGTGTAGCTGAGAGTGCTGGCACGTGGCATGAGCAGAGATCATGACATGCTGTGCTCTTTTACAGCGTTTAGAGTTTAGAAACATTGTTTAGAATATTACAAGAGTGGGAAGGATTTAAAATGATCTATCTATCTATCTATCTATCTATCTATCTATCTATCTGTCTATCTCTCTTTATCTCTCTCTATCTATCTCTATCTAATCTATCTAATCTATATATAAATAAAATCAGGGGTTGAACGACTACATAATTTTTAAACTCGACATTAACATAATAAGACTCGAGTAGAACTCGAGTACTTGATAACATCATAGGCTCTAAAGATAGAAAAATAAATAAATAAATAAAACCGCAAAAAAGGTCATTATTTACAAAAAAAGACCAATAAAACACTGGGAGCATATATTATGCTCCCACCATTTATCATACAGCAAATAAGTCACAGGAAAAACTAAACTATTAGGTATTACTATTAAGCTGCAAACGTGAAAAACGTGCAGCACGTCAAAAACGAAACTAAAAACAGTGAGGGGGTTGACCACCTCCTGTGGTGTGCATTAAGTTTAGTTTCAGAGATTAATATGTTTATATATATATTTTTTTTTATAGGTTTAGAGATTAATATTTTTTGCTTTTTGTTTGTGAAACAAGGTCAGAGGAAGCTGGTTCTGGTTCGGTCGATTTGACCAGGTGTTACACCATATGCTGTGACCTGCAACAGTGCATGCAACACCGCCCCTACGGTCACAATATATGGTGGTCACAAAATATGGTGTAACACTGGTTAGCAACGAGCTCCAAACAGTCAGGAAGTTGTTTCATTTTCATTTTCCTTATGGTAGTTGAACCAGAAGATTCACCTTTAGTGAAATATTTCCAGACTATTGATGCATTTCTACCTGTTTGTCAAGACTGAGCCTGCTCTGCTCCATCTGTCTGCTTGGAGGAATCCATTTTGTAACCCGCGCCCAGTGCGGATCACGTGACACAATGACGTAACGGCGGCGTAATGACGTCACCACGAATATTTGATGTGAAATTAAAAACCTCGATAGGTGTCCTAGGAATCGATGTGTAGATTACTCGAGTAGTCTGTTAAAGCCCTAATTATATATATATATATATATATATATATATATATATATATATATATACTACAATAAACTACTTTCTACGTGTACTACTAGTCCTACTTTGCGGTTTTTCACTGATCAAGGGGGGGCTGAGAACGGAAATCCCCACGATAACTGAGGGACTACCGTATATCCAAAAGAGATTGATCAGTTTTTTAACCAATAGATAATTAACATCTGGTGTTTTTTTCACAATGATATTCACTGTTTATATTATACCAGTGGTTACATTTTAGGCATGTAGCTCAGGGTTTAATCTATCCATCCATTATCTTTATTCGCTTCTTCCTTTTTGCGTCGCTGGGGTCACTGGTGCCCATGTCCAGCAGTCACTGTGCGAGGAGTGGGGTACACCCTGGACAGGTCGCAAGTCCATCACAGGGCCACATAGAGACAACCATTCACTCTCACTCTCTCTCTCTCTCTCACACCTAGGGCTGGGCGATATGGACCAAAATTAATATCTCGATATTTTTTAAGATAAATCACGATATACGATATATATCTTGATATTTTTTCTTTCCATAAAGTAATAACAAAAAATATACGAGTGAAAGCTTTGTCCCAATTGTCACACAGGCACATTTATTAAACATCTGTAACTGTACAAAATCCATCCATTATCTTTACCCGCCTCTTCCTTTACAAAATCAATGTCTAAAAAAATAAACCATTTACATATATTAAATGATAATCCTCCCCAGCTGCGCCGCTTTCTCTACGTTAGTAAGCGTGTGTGAAGCAGCAGTGAGGGGCTGTTTGTCTGTTTTCAACGAGGGAGAAGGAGGCGTGAAGTTGGCTGGGCAGACAAGCAGAAAAAGAACTACTGTACACAGATTTCAAGTCTTACAGTGAAAGGTAGCGCCACATTAATAAAGCAGCAGCTTATCAAATCGCTAAAGACACAGTCCTTAGCGGCTAACAATAGCAGCTAACAAGACTGCTAACTTAGCCCTCTTTTTAGCCGCTAAGAACTGTGTCTTTAGCGATTTGATAAGCTGCAGCTTTATTAGTGTGGCACTACCTCTGTTCCTCTCACAATGCACAGCACAGGTAAGAGTTTCATACCTTAGTTTATTTCAGGGAAGGAAGCTGGGAAAACTTCACAGCCGGAGCTGCAGCACAAAGTTTAACACTCTTCATATGCCACTTTATGGCGCTGTTTTAAATGGTGAATTGGGTTCGTTGTGCTCGAACCTTTCGTCAGGACTTGTTTTAGGCATTGTCTACAGAAAACGTTTTTTTCTGCTGCTCATCTGACAAATTAAATCTGAACCATCTCCAAATAACAGAGCCATTATTTTTTCCTGCTCTGCTCTGCAATATATGTGCCAGCGTTGCCGCTCCACCTGGAGCAGGAAGCGGGGGGAGTGGGTGAGAGACTGGGCTGAGAGGGAGAGGAGTGGCCGCATGGTGAAAGAAAGAAGACAGCAGGCAGATTTTCAAGTATAACACTATATCGATATAGTCTCATATCGCAAATGAAGTTATCTTGATATTTTTAAAATATCGAAATCACTCAGCCGCACTCACACCTAGGGACAATTTAGAGTTATCAATCAACCTAACATGCATGTTTTTGATCTGTGGGAGGAAACCAGAGCACCCGGAGAAAACCCACACATGCACGGAGAGAACACGCAAACTCCACCCAGAAAGATCCCGGGACTGGATCAGGGTTTAAATTTTCTTTTTAATATAAATCATTTTACAAAAGTAAATTAAATCACTGACAGCTTGATTTATTGTACGGTACTTTCTCAACTTGGAGTCATCCATACAGTAGTCCCTCGTTTATTGCGGGGGTTCCGTTCCCAGCCCCACCGCGATAAATGGAAAAACTGCGAAGTAGGAATAGTAGTACAAGTAATAGTTGTAAGTACTGGTAGTAGTTTGTATGTTCAGGCATTGCAAACCCTTCCCACACTCTTGCAGTATTCTGAGGGGAGCATGACACGCTGCAGGAGGGAGGTTCTCCCTGCACCTGTGGACTGCACACAGGTGCTAAATAATTCAAAATAATTTATTTAAAATAAACAGTCCATGTCAATCGTGTGGGTCATCCATCAATCAGCCAATTGTGTGTCATGTCCAATCTTACTTTGAAAAACCGCGAAAGAGCAAGTCCGTTAAAGTCTAACCGCGAAGTAGCGAGGGACTACTGTACACTCATCCTCTGTCCTTTGTTCACAGGAGCATCCATGATAGTAGTAATAAAATCAAGGCGACTGCGTGTGGTTTCTGACTTAAATTTATTAACATGACATGCGCTTGGTGTTGTCTGACATAACTCCTGCAGTTATACTTGATATTTTTGCAAACACTATTGAGCCGTTTATACTGTATAAATACTGTTGTATTTGTCAAAACAAATTTTTCTTTTTATTTGTTTTTTATTATTATTTGTGTATCGTTTCACTGTTTCTAATCCATCTTCTTCTTTCTTTTGTCTCAGATGGGCAAGAAAATGCTGGGACTTGTCCTCATCTGGAGTCCGAGGAATCAGATACTTCTTTAAGGGAATTGTCCAACGTTGATGAGCTTAAGTCTCCGCGCAAAACTGACGCACCGGAGCTCGAGATGCCCTCTTTGGACTGCAATGGAGCTTCTGCTGGGGTCCTTGGGTCTCCAGAGAGCTCTAAAGCCAAAACAGACCCAGAGAAGAAGTTTATCTGTGGGATCTGTGGTCAGGCCTTTCGCACCAAGTCCTACCTCAACAAACACCAGCACAGAGTTCACAAAGTCCAGAGGGCCCATGGAACGTCGGGGTCCAGTTTAAATGAGATGGTGCCCTCCTTGACTTCTCCCTTTTCCCCACAACAGAACATGTCTCTCCTCGAGTCATTTGGCTTTCAGATAGTCCAGTCTGCTTTCGCCTCTTCACTTGTGGACCCTGAGGCAGGTCAAAGTGGACTCGACTTCGGAGGGAAGTGACATTTTGTTTTTTCAGGCCTCAGTTAAGTTTAGCCTCTAACTCTTAGGACAAAGCCAGGTTACCCACAGAAGATGCTCTGTGTTCGGGAAGATGTTTGCCTCAACTTTGGACTCATTTAATCTCCTGTTTGTCTTGTTGCCAAATGTGCATCAGATGACTTTTGTCAAAAAGGAAGAAGAAAACTGCCATTTAATTCCTATTTTTCTTACATTTTCAGAGTAAACAAAGTTCAGTGTTTGGTTCATTATAAAGAAATCTAGTTTCATTTGGTTAAACTGACGTCTGTGTTGAATTTGTCTCGCGTTTTTCCTGACAAGTTTGAGCTTTCACTGCTGCGCAAAGATTTCTTTTCATGAAATAACCCATTAACTTTATATAGAAGACACTTTGTCAGTTTGCCTACTTAACGTGCTCTGGTGAAGTTAGTAAACCTATTTTTATCATTATGGTTATTTTATTCTTTACCTCAAGGCCACACAGGGCAGTTAAATTTATATTTTATTTTTCTTTTGGGAAAGGATTGAAAGTGACAGTTTTGTACAGGACTACTTTAAATGGTTAAGTCAGTATCCAAAACAGGCCCATGTCACATGACACACGTTTGCAGATTTGGCCTTTTTTTATTATTATTATTCCTCCGATGGTCTTTTTGATCATTTGAAAAATAAATTGTTCATAAGATAAAAAAAATTATGCAAGGAAAGTCCAGTCATTTATCACTGGCACTTACCGTAAGTTTTCTTTTTCCCAGACATGTGCATAGAGCTTGTTGGACTTGAAATTACTGGTCATATTCCTGCAGAAAAGGCTCTTCTAATTTGTCAATTTTGTGCCAGTTCTTCTCTTTACTTGGTTCTTTTGACCTCCAAACCGTATATCTTGAGCAAAGGAAGCAGTTTTAAAGAGGTATTACTTACTTTAATGCATCCAGTAGAGAGGGGACATGGTTTTATGGAGGATGTGTTAAGTTTCCTTTTGAAAGCCCAGCACTTGGGACATGTGGTCAAATGATTTAAAAATGGGCTCTTTTTTTCTTTCTTCTTTTACTGTAGTCTCAATCGTAACAGTGAACTGGTAACGCATCTTTGTCTCAAGTTACATTTATCCTCATGTTTTTGGCTCGTTTACCTGCGGAGGTGAAGCCGAGGACGTGAAAAACTGAAAAATGAATTTATTTTCTGTAATTTTTAATTTTTTTGTTAATGTTTAAATCAGTCGTGTGAATAATATGGGGACCAATATCAGGTATAATTTCTTTATATATGTTTAGAAAAAAATATTTTATTAATTTTAATAACTTATTCATGCCCTAAGCTTTGTGTAGTGTTGGTTTATTTTTATTTTTTTGTCAAACAAAAATCTTGTGATTTGCTTGCTTTAGTAGACTTTTTTTTTTTTTTTTGTCAAAATTTTCTTAAATGTGATTTTGTGTGTTGTGCAACAGATGAGACATCCAGAGGGATTCGTGGCTTAAAAGAACAGCTTTTAGTCAACTAAAAGATACATTTTTTGCAAACTTTTGCTTTTCACTTTTTCTTTTTTTTTATGTAGTAGTCACTTTGTTATGGTGGACGTTACGCATTTAGGTGATCTGTTTATTCCTAGACATTCCTGTGAACATAATTGATTTCACTCATTACACAGTAACATCACATCTACATTTTCTCTGTGATTCATTCTCTTCTTCAAGTTAACCTGACATTTTGTTCTACTTAAAAAAAAGAAAAAAAAAAACTTGGTCTTAAATAGTTCAATAAGATGTTGAACTAGTTGATGAAATTATGCAAGAAATAGAATTTTAGGTATATATAATTACATTTAAAGCAAACGGTTCCCTAATTCTCTATCATTTAAGGGTGTTTGAAAAGGCTTTAATTTTTTATTTATTCTATTTTTTCTTTTTCCCTGACTGATAATCAATAAAAACACACAATTGCATGTAAATATTTAAAAGGGAACGTAAAGTACCGCTAAGGTTTGCAAACGCAAAAATTCCCCTAATTATTTAGTGTCTCATGAACCAACTTTACACATAGACGTTACTCTTAGGTTGATTTTTTTTTTTTTTTTTCTGTAAATCGTATCATGATGCAAGTCAGGCTCAGTGTCACAGTGAAGAGATGTGTGTGTGTGTGTGATGACAATGGCTTTGAGTGTATTGGTTTTTGTAATTTACTACATTCCTATATTATTTATGGCTATATTGTGATTGTAACAAGTGTATATACTTTCTATATATACACACACTTTATCTAAATATAAAAATAAATATGAACCAACCTATTTGCTAAGTGTTTGTCAGTGGCGAGTCTTGTACATAATGAGTTGTTTTTGTTTGTCTAGTCTTTTGTTGGGGGATGCTAAGTTACGGCCATCTGAAGTGTAAAGTGCATGTTCTGGCATGCAGGCTGAGCTCGGGACTGAATGTCGATCCCTCGTTGGTGGCAGGAAACGTTTCACTGCTCACCGAACTATCACTGCTGTGGTGTCGCTCACACTGCCAGCTGCTCGACTCTTTGACCAAGTTTTCTTTTCAATCCTCTCTGCACTTGGATTTGCTCATTTAAAGGCTACAAGAGTTTTGTTCAAATTACAATTTGAGGACGCGTGGAATTCTCTGTAAGAAAATGATAAAAACCTTTTGTTTTTATTATTATTTGGGCCTAATTGTTTAGCTTTCTCTTTTTGGTCTGTTGCAAAGTGCCTTCCTAGTACTGATTGTGCACAGCAGTGGATTAAAAAGTCATTTTTTTCTAAAGGGTAAGAACTGTACAGAGGGACTTGCATTGACACTTTTGTATAAAAAGCCCAAAATGTACAAAATGCTAACTTGGTATTTTATCACTGTATTCAACAAGAATGCTCTTTAAACACTTGAACTACGCGTTTTTGTTACGATGTCTTTGGACACGTTTCATTACAAGCTTACTTTTCTATAAATATTTGTTTTTGTACTCTTGTTGAGTCTCATTTCTCTTCTTGGTTTAGAGATGAGAATCAAATAAATCGCAGCTGAAAAATCGCCAAAGTTTGTCTTGTAGTTCTTGGTGATGAATGGATGTGTAGTCGACCCATCCTGAACAGGTGGAAGCACAAGCTACCAAATTAGTTTGATTAGTCCAATCCAAACACTCCACTGGTTCTCGGATAGCAGGTTAGCGTGAGCAACAGTTTGATTAGAGATTTTTTTTACGTCTTTGCCACCTCCATGGCTACACCAAGCTGTTTCAAATCGGCTGCCAAATGGACAGGTGCTGGTCATAAAATAGAATATCATGAAAATGTTGATTTATTTCAGTAATTCTATTCAAAAAGTGAAACTTGTATATTATATTCATTCATTACGCACAGACTGATATATTTCAAATGTTTATTTCTTTTAATGTTGATGATTATAACTGACAACTAATGAAAACTCCAAATTCAGTATCTCAGAAAATTTTAATATTACTTAAGACCAATAAGAAATGGTGGCCAACTGAAAAGTATGAACATGAAAAGTATGAGCATGTACTGCACTCAATACTTAGTTGGGGCTCTTTTTGCCTGGATTACTGCAGCAATGCAGCGTGGCATGGAGTCGATCAGTCTGTGGCACTGCTCAGGTGTTATAAGAGCCCAGGTTGCTCTCATAGTGGTCTTCAGCTCTTCTGAATTGTTGGGACTGACATATCGCATCTTCGTCTTCACAATACCACATGGATTTTCTATGGAGTTAAGTTCAGGCAAGTTTGCTGACCAATTAAGAACAAGGATACCATGGTCCTTAAACCAGGTACTGGTAGCTTTGGCACTGTGTGCAGGTGCCAAGTCCTTTTGGAAAACAAAATCTGCATCTCCATAAAGTTGGTCAACAGCAGGAAGCATAAAGTGCTTTAAAACTTCCTGGTACTGTAGATGGCTGTGTTGACTTTGGACCTCAGAAAACAGTGGACCAACATCAGCATATGACATGGCACCCCAAACCATCATTGACTGGAAACTTGACACTTGACCTCAAGTGATGTGGATTCTGTGCCTCTCCTCTCTTCCTCCAGACTGGGACTTTGATTTCCAAAGGAAATGCAAAATTTACTTAAATCAGAGAACATACACTACCTTGCCAAAAGTATTCGCTCATCTGCCTTCACTCACATATGAGCTTAAGTGACATCCCATTCCTAATCCATAGGGTTCAAGAAGACGTCGGTCCACCCTTTGCAGCTAGAACAGCTTCAACTCTTCTGGGAAGGCTGTCCACAAGGTTTAGGGGTGTGTTTATGGGGATTTTTGACCATTCTTCCAGAAGCGCATTTGTGTGGTCACATACTGGACAAGAAGGCCTGGCTCTCAGTCTCCGCTCTAATTCCAGTGAAAGGAACTCTGACTGCTTCAGCATACCAAGACATTTTGGACAATTCCATGCTCCCAACTTTGTGGAAACTGTTTGGAGCTGGCCCCTTCCTCTTCCAACATGACTGTGCACCAGTGCACAAAGCAAGGTCCATAAAAACATGGATGGCAGAGTCTGGTGTGGATGAACTTGACTGGCCTACACAGAGTCCTGACCTCAACCCAATAGAACACCTTTGAAATGAACTAGGGGGCCAAGCACAGCTCCTGAAAAACAACCCCAATCCTTAATCCCCCTCCACCAAACTTTACATTTGGCACAATGCAGTCAGACAAGTACCGTTCTCCTGGCAACCGCCAAACCCAGACTCATCCATCAGATTGCCAGATGGAGAAGCACGATTTGTCACTCCAGAGAATGCGCCTCCACTGCTCTAGAGTCCAGTGGTGGCGTGCTTTACACCACTGCGTCCTGTGCTTTGCATTGCACTTGGTGATGTATGGCTTGGATGCAGCTGCTCGACCATGGAAACTCTCTGTGCACTGTTCTTGAGCTAATCTGAAGGCCACATGAAGTTTGGAGGTCTGTAGTGATGGTCTCTGCAGAAAGTTGGCGACCTCTTTGCACTATGTGCTTCATCATCCGCTGACCCCGCTCCATCAGTTTACATGGCCTACCACTTCATGGATGAGTTGCTGCCATTCCGAAACACTTACATTTTCTTATAATACAGCTGACAGTTGACTGTGGAGTATTTAAGAGTGAGGAAATTTCACGACTGGATTTCTTGCTTAGGTGGCATCCTATCAGTTCCACGCTGGAATTCACTGAATTCCCGAGAGCGACCCATTCTTTCACAAATGTTTGTAAAAGCAGTCTGCATGCCTACATGCTTCATTTTATACACCTGTGGCCATGGAAGTGATTGGAACACCTGATTCTGATAATCTGGATGGGTGAGCAAATACTTTTGGCTATGTAGTGTAACTTTGGACCACTCAGCAGCTAGCCTGAACAATACTGATAGCCCTCCTGCTCTTGGTGCAACTTTTCACCTGGTTTTATTTATTTTTTATTTATTAATTTTTTAAGAAAACTTTATTTAGCAAAAACAAGTACAAACAAATATGGCAATTCACAATAGTGTAACTTTAAAAAGGGCATATGAGGCAGACTTCATTAGGAAAAATAGAAGAAAAGAAAGAAAAAAAAGAAGAAATAAAATAAACTACAACAAGGCGGTATTTAGGATTAGGATTAACATGCATTAGTGGGCAATTCCATTAACATTTCATACAGGTCTTTATGTGTTTCAATATATTTCAGAGATTTCAAATATAATTGGAATTCAGATTTAAAAATAAAAATAAAAACGGGATTATCTTGGCACTCTCTGTTTATATATTTATATTATGTATATATATATATATATATATATATATATATATATATATATATATATATATGAATAAAGAATTTTGCCAGACAAAATATCATATTAAAACCGAGTTCCATTTTTTTTTTTTCAATAATACTCCAAATGTTACCATATCACTGGAAACAGATTAAGGAAGTGTAATTTTCAGTGTGAGCCACCTTTCCAAGTGATTCCAAAATAATTTGGTTTTGTTGCATTCATAGAAGATATGGTCTATTGTTTCTATATCCTTTTCACAAAATGAGCATTTATTGTCATCAGTATGAAAACAATTTCTTAGTAGCTCTTTGGAGGGGTAAATTGTATTTAAAATTTTAAAGTGTGTTTCTTTAGCCTTTGATTGTATGGGGAGTTTTAAATATAGAGTTCTTAACATTTCTATTGATTTTTTTTTGTCAAATTTGTAAAGTATGTTATTTTTATTTATTTTCCCAGGGAATAAGGTTTCATTCAGACAGCTTCTAATCATGTAGTTATTGAATTTGTTGTTAGTAAATGATATTCCATTAATAGATAGAGTGAGTAATTGTGAAGTTATAGGATGATATGCTATTATATTTTGGATCTGAGTAATAAATTGTTTTGGTAATGCTTTAAGTAATCTGGTAAATTCAACTTTGGGGGGATAGAATTTATACTTTGCACAGAATTGTTCATAGTTAACATGTAACCATTAGCGTCCATTAAGTGTACAACAGACCAAATGTTCCACTCATCCAATCTTTGTAAAATAATGACTTGTTGTGATATAGTACGAATCTGTTATTCCATATGATAGTGGAGTGCGGTGAGTAATTATGTACACAGAGCATTTTCCAGTATAATAACACTTGTTTATGGAACTCTGATAGTTTGATGGGCAATTTATGTATATTGAAATCAGGTAGAAGTATTAGTTTTAGACTATCTATTTTGTTACATATATAATTGGGGACACAATACCAAAGTGATTCAGAATTTTTGATCCAAGATTTCAACCAATTAATCTTAAGGGTTCCATTAAGGCACTCAAAGTCAATTACTTTCAGACCACCATCTCTATATTCTTTGACAATGTGGCCTTTTCTCAGGTAGTGTGGTCTGTTTCACCTGGTTTTATAACAGCTTCCTGGACCTCAGAGTCAGTAAAACCAGGGAGGTATGCCTGGGAGAAAGGTTGAGAGCAGTTGTCACCTGGCCTGCTTTTAGGTGTGCAGTTATCATAAGGGCAGAAAGTGAAGCAGTGTCCCTGACTTTAAATATTTAGGAAGGATGGCAAGCTGACCTAATGCTGACTGTTCACAAAAAGACTAGACAGCATCTCAATCTCCTAAAGAAGCTGAGTTTCAGAGTCATTAAGCACACCCTGCAATGGGTGTACAGGTCACGTGTTGAACACGATATTTGCTTTGACTTGGTCTCCTGGCTTGGGAACGTCTTAGTTGACAAAATGACCCAAGTAGTCAAACAGGCCAGTAAAATAACCAGACATCAGCAAATGCAACTCTTAGATTTATACGACCAGGTAATGGAAAAAAAATCAGGTAGACAACAATCCAACCCATCTTTGGTAACCACTCCTTGTACTGCCCTCTGGCAACAAACTGATGGTTCATGAAACAAAATAGAATGGGTACAAAAATCAGTTTGTTCCCTCTGTTTTGCTTTTAAGTAATTAATTTTTTTAATTATACCGTGCACTTTTTACATTGACAAAGACAAGTCACCATTTTCATTACAAGTGAGTGATATATAAGTTATGTTACAATTTTGTTGCAATTTCAATGTTTTCACTGTCACTTTCTATACTCTTGTAGTTCAGTTTATTAAACTCCTCTGTGATCTCTGTCGGAGTCTTTCCTTTGGTCTCTGGGACAAAAAATATCACAAAGGCACCACTGAAAAAGGTGTAAGCCACAAAAAACAGGAAGCAGAACTGTCCGAGTCCCTTCTGTGTTTGTACAAGAAAAAAAGAAAAAAACATTGAGTTTCATAAACAAGTACTGAAATTTTGGTCGAAGATAAATGCACAGTTGACGTCTCACCACAATATATCCAAACAGCATCCCAATCACAAACACGCTCAGCCAGTTGATGGTCCCAATGAGAACATATGCAGAAGGACGCCAGGCTTGAAGTAAAATGTCAGCAGGGAGAGCAAAAGATACTCCAGCTACAAGTAAACATTAAAGTTTTAAACATTTAATCAATCTACAAATAAGTGGACTTAAATATCTACAGTAGGATATGAACAGCAACGACTTACAAGGCCCAAGTCCAAAAATGCAGATGACAAAAAAGATCAGGGCAATGTTCACATATGGAATTTGTGGATTCCTATCCTGTGGAAAGAAATTTTAAAACATATTTTCTATGAGGCAGTGAGGTGAAGAAGCACAGTGTGTCACTGGTTTTACCTTCATGGACAGTGTGACAGTAAGAACACACATGGTTACACCCATCAGTAGATAGCCATAGCCCATCAGCTTCTTTCTGCCTGCTCGATCTATCAGGAAGGACTGGGGCACAACAGAGAGAATGATGTTTAGTTATTTTCTCAACAGGAATCTGTAAAGGAATCTAATATTAAACATATGTTTTAAAAAGTCATACTTTCTGTGCATAATATTAAAAATGTTTCCATGTCAACATTTGCTCTTGTCAGGGGTGGATGTATTCTCCTCCTCTCCCTCTCTGCTTTGCTTTTGTTCTGTCCTGTCTGTGAAACTGCTTTAGAGCCTCTCTTCTACAAATCTTCTGAATCATAATTTATGGACTTGGATTTGGTCAGTTGGGTCTTCAACGCAATTGATAACATTTCTTTGAAGAGAAGACAGACTTTAGATGAGCCTATTTGCCCTGTTGACATGCAAGCAGCTGGATATCTCATCGACTTGGAAGACTTGGTGATTTGTCTATTTCTGCTGTCATTTGTGGATTTTAAGGACACATATATAATCAGATTTATGATAATTGGTTCCTGCTTTTTGGATTCAGCTGGTTCCTGGCTTATCTACAATCAAGGAAGTCGTTGGCAGCAAATTTGGACCAGTTCAGGCTGCATGCTTTTGGCAGGATGGATCAGATCTCGGGGATTATTCTCAGGCATGGTCCATTGGTGTGGCCATGTAATGTGGACGTTTCGGAACCGAGTGGACCCCCACAGACTCAAGGTAGATGTCATTAAAGTTCTGCCTGTCCCCAAAACAATTGTGTTTATTTGAGTTCGGCTCCCTGACTGGCCTTGACAGGTCATCTTATCTCAACCCGCCTGGAAGTTTTGTAAAACTGAAGCTCTGCCCCTCCCTCCCCTCCTGCTGAGGAATTTCCATGGACTTTTCAGAGGAGCCCAACTGAATAAACATTCTGTCATCATTTCAGGAATCTTTGGATTCGTCCTTGGTTGTCCTCGGCACTCCCCAAGTGTGTACGGATCTCTCCAGAGGGAACTATATGAACTGAGTGATTTTATCCGAACTCTGCAGTGCCTCTGTGTGTTGCATCCTCCTCCCCCCAGCATCATTATGTGCTAGTGTGTGAGATTTTTTTTCATTATCACACTGTTGATCTTCAACCAAAGATTAAAAGCGTGTTAGGAATTTTTTTTGTCTCCAAACCCTATGTCATTTTTCACCACTTTTCATTGTCTGTCCAAACAGGTCTCACTTGTAAATGAGTCTTCGAGGCTCAATGTGACTTATCTGTTTAAATAAAGGTTGGATGAATGAATGAATTAATTAATCTTTCTAGAATTTATTTGGAATGCAATATGTGCCAAAAAAAAGACAAGAAAAAAATCTACGTCTCGTGTTTTTCGATGGAAATGAGCAGAATTTCCTTTTACATATTAACAAATCTGAATTAATGAATTAAAAAGAAAATAGAGTGCTTTATAAAGAAAACTTTATTTTTACATCTCAAAATATTTTTTTTAAATAAAAGTCCTAAATTGTAACATTAAGTTGCTCACATAAGCCAAAGTGTTTGTTTTTTTAAATTGGTTACAATAGTTATAAAAAGACAAAGTTAAAATGATGGCACCATTTGACTCACCTAAACATTAAAGTCTGAGTTTAACATTTTAGTTGTTAATATTTTGGTTTATATTAATGGGAACTTATTACTAAAACATCTAAGACATCAGAATTTGAAAAAGTCTAACATTTTGAAATGTAAAATGTAACCATGTAGTTAGCGTTAATCTTGTTCATGCTTTTTACAATAAACTTACACACAGTGTTGTGGTGATTAGCTCTGTTGCTCCAATACCAATTGCCCAGTATTGCAGCTGGCTGTCTGGCACTCCAGACTCACGAAAGATGTCAAAGGCATAGAAGCACAGCTAAAATATTGACAGATGAGAGATCGTCAAACAGGTAAAAATAGAAATAAAGCAAGTCTTTATTTAGTTATTGTCTAAAGAATGACAAGAGTGAAAGGAACATACAGCATTGATGCCACAGAACTGAGAACCGGCACATGGGATGGTGAGAGTCAGCAGCTGCCACCTCACGCAGCGAGAGGTGAGCAAATCCTTCACCGTCCTGGCCTTCTCTCCATGTGTGCTCTCCAGTTCTCTCTGCATGTCGTCCAGCTCCAGCTTTAAGTTGTCATCCTGCCACAGCCACAGCAAGGCTGCCACATGCATCCAAACATTAAATACAAAACAACGAAGATCGTACAAAGGGTTGACGTCTATTATATGAACACAGATGATCTTTTTGAGAAAAAAATTTTGTCTTCAAGACCTGGTTTGACAATAGATCAAGGTTCCTTTAAAACGACTAAAACAAACAAATCATGACTGTTTAGGATGCTTTCTGCAAACTGCAGCAAGAGACAAAGGAATACTCACAACCACAGTCCATCATTTTTACAATATCCTGAAACACTTTAAGAACAGATTTTGTCAGGATTATCTACAGTGATTTCATCAGTAATGTGTACATTTAATTCAATATAATCTTTTTAATAGTTTTAATAAAACCTTTAGAAGCTATACTTCATTTTTTTCCAGTATTTTCGTTGTAAATGACAGAAGACTTCCTGAATGCAAAACTGGAATAGTAAGGTGTTAAAATACTAATAACTCCTAAAACAATATGATAAACACAACATGTGCTCCCAGCTGAACCATATATTAAAGATATATTAGGGAGGCTTTTTTTCAAACAGGAAGTCAGTCCCAGCAGTTCTTCCTTTGATTTTATCCTTGAATGGTGCCCCTACTGAGTTTGTCAATTCCTACAAATATTTGGGTATCTTGGTCAATTCGCATCTCTCTTTTAAGCTTCACATGGAAAACCTAGTAAGGAAACTAAAAGTTAAACTGGGTTTATTTTTCAGAAACAGATCCTGTTTAACTCTGAATGCTAGGAAACACCTTGTAACTGTCATGAACCAGAGGCCGGATCGCAAACAACAACAACAACCACTGAGAGGGTTAAAAGATTTATTGTGAAGTAAAGTAAAACTCTGGAGTAGGTCCGGTTCTGGGCTGGTTGCGATCTTCTGATTGGTAGTTCGTGATAGGGTAGTGTTGTAGTGGCGGGCTGCCAGTAGAAGTAGAACTGATGTTAAGGTCCACTGGAACGGAGTCCAACAGGCTTGCAACTAAAAGATAAAGGTTAGTAGATGCAGGGGGAAAGAGACTAATTGGGGAAATGAATCTGTGGGAATCAGATTCAGGGGTAAGGATAAGTCCGTGATACAGAATGAGCTTGACCTTTAATCCGTGATCCAAAAAACAGTCAGAAGGGAAAGGCAGAATTCATACCGTGAAGTCAGTTGTTCAGCAGAAGTATCCAGTACGTGATCCAAAAAGAGAGTCAAAAAACAAGAGCATGAGTCGGTACCTGATCAGATGAGCAAAAGCAGACGAGGGCTGAGGCAAAAGCGTGGTCGTGGTCAAGGCAAGGGTCATGAACGTGATGAGTCAATCAATGGAATGCTGGAAAGTCTACTGCTGATGAGACAGGATAGAGAATCTGGCCCAGACTGAGAGGAATGAGTGAGCTTAAGTACTGACTGGACCAGGTGGTGGAGCTGTGGGATAATGAGCGGTGACAGGTGACATGAGTTGAGTGATTACTGAGTGTGCAGCATGACAGAGGAGCTGACAGAGAGCAGAGCTATGACAGTAACTGTGACTTTCCTTCCCTCCATTGATTACGGTGACATTATTTACATGAACACTCCTACAAGCACCCTGTATTCACTGGTTAACTGGACATCATTAACTTCACGCAGACTCTCTCACTGGTACATTTTCATCTTTAAATCACTTCTTGGTCTGTTGCCTTCATACATCTCCTCCTACATGTCTCTGCATGAGTGCAGCTACAGCGTGCACTCTCAGGACATTATTACCTGCAGTGTTCCCTCAGTGAGGACTGAACTTGGCAAAAGAGCCTTCTCCTACTCCGCTCCTGTTTCATGGAATATCTTGTAATATAAGTAGCTTCAAACATCTGATAAGTTCCTGGAAAACCAATGCAGATGTGTTCTTGTTTTTAGATTTCTACACCGCCCTACATTCTAGTTGTTTTTTTGTTACATTTTCTTTTAATTACCATTTTATTTTCACTTGTTAAAAAAACTCAATTTGTACACATCCTTTATGATTGTCTATTATTGTATTTGTCGTCCACAGTTTCATCACTCTTTGTTAAAAAAAAATCAGGTCTCTCTTGTAAATGAGTCCACGAGGCTCAATGGGATTAACCTGTCTAAATAAAGATTGAAGGAATGAATGAATATTAAAGATATTACAGAAAAACAGGTGCAGGAAAACAGTGATTTATGAACAATCTTGTCAGCTGTTAAAGGGATTAATCATGGTTTGGGCTCATTCTAAAGTGTGGAAAAGATAAAATATCAATGGCTGAAGGGGAAAAAAGTAATTTAATTTGGGTTCAGTGTTATTTGATTCAATTTAAAAAAATGAAATTAAATAGTTGCTTTGTTCAAATCAATTAACAGCAATAGACCTTTCATCAGAAGTTCCCAATTACAGTACATGCATGCATTTGAATATATGATCCAAACAAACTGATCCTGACTTATCAAAATGTGGCCGGTGAGAGCTCAGTTCAGTATAATCATACTTGTTAACCACGAACCAAATTCTGTTCTCTCACCTGTTTTGCTTCCTTCAGTGTCTCCTCTGTCAATGTAAAGATGTCGAGGTGACTCAGGGAAGAACAGAAGCATCACAAACTGCAGGATGGCTGGAATACCACCAATAGCTAAGAGATACGGCCACATTTCTTCTGTCCCCATCATCTCTCTGTACGCAGCATAAAGAATAGGCAGTTCAGTTAAATTTGTATGATGGGAAACAGCCAACAAATACAAAAGTCAAACATAAAATGACATTTTCATGAGGATTTACTGTTATAAGCAAGGCAACTTCCTGTGTTCTTTAAACTGGAACCAATAAAGAGAGTTTGTGGCTAGCACCTGCTTCCTTAGTTTGCAATCTGTGCTTCAAAGTTTGAGTCGTTATTTCTTACTTGATGCCAATTATCTGGCTCACCACTTTCCCCAAGCCAATGAAGATGGCACTGGTGAGAGTCAAGAAACCTCTGAGCTCCTTTGGCGAGCTCTCAGTGAGATACATGAGTTGAACACTGAGGCCAAGACCTGTGGAGACAAACAAGATGAGCAGAGGAGAAATAAAGGAAATGACCAAAGAGAACCACACACAGGGACTCGTAATACTTCTAACATACCAACGTTGTACCCATAAAGAAATCTTCCCAGCAGAATCATCTCACAAGACTTCAGCATGCGACTGAAGATCATTAGCAAGGCAGCAACAACCGCCACAACGTTGTTGATCAGAAGAGCCTTTTTTCTGCAACACCAAGGAAAGGTTTAATTGTAGGAGATTCAAGGCTCCTTGTTTTATACTGTATTACCATTTGAAATAGTGGATTTATTTATTTATTTATTTTATTTGTAGTTTTACTATCATTCAGACCAGAATTCATTGAATGAAACAGTTGTTGTACTGTATTGCAATGGAAACATTCTAGTAAAATAAAATAAAATAAAAGCAATACCCAATAATGCAATTACTTCTGGTGTTAATATGGTGTATACTGGTCATTGTCAGGTTTAGTGTTAGGGTTAGGCTACAGAAAATGATTGGATGTCCATACAACATCCAAATAAGTATCAAAATACAAATTTATGTGTGTGGGGGTGTGTTTTGTTGTCTCACCGTCCATAGGTGACGGGCAGGCTACCACTGTGAATGGCTCCTGCCCAGGCCCCCAGACTCATCAAGGCTACAATGAAGGACCAGATCAGCTGGTTGGTGGACTCGGCCACCGGTGTGCCGTACCTCAGTATCCATGTGAAGTTCACAAAGCTCTGAATGTGCTGAGGAAGGGTTTCAGAGGTCAAAGGATAATCTGAAGCAGCACTGATGAATGTCAAATCTAAATCGTTTGGATTGTAGGAGCCTGACCCACGTTGTCAGAAATATTAAGAATTGAGATTTTTCTTTTTGGACATTTTCAAGCTTTTTTAAGCTATTTGTTAGGACTAATGACAGAATCAAGATTGTTTATTCCACTAAGACATTTAAACACATTATTAACAGACCATTGTTTTGTTGAAAGTATAAAACATAAATCCAGTAAATAAACATGAGTACATGAAGCCAGCGTGTAAAGTGATACTGTACATTTCATCAGATCTCACCTCTGCTGGTGAAACAATCAGTGAAAGTTGGATCCCATACTGAAATGATCCCCCAATTCCCAGAACCAGCATCAGCAGGTAAAGCCTCCAGTACTGCAGCTGTCAGATAAAAATGGACTCTAAAGGTTTTCTGACTTCAACAGGTTGGACTGTACAGAGCTCTGCAGGAGCTATTGATCTGTTTAGTCACGCTAACACTATACTAAATGTTTTATATAAGAGAGTAAATTGTTTGCAGAAATGAGTGTCAGTATTCACAATGAGTACTTTTTGTAGTTTTTTTTTGTGAGTTATGAACTTCAGCAGTAACACAAAAGTATTTTATAATCATAATAATGATCTTTCTTGTAGGGAAAACATTTTAAAGTTTTGAATCATTAAACAATAGGTTGTAAAAAAATGTTCTATATCAAAGTTTAAACAAGATTATTTTTAATAGTTTTTATGTGTTGAACTAGTTGTTCTATTGTGCTGTGAAAGATTTTAAAATTTTAGAAGTGTACGTCTCATATAGTTTGTGGATTTAGTTTGATTGGCTTTTTGTGTTTGTTAAACTTCATGTTTAATTTGCTATGAAATTTGCATTAAAGCAACAAAAGTGCAGTAGAGTTTAAATTAATCCTGATGTAAGCTCAATCATCCAGGTAAATAAATCACAAAAAAGTTGTCAGGTCATCTGAAGAATTTGTCCAAATGACCTGATTTACTGTAACTTTTTTTAGTTTAAGTTAATAGTTTTGGCTCCTAATACAACAATTTTCAGTCAGGTCATCTGGACAGTTTCTTTTTTTTTTGCTGAAACGTTTCACCTTCCATTCGGAAGGCTTCATCAGTCAAGGAAACACACAACGAAACTGATTTTCCCCCCAAACAGTTTACTCCAAAGTGGAACAAACCAGTTATGTTAGTGCTAAGATGGTGTCCCTGGCACGCCCCCTCCTCTGCTGCCGGCCTGCCTCCTCGTCGACAGTCAAGTCAACTGGTTCAAACCCCCACCCCAAAAAAAAAAAAAGAAAAGAAACTGTCCAGATGACCAGACTGAAAATTGTTGGATTGTATACCTGGATTATTGAGCATGGATTTTTTTGGTTGGCTCCTAATAGTTTATTCATCATCATCATCATCACTTTTATTAAAGACACAAGTAGGTCCATATAAAAAATATGAATAAATAATATGAAATTATTAAATAGTTTTATTTTTTATCAGATAAATGTGAGATTTGGAGTCAAGTTGGACATAAATAAATACAAAGTAAATAAAAAAATAAATTTTAAACAAACAGTGCATTCATTTGCATTTATACATAGTAGCCTTCCCCTCTGCAGAACCTTGTGTCACTTTCAGATTGTGTCAAATGAGGGAAAAGAATGAAAACATCTTAAAACAACAATATCTGTTACAATAAAACACAAAACCAGATTTTGTGTTAAATGCATATCTTCTATTTACTCGTTTTTAAATAAGCAGCTTGAAAAGATAAGCATACTGCGTGAATAATCTCTGCATTTCTAATATTACAATAACGTGAAGCTAGAAGTGGAAAAAAAGATAAATTATCTTTTAGTATTGACAAATGTATATATTTTCCTCTCTTGCATCTGTTTTTGAACATTCAAATAATTTTTTGACACATTCTTTTAAGCCGTAATCTGCAAATATTTGAAATAATTTAAACAAATCGTCTGAACCGACAGAAAGACATGCAATGTAGAAAAACCCTCCTACCATCTTGGCTGTGATCTCCATGTTTCCTGTGGGTTTGGTGGATGCGAGCAGAGGTCCAGCATATTTGAAGGATGTCACAGGAAGTTACAAATTGACAAATTTTGGTTGACTATTCATGATTTTAGAACAACTTCGTCACATTTTGATGTGAACAACAGGGATGGCCAAACACTGCTCTTGACAGAACCTGGTCTGTTTGGCTAATTTCTGTGGAAATTAGAACTGCAACAGTAAGTTTATTCTGATACCAAGTTGGACATTACTATGACAGAAGATGAACAAAAGAATATATGTGTTTGTAAACAGTCTGTACTTGTCTGTACAGCACTTTGGTTGGCCTTGTCGCTGTTTTAAGTGCTCTATAAATAAAATGGTATGGTATGGTATGGTATGGTATGGTATGGTATGGCAAATGTTAAACATTAAAGTGGAACAGAAAAAAATGAGACATGCGTGTCTGATGAGCCTCATCTTCCATTTCTTATGCCCACTTTGGTTCTGATTAGTCATAAAGAAAGGAAACATTTGTTTTGCTTCTTCTTTTCTTGACTGGAGACAAGGCAATTTTTTCAATTAATTTAATACCATTGTTGGTGATGCATGCTGTAAATGTTTTCATTTAAAAAAGCCCCCAATATGTTCACCGACAAGTCAGTTATTAGCAAAAATCAGAGATATTTGCCTTTTGCAGCTCGTTATATTTATGACATAATAAATTACAATGCTGCATCTTAATTTATTTATTATTATTATTTAACAAAGTGTTTCTGCAAAATGAGAAGCGTCTGAACAAACAGTTTGAGGGTGACAGTGATTAAAATTAGTTTCAGCTGATAAGAGACATTGTTTCTAGTTTGAGAACATTTTGTTCTAAAGCGATAAACATAACTCAAACACACAGCCAATCTTATGTAAATGCTCAGAACTTACTGGAACCGTAAACAATTATAAAACTATGAGTTTTCTTATTTTATTTATTAACAAACTGGAAAAAAGTGAGTTAGATTTTTTAAATTAAAAAAGTAAACCAACATTTCAAGCTGAGTTAAAAGCCAATGAGAAAAAAAGTGTTTTCAGAGAAGATTTAAAAGCAGGAAGTGAGTCAGCTTGTCTGACGTGCAAAGGTAGCTTTTTATTCACTGCAGGATTTCATAACATTGATTGTTTTTAAAATAAATAAATAAATAAATGAATGTCTACCAACACAAGGACAAAAGTAGTCTGCACCTTTTTATTAGGATAATCTTTAACGAACAAAAAGCACGTAATGTGCCATCATTTGAGTGTTCCACCCTCTCTGTGCAGGCCAAAGTTCACAAGAAAAGCTTAATGAAAAAATGTGTATACTTTTTAGTATCTTAAAACACCAAAGGTCTAATATTTGTGACACCCCGCACACACATTTTCAGTTGTCTCACTTATAACTACCATACCTCTTTTCCCACCTACAGTGCCTTGTAAAAGTATTCACGCCCTTAGCATTTTTTTCCGTTTTGTTACCGCACACCTGGAAATAAAATGGATTATTTGAGGGTTTGCATCATTTCATTTACTGAACATGTCTACAACTTTGAACATTTGATTTTATATTTAGTGAAGCAAACAACAAATAGTACAAAATAACAGAAACTTAGGATGCATAACTACTCACCCCCACTAAAGTCAGTACTTTGTAGAACAGAGCTATTCAACTGGCGGCCCGCGGGTGACTGCTATTCGGCCCACTCATTAAAAAATCAAAATAAATAAATACAAATTTGGGGTTTGGGTTTTGTTTATTGCATTTGTGATTCAATGCAATAACATTTTTTTTTAAAGGTAACAGATCATTGTAATACTTGGTTTATTTACATAATGACTTTAATTGCTAGATATCTGACCCCTGAGCTGCTGGCTTTCAGAAACTGTGCCCCCCTGAGCAGTTTTGTTGAACAGCCCTGTTGTAGAGCCACCTTTTCTGACAATTACAGCTGCAAGTCACTTTGGATAAGTCTCTTTGAGCTCGCCACACCTTTTTTTGCCCATTCTTCAAGGCAAAACTGCTCCAGCTCCCTCATGTTAGATGGTTCCTGATGGTGAACAGCAATCTAAATATTTGACAATAGATTCTCAATTGGATTAGGGCCTGGGCTTTGACTAGGCCATTCCAATACATTCACATGTTTGGGCTTAAATCAGTCAGGTGTTGCTTTAACAGTCTGCTTTGGGTCATTGTCCTTTTGGAAGGTGACGCTCCATCACAGTCTCACATCACTGACAGACAGAAACAGGTTTTGCTCAAGAATATCCCTGTTTTATCATCATCCATCTTCCCCTCGACTCAACCAGTGTCCCAGTTTCTGCCTTTGCAAAATGTCCCCACAGCATGATGCCACCACCATGTTTCAATGTGGGGATGGTGTTTTGGGGGTGATGTGTTGGTTTTGCAACTGATATAGCGTTTTCCTTGATGGGCAAAAAGCAAAATTTTGGTCTCATCTGAGCAGAGCACATTCCACCATATATTTGGGGAACCTGCCACATGCCTTTTGGCAAACAAGCCTTCCCATTTTTGTCTGTAAGTAAAGGCTTTTTTCTGACCACTCTTCCATAAAGCCCAGCTCTATGGCGTGTACAGCTTCTTGTAGCCGTATGGACAGATACTCCAGTCTCTGCTTGGAAACTCTGCAGCTCCTTCAGGGTTACCTTTGGTCTCTGTGGTGCCTCTTTGATTAATGCTCTCCTTGCCCGGTCTGAGAGTTCTGGTTGGTGACCCTCTCTTGGCAGATTTGTTGTGGTACCATGTTCTTTCTATTTGATGATACTGATTTGATGGTGCTCCAGGGGATCATCAGAGATTATGATTTTTTTTTATAACCCAACCCTGACTTGTTCCTCTCAACAACTTTGTTCCTGACTTGCTTGGGGCCCACCTTGGTCTTCATGGTGTTGTTTGGTTAGTGGCACCTCTTGCTTAATGGTGTGGCAGACTAACTCTGGGGCCTTTCAGAAAATGTGTATACTGACAGATCATGTGACACTTTGCACATTGTGTGTCTTAATTTCACAAAGCATGTGACTTTTCAAGGCATTTGGTTGCACCAGAACTTTTTAGGAGCTTCATAGCGAAAGGGGTGAATACATGCGCACATACCAATACAATTTTTAGTAGTTTTTTTTCCCAATTTTTTTAAACATATATATATTGTTCTCATTTCACTTCACCAACTTAGACTATTTTGTGCATCACATAAAATTGAGATTACAAATCATTTTGATACATGTAACAAAAATGGATGGATAAAAAGCCAATGGGGTGAATACTTTTGCAAGGCACTGTATATAATTAGTCTATGTTACTGAATGAGGTAAGTTGCACAGTTGTTACCATTGATGAGTGATAATGCTGTCAGTATATAAGGTTGCCAATCTAAGAATCACTCAGTCACTTGGCATGGAGATAATCAAAAGCAACAAGGGCAGTGCTAAACTTTGCCTGAACGAAAACCTTTATTTTAAGAAAAGGAGCTACAAGAAGATCTGGTGGGAGTGCAATCATCATCAGAGATTACCTTGGTGTAAGGGTACAGTCACAACACATATGAGCACCTTTGGTTGTTTGCCAACCACAACCATCCAGCAGACAGGACAGGAATTGAATCTCAAAGCTGCACACAACCATGACACAATGCAGTCCAGAAGTTGACCCAACCAGATCCTTAAGCAGGTTCTCCTTGAAACCATTGAAGAAGTCTGCACCACCATGGGAAAGATCTAAACCTGTAAGCGATATCTTGCACGTCAATGTCATGAATGTCTACCCAAGGATCCAGCCACTCTTTGAGACTTGGTTATTCCTGATGTGTGGACTACCACTGATGCAGAGCCAAGGCTATTCATGACATGATTCTGGCCCTGGGCAGCATCAGTGTGTTGTAGTAGCCTTATGGCCGTGTGACACTTGAGCAGCTCTCTGTGATACATGTCCATTAGTGAATATGCAGTGTCCTGTGCATTTACCTTTATTTTCTGGGAAGAGTACACACATCTATCAAAGATTTGGTTTTAAGTAGTAATTTTGGAGTATGTGTTGGGGATAACACTTAACTACAACCACACCAGATTTTAGGTCAATATCTGTAAAATTTGTTGAGATCTATCCATGTTTGTGTTTGATAAGTCACTTAGCTGTGGCAGCCATCTTAAATTTGACTAAAGGTTAATCATTTGTATGTATGTATCTGCTGACTTTGTGTAAGTTTTATTAAAATTAAGGTGTCGACCATTAAGAATTTCTCTATGTCATGTTAATCTTTAAAAATCAGGACAGCCGATGACTTATATACAGTTTATTTTAATTTTGGTCAAAATGTATTCATTTATCAAATTATAATAATTGGTTAACTTCGAACATGCATTTAACAGCCCTTAGAAAAACTTCTACACTTATAAATGACATAGGACAGCATTCTGGCTTTAAAATTTTAAATGTGGCCTACAGTAAGCAAGTTATCACAGCTGCTGGTGAAGTATATGCATAATTGTGGCCAATATTGGCCAAGTATTTGGGTTTATATTAAAATGTATCCAGTGGTTCATGAGATGTTTTGCAATCACGACAAACACATACAGACACAGTTTCATGGCAAATTATTATTTTACATCTTTATGTCACCATCAAGAATAACTCAACAATTAAATTTTTTTTTAAGCGTCCTGGTCGAAATTGGCCAATTCAGAGTATCAGTATGAAATATGCATATAAATACAATTACCTTACAATATTACGAATAAATGTATATACAGTAGTCCCTCGCTACTTCGCAGTTTGTTTATGGCGGACTCGCTCTAGCTCAGTTTTTCAAAATAAGATTGGACATAACATACAATTGGCTGATTGATAGATGAGCCACACGATCGTCATGGGTTTAAAAAATATATATATATATTTTTAAATTATTTAGCACCTGCTGCACCTTTGAGCTGTTCTCCGAGCAGTAGAGCAGAGAAGTGCCAAGGCCAAGAGCGCTTGCAGGTGGCTGAGAGCAGCCACTCATGACATTCTGTGCTCTTTTAGAGTGTTTAGAGTTTAGAAACATTGTTTAGAATATTGCACGTGTGGGAAGGGTTTAAAATGCCTTAATATATAAATATGTATAAATACTAAAATAAACTACTACTTACTACTTGTACTACTATTCCTATGTACTTTGTGGTTTTTCACTGATTGCAGGGCTTCAGGGTACTGATCCCCCACGATAAGCGAGGGACTACTGTATGTACACATGCATAAAATGTATTAATCGCCTCTCAGCGAGCAGATCACCACAGTTCAAATCTCAGCTGGGGACCTTTCTGGGTGGAGTTTGCATGTTCTCTCCATGCATGCGTGGGTTTCCCCCCGGTACTCCGATTTCCTCCCACAGACCAAAAACATGCATGTTAGGCTTATTGATAACTAAATTGTCCCTAGCTAGGTGTGAAAGAGAGTGAATGGTTGTTTGTCTCGTTTGTCTCTGTGATGGACTGGAGACCTGTCCAGTGTGTACCTCACCTCACACACAGTGACTGCTGGATATGGGCACCAGTGATCCCAGCAACCAGAAAAGGAAGAAGCTGGTAAAGATAATGGATGGGTGGATGGAATTACAGTAATGCAATGCTTTTCTTATCAAAATGAGCTTTTATTGGTTGTAATGTTTTCCTCTAATGAAGAAGCACAAATAAATCCAAGCATGTGTTTTTACTTTTACATTCTGACTGATAAGTGTAAAAGGTTGGTGCCAAGCCTGATGCGTTGCCTTTTTACATTATCAGGCTAATATACATGAAAATTTTGATTACTTCACAAACCTGCTGCTGCAAACATGAGTAACATGCTTTCTTTTTCTTAATACAAAAAGTTAAAATGCCCCCTTTGCATAAATTTGAAACTTATAAATCAAAGTGATATACATACATACATATACATACATACATATACATACATACATATGACAAGCGCCTTGGATGCTGAGGAGGTGGAGGGGACATTCCCCTGCTGAGGCCTGAAAGCTGCAGTCTAGTTTGCCATGCCTGAACGGTCTGTTCCAGCACTTCTAAGGCAGCCGAACCGAACAAATCCCCTGGCACCACAGGAACACTATGGAGAATCCTACGGCATGTTTCGGTCAGTGTAGACTGCACCAGCCAGACCTGTCAACGAGCCTGAACTAGAAATTCTATGTTCGTCTGTCTCTCCTTCCTGTCCTCTCAACCAGCCGGTCAAAGCAGATGGCCGCTTGTCCTGAGCCTGGTTCTGTTGGAGGTTTCTTCCTTTTAAAAGGGAGTTTTTCCTTTCCACTGTTGCCACTGTGCTTGCTCAGGATGGGAGACTGCAATGAAGCCAAGATTTGACTTGTCTGCTGGATTCCTTAGATAGAGAACTTTACTAATTGGCTTTTATGTATGTGAATGTTTCTGTAAAGTGCCCTGAGACAACTTTGTTGTGATTTGGCGCTATATAAATAAACTGAATTGAATTGAATTAAAAGGACATTACATGTCCAAGCTCCAGAAAAAAGGCCTGAAGCGCTGCAACACTAAAGCCAACTGTTGTCATTCCACTGCTAGTGTACTGAAGGGACGCAGAGAGGGCAAACATGAGGTGTGCCAAGGTTGTCAAGGTGGCCAGCACACACTCCGACATTAGCTATACAGAGGAAGTCATCTGTAACACGACATTGAGTCCGTGGGCACTGAACATCATGGCGCAGAGCTTCATCTGATGACACAATGAGCAAGGCAACAGCAGATTCAACCATCACCATACAATCTAAGCCTGCCTTGACCAGCTCATGCATAGCTGCAAACACCCGACCATCTGTGGAGAGGTGCAAAAAAGCTCTAGGGTTCCACCAACAAGCATGCAACTCCCTCAGGTATTCCTCTGATGGAGGGACAGAAAAGGGAGAAGGGGCCCGTCCGTGCCTGAAAAAGGCACTTTCAGGAATGGACTCCTCAAATTGCGGAACACCCAGTTGCAGCTGCCTCAAGGCCATACGCATGATGTCCTACATAGAGCTGTCACCTGACCCACTAACTGCACTCTGAGATGAAGAGAATGAGCTAGTCTCTGAAGCTCGAGGTGACTGCGCCTCCTCCTCACTTCTAAAGTGAGAGGCAGAGGCAGCCAAGGACAGACTAAGATTGGGAGAGGGGGCACGAATGCTACCGTCACCAATCAAGGTAAAAAATAGCGGATCAAAAAAGGGGCTGACACACCATCAGCTACATCCAGAATACAGGATGACAAACAAGTAAAATTAGGAGAGAGGGCGAAAATGCTGCCGCCACCAATTAAAGTGAAGCACCAAATGGTGGGAGGCTAACACCGTTAGTTCAATCCAAAACTCTAATTTCAAAGTTGGCTAAAATTGGGAGAGGGGGTAGGATGCTACCGTCACCAATTAAGGCACAATACAAAGAAAGAGAGGCTAACGCAGTTAGCTCAATCCAGAACTCTGATCAGAAAGTTGGCTAAAATTGGGAGGGGGAGAAAATGCTACCGTCACCAACTAAAGCAGAACAACAAATGAAGAGAGCACGATTAGCTCAACCCAAACTCTGATCAGAAAGTTTGGCTTAAATGGGGAGAGGAGGCGAGACACTAACATCACAAATTAAAGAAAAAAAATTGCGAAACAACAAGAGGCTGACGCGGTCAGCTACATCCAGATTACAGGACGAAAAAAGGCTAAGATTGGGAGAGGGGGAGAGAACACTACTATCACCAATCAAGGTAAAAAATAGCAGAGCTAGAAAGGAGCTGACACCATCAGCTACATCCAGATTACAGGACGAAAACGGGCTATGATTGGGAGAGGGGGTGCGAACACTGCCATCACCAATTATAACAAAACAACAAACTTGGCTAACACTGTTAGCTCAATCCTAAACCGATCATGAGGTTGGCTAAAACTGGAAGAGGGGGCGAGATGCCACTGTCACCAATTAAGGCATTACACAAAAAAGAAGAGGCTAACACCATTAGCTCAATTCTAAATCGATTAAGAGGTTGGCTAAAATTGGGAGGGGGGGGGGGAGACGCTACAATCACCAATTACAGCAAAACAACAAACTTAGAGAGGCTAACCCGTTAGCTAAGCTCCAATAGTAACCAGTGTGTATCAGAACACAGCAGTCAGTCGCTGTGAGTTGGGAGAGGAGAAGCAAACGCTGTCATCCCCAACAACTAGCAGAAATACCTTGAATGAAGATTAAACCGTCGCAGCCCCTAGGAGGGCGATACATCGCTACTCCAGCTAACAGACAATTGGGCGTCCGACGACGGTGAAATGATCCAAGATCCAAAAAGGCTGATGTCATGCAAAATGAATCGCACGGGAGAAGAAAAGAACAGAGTCTTGGATGACGTCAGGCTATATAGCCTCTGATTGATCATCCAATATATTTTTTATTATTTTTTATTGATCTTAATGTTTTAACAACTGTTTTTATGTGTTTAAATGTTCTTGATTTTATATGTACAGCACTTTGTGGCAGCTGTGGTTGTTTTAAAGGGCTTTATAAATAAAGTATTATTATTATTATTATTATTATTATTATTATTAATATGACACAGTTGTGACTCTGTTGGTATTACGGCACGTGCAAAGGGATCATTCAGTGCTTTCAGCACCGCCCTCTGGCGGTCAGTAGGGATGAAATAGAACGGTGTGAAACAGACAGTGAAAAGATTATTTTTGCATAAAAAGGTTGTCAAAAAGCTGTTGAAAGACACACTTCACCCAGCTGATACTGAGTTTGAGCCTGTGATTCTGAATATTTTTCCAGGCCTTTAAAGTTCAGTTTGTGGAATTCCCTTGTGATGGCTGCCAGAGACTTTCCCTTCGTTTCAGGCAGAAACAGGCCGATGTACAGCGCTGATGACAGGCAGACAGCTCCAAACGGCACAAAACAGTACTCTCTCAATCCACTCTGCAAGGACAAGGCAAACAATTAACCTTCATCTATCCATTAATTTATTTTCACAACATGGTCTACAATTATAAACCATTTAGTTAAATGTTGTCTTTTGTCTCTTAACATACACCTTATTTTAAACTGTTTTAAAACTGGTCAAGCTTGTTTGAATTAATCACTGCAATGGATTCAGCGGTGCACTGACCACCAGAAATGGGAAGAGCATCCCAACAACAAACAGGTTGAGCCACATCATGGAGCCAGCGATCATGTAAGCAGCTGGTCGAGCAGTCTGATTGAAGATCTCTGTAGGAAGAACGCCAGTCACTCCGGCTGGAAAAAGAAAAGAAAGATTAAGAAAGAAACAGCAATTCAGTCTGGACCCAGCTCACATGTTCTATTGAATTCTTTTGAATTGATTTCTATTGAAGATGAGAGGTCTGCAATGGAGTTAAATTCAACACAGTCTGCTCCTCAGATAAATAGTGTTATGTATATATTTGAATGTATCTGTTCAGTGCCCTGAGATTACTTCTGTTGTGACTTCACACTATATAAATAAACTGAATTGAATTGAATTGGTACAGTGCAATGAAGAGTATGTCTACTGATACAAGAGTGGTGTGGCTATTCTAAGAATGTGTAAAGACAGAGAGAGAGAGCATGAATCGAGTAAAAGATGGAGTAAGCTCACGTGGGCGGAGCACATTAGTGAGATAGTGGAAATTAGTTATAAAAGGCTGAACTTGTAGCAGTAACAGTCTGGGCAGCAGCAAGAGCAATAAATACAACAATGAGTGCATATATGTGTTAGCTTGCCAGGTAAAAGCTAAAAGGCATTTTGTTTATCATGCAGACATGGCATGTTATCAGTGAACCTACATAGATAGAAACAAAGATGCCATGAAGTCTGGGTTGAGGCCCTGACCCAGTAATCCATTCTGATTGAGTGTACGAGTGATAAGTAAATGCCGTCATGGCACAAGGGATAAGAATAATATAAAAGTTTTGTGAAAATCTGTGAAGGGCAGTTCTTTTTTTGGACAATGCTGTTCGGCTGATTTCCATTTTCTGCACCTCTTCAATAAACCCCGATTTTTGCTGTCATTATGCTGTCATATAGACATCTTTAAGTGATAAGATTCAAGCAGTTCACTGCACCAAACAGTGCCATTTCTGTACTTTGTATTTTAACAGTCTGGACATTATTGCCTACCTACTATAATTCATTTTGACAGTACAGTGTCTTGTTTCCTTTAGGTTCTGTTTATTGGGGGCTGCCATTGCAATGCATGGGAGAGCGCACTTCCTCCCATGCAAATGCATGGAAGCCACCTATTATTCTACACCCAATATGGGTTTCTTTATTTATTATTCTTCTGTCTCCGTTAATGCTGCCCAAATCGCAACAGGGACCCCCACAAAAGTTATAACAAAACGACCGGCCCGGCTCGGGGAAGTGTGCTTTTACATTTATTGGCATTTGGAGTGGCATATTTTGCTAACAAAATGCCAAATTTCCCATAAGAAATGAATGGGAGTTAACTTTTCACAGAAATTGAGTAACACATGGCACCATTTTGGTTCAACATGCAAGGCAGTGCATTGCCTTCGAAGCAAAGCAATGCAGGTGTAGTGAGAGAGCCGTTAGATGGATTTAGCTCAGGGGTGCTCTCTTAAATTTTATAATATCTGGACTAGTTCAAGTACATGGTATTATACTTAATTTAAACGGATTCTTTCATTTTTCTGGACTAAGTGATATTGTGCTTAGAAGTACTGCGTCGGAGATGGTCTAATCAGTGACGTGAGACGTTAATTTTCTTTGACCCATCAAAATGAATGTGGTCATTTATTAACAGAATCAAAATTTAACATCAAACATTGTACACTTGATTATTCTGATTGAACGCAATAACACAGCTTAATTAATGAGCTTTACAATGAGAAATCATACGGCCATGATTTCTCACTTGCAACTAAAAACAACAGACATATCCTTAGGTCTCAAATTAATGTCTGCAGGCTTAGCTTATCTTTTACTGGCAAGATAGAAGAGTTTTAAAGATGGGAAATGAAGGAGTTTAAATAGAGGAAAAAGATGGATGAGGGAAAATGTGTTGACGAAGAACGGCACCCTCCATCCGAACCCAGCTCAGCCTCGGTGCACTCGGTAGTGAAGTGACTCGTTACCTTTGCAGAAGATTGGTCAGCTCCGGTACGGAGTTCCATTTCAACGCTACCTTTCAGCGTCTCCTTAGGATGGCTGAGAATCGTCCGAAGTAGTGACGGTACTCCGTTCAACAACACGCTCACCTCACGGGTGGACTCACATGAGCTGTAAGTCCGTCAGAGGTTCCACTCAGACGTGGAAGATTCCATAATCCCAACTAGACTCGGAAGAACTCCCAACTAACTCCAGCACTTCAGAACTTTTGTTCTGCTGTTCGGAACTTCTGTTCTCCTGTGCTCCCAGAACTCCTGTTCGTGTGTGCTCCCAGAACTTCTTGGAACTAGGAAGTGTCGTCTTTTAAAGAGTTCTGTTTCCGGTCCCATTTGGGAAGTCCTGATTGGTTGAAAGAACCAACAGGGGTGTGGTTTTAGTGACGTAAGAGGTTACTACAAGTCAGAAAAACAGTGAGATGTTTAGGAACAGACAGAGAAATGTTTAGGAGCAGACAGAGAAATGTTTTGGCGAAGTGGGGGAACGCAGGTGCCATTAGCTTCTTATTTCTGTCTGAGAGGTTTAAAAACATGACAGTTCGTTCTAATAACTTCTTTCTGACTTTTGACCGACATCACTCCTTTCTCATTTCAGAGAGAAGATCAAAATGCATAATTACTTTGTAACATAGACATTTAAAATGATTTCTACTTTGAATGAGGATTAAAAAATCATTAATACTGTTTCACAGTTGATTTAAAATGAGTAGTTCACTTCAACATTTAAAATGGTTTGAACTAAGCACACTTTTGATTATCAAGACATTTGTAAAAATAGTAATGACAATATAAAAAGAGAGTGTTCTTTCAACTGATTAGTTCAGGATACAAATTAGAAAGTCTCTGGATGAGCTAATTTGTATTTCTGGATTCAAATCAATGAAATAACAGTTTCTGTCCCATGAAGGTCTTCAGGGTCAGGTTTTGACCAGAGGCTTAGTTCACTACACAGGTAATGCAGCCATTTTGTTTCAACATGCAAGGCAGGTAATGTAGCCATTTTGTTTCAACATTGTAGTGAACTAGGCCTGAGGTCTAATCTTGACCTTAAGGACCTTATGGGACAGAAACTGTCATTTCATTGATTTGAATCCAGAAATACAGGTTGACCCATCCTGAGACTTTCTTTCTTGAATTAATCAAGTGAAAGAGACTACTTTCGATTATCATTACTATTTTACAAATGTTTGATAATCAAATTGTGTTAGTTCAAACAATGTTTAAATGTTGAAGTGAACTACTCATTTTAAATCAACTGTGAAACAGTAATAACGATTTTTAATCTTCATTCAAAGTGAAATCAAGTTGGAATATGTTACAGAGTAATGATTCAATTTCTTGATCGTCTGTTTGAAATGAGCAAGTTGTGTAAGTTGGTCAAAGTTCAAGTTTCGGTCAACTGCAAGTTTACTGAAAAAGAAATGTCATGTTTAACTTTTACAGCAAGATACTAGAGAAGTGACTCCACGAAGTCTGAGTTCTTCATCATATCTTTTGTCTGTTCTTAAACAATCTTAATCTTTTTCCTTGACTTTTTAATAACACCTTACATCACAAAACACACCTCTGTTTTGGTCCATCGACCAATCAGAAACTCCCAAATGAACCGGAAATAGAGCTCTTTAAATGTTGGTACTTCCTAGTTCAACCCAGTTGGAGTCGGGTGGAGAGTTTGCAGCTCCAGTCGTTTGGGAAACAGGAAAATCCCGATATGATCCAGAGCTCTTCCGAGTATTGGGGATTATGACATCTTCCACCTCTGAGTGGCACTCTGACGGACTCCACTCATGTGAAGTCCACTCGTGAGGTGAACTGTTGTTGACGAAGTCCCGCCACCACTCCGGACGGTTCTCTGCCATCCTACGGAGACGCTGGACCGGTAGCGTAACTGGAGCTCCGCTTCCACTGATTCATCGTCAGAGAGGTAATGAGTCGAGTTCACTACCGAGCGTACCGAGGAAAGCTGGGTCGAATGGAGGGTGCCGTTCTGTTCAACACTTTTCAATCACACACACACCATCTCCCTCCCTCTAAACTTCAATCTTTAAACTCTTCTATCTGCTAAGAAATTAATCCAGATATTTTTAGAAATGTCTGAAGCAAAGTTTTTCAACCACCGCCGTGTGGTTAATGTCTGTGTGAAGCTGGAAGCAAGGTTTTCAACCATCGCCGTATGGTCTTCCTTGTAAAACTTGCTAAATAAGCTGCCGTTATTTTCAATTTTTGCCAGTTAATGTAAATGTGTGATGTGTTAAACTTGATTCTGTTAATAAATGACCCACTGTCGTTGGTGAGTCAAAGATAATTAACGTTTCCGTCCACATTTTATTAAATTCAATGCACGTATATTATACAGTCCAGAAAAATGAAAGAATCCGTTTAATTTATGAATATATATCAGCATATGTTCATTCTACAACATGCAAGGTAGGTAAAGTAGCCATTTTGTTTCAACATGAAAGGCAGTGCATTGCCTTGCGAAATGCAGATAATGTAGCTAATTATCCTGATAGTCCTAAGGTAGCTAATAAGCCTGCATTGCCTTGCCTCACAAGGCAATGCAGGCTTATAATTGTTCCGTCTCCGTTAATGCAACCCGAACCGCAACATGAACCCCCACAAAAGTTATATCAAAATGAATGGCCCGGCTCCAAGATGTGTGCTATTACTTTTACTGGCAATTGGAGTTACCATGGTGACATATTTTGTTAACAAAGATGCCAAATTTCCCTTAAAAAAATCAATGTCTTCACCGGCCTATATGTACATGCATAACGTCTGTTTATGTTGCTTTGCTGTGGTAGGTTTTTTGATGCTTCAAATCGTGCCCTGTCTAGGACACGGCATGAGAGATCTTTTTTTATACCGTCTCTCCTCATGTTTTCTTCCCTTTTCTCATCTAAGCAAAATATTATTCTAAATAAGAATAATGAATGCAGCGCTTTTTATAGTTACAGCTTCGTGCACGCTGCCCATCTTTCGGACGACTGTACGTACATATTCTCGTTGTATCTCGGTGCAATGACATAAAGTTTATTCTGATTCTGAATGGGAGAAAAATTTTCAATGCAAGTGAGTCCCAGCAGAGCCATTTTGGTTCAACATGCAAGTTAGGTGAAGTAGCCATTTTGATTCAACATGCAAGTTAGGTGAAGTACCAATTTTGATTCAACATGCAAGTTAGGTGAAGTAGCCCTTTTGATTCAATATGCAAGTTAGGTGAAGTAGCCATTTTGGTTCAACATGCAAGTTAGG
>NC_056504.1:27908216-27934126 GCF_014905685.2 Nematolebias whitei
CATGCAAGTTAGGTGAAGTAGCCATTTTGGTTCAACATGCAAGTTAGATGAAGGATCCTTGGAAAATCCAAAATCCAAGATGTCCGACAAAGCAAAAAAGGAAAAATAGTATATAATCGGTCAATTTTAGTGATATTGAGCTGAAACTTGGTGTGGTGATAGTTGAGAATGTTTCCTATCAAATGCTGTATCAAAATCAAAAATCCAAGATGGCCAACAACGCTAATTTTAAATAGCTTTAACTCAGCCATTTTTACACATAGAGAGCTGAAATTTGGTGAAACTGTAGCTGAGAACGTTCTCTATAACATAGGGAATCCAAATCAAAAATCCAAGATGGCTGTCTTAGCTAAAAAAGAAAAAATACCATAACTCAGCCATTTTTAGAGCTATTCAGCTGAAATTTGGCATAATAATAGCTGAGAGCAAACCCAAACATTTTACTATTAAATCAATAATTTAAATGGGCAGCAGCCTAGCAGCCACCGTCAAAGTTTCTCTAGGAACTTTCTAGTTTAATGTTTATTCTTGTTAAGAGACAAAAACATTTTATTTTGTTGTGGAATCAAAAGTAATTAAAGTTAAAGTATAATTTCTTGTAAATCTAGGGCAGATTAACCTTTACTTTCAAAAGTTAGAGCTGCTTATGTTCACAGTTGTAGGCCAACACCACCAGTTTATTTGGTTCTTATAATTTATAAGCAAAATTTAAGAAAAGGGCTTCGCTGGTTGTTCTGGACCTTGGACCTTTCCTATAAATTAAATCTGGACCTTTAAATGTTACGTTTAATAATCCCTGATTTAGATCACTGGTTTTACGAGATATCATGCACCTGTTTACAGCTCAGGAATTAAAAAAAAAAACATGATCATTATCATTTAGACATATTACAGTGCAGATCTACTTTACCTTCATTAATGAAGCTGCATGTACAGTAAATCATCATGCTTCCTTTTATGACTGAGACTTTTACTATTTTATCCACTTATACGCTGAGGTTTTTTTAATTAGCATTTGTCTGTTTATTTAATCTGTTTTCACAAGCAGTATTCAAATATTTTACTTCCTTATTAGCACTTGTTAGGATTGCAAAAATTATTTACATTTGTGAGTATTTATAACAAGCTAGAGAAAATCAAGGAAATTTTATTTACCATTTATATATGTGATCATTGCATTTAGGTATTTCTTAGACTGTTATTATAAATAGCAGGCAAAAAATAAATAACATAAATAAATTGCACTGCTTACCTGGCCCCATACCGAAGCTGAGAATATAGGCAAAGATGCAGGCCATACTCAGGTAAGGCATCCAAGATATATAGCGCTGTTTGGATTTTTGGATGAAAATAAAACAATACACAAAAACAGATTATAAAATATACATTTTTGAAAATATGATGAGTAGGTTTAACAAGGTTAAGCCAGGTCCTCTGGACGGACTCTTCTTTGTTGAAACATTTTGTCTTTTATCCAAAAAACTTCTTCAGTCTGATAGAAGAAGTTTTTTGGATAAAAGACAAAACATTTCAACAAAGAAGAATTTGTCCAGAGGACCTGACTTAATCTTGTTAGATTTATCTACCTGGATTATTGAGCATGCATCATGATATGATGAGTAGGTAAAACTTTAAAATTTGCTATGCAGATTTAATTAAAAAGTTATTTTAATGCACTTTTAAATTTTTTTTCCTTTTGCACATCCAATTTTGAGTCTTGTCTGAAATCTAACTCATGGCTCCATTTTCTTCATTACATAAAAACATCGGAGAGAAAACTTAAAAATCTGTCTGCTTAGAGTTTTTACTTTACTAGCTGCTTTTATATAAATTAAGCTGCATTTCTTCCAGTTTTGATGACATAAAGTTGAACCCATAATGTTTTGAGAATAGGGTAAACGCTGACCTCAAATGAGAGTGCGATTGTGAAGACGATGGCCCAGATGGTCATAAAAAGGAACCCTCCCATCAACATGAATCTCCGACCTTTACGCTCCACCAGCAGGTTCTGAAAGAGTTAAAACCCTGATCAGGCTGTTTGTTTTTCATCAATCTTTTACTTTAGACAAACACCAGCCAGTTATGAACAAATCAGTTTAACCTACAGTACGCCCATATGTAATAATGTTCAGTACAAATGCACAAAAATGCAACAAAAAGCTAAAGAGTTTATGTAAATTATTCATAAACCGAATTTACTGTTCAACTAGAAATATTTTAGATGCTTTAACGTCCAAAAAAAAAAACCAATTATTAAAAGTATGTACATTTCTTTATGTGCCATCAAGTCTGAAGTTTAAGGTTTAGATTCTGTTTAAAGCAAACTTTTTGCAACACATATTTTGTTCTGATTAATCAAAAGTGGCAACATGAGATACTGGTGTGTCCTTCGAGTCAAATTATTCAGCCGGTAGTCATCAGGAAATGTTTTTGTTGTTTAAAAAAAAAAGGCCGAAAAGCGCATTTAAAAAGATCAGTGACAATTTTTATGAGCATATTAAAACATTAAAAAAATTATTCTATCTTGCATGAATGCAATTCTGCAGACACTAACAGCAAAATGTTCCTTTAATTTATCTCACTGTTCAATTTATGTAATTTATATGGTCTAAAAACACATTTATCAAAACTAATTAATATATTTCACATTAAGCAGCAAAACTATTTCAACCAGTTGTATTCAAATACATTTTTTGTCACAAACTAAAGTTGGATGATACAGATATATGGAGCCACATCTGAGGAAAATATGTAGTTATCACTCGCTGCAATGAAAAGATATTGCCTGTGCTTCAGTGTATATTTGTTATTCTGTTAGCTAAATATATTGTGAATCAAATTCTCTGAACATAATAATTAGGGGTACATCAAGAATTTAATAATTTTTGGAGTTAATCCAGTTCAACATGGCCATGACATGCAAGCAGTTTGAGCAAACATAATTTTTTTTATATCTCATCAGTTTTTTAGATATTGAGCTCAAAGTTGCCATGGTAGTAGCAGAGACTGATCCACATCACAAACTCTGAACACTATCAAATCAAAGATCTTTGCTTAAAACTTTAGTCTGAACGGTGGCGAGCAACATGTATTCCTTCAAGGAATGCTTCTTTGCAATGTGCAAATGCTTCAAAGCTGTTTTTTATTATTGACTTAAAGACGCATCCCGGTCCCAAACATCTAACTTGCTGTTTCTTTTCGGAGGTTTAAAAGGGTGAAAAATTGATCAACGAGTTGATGATGAGGAGAAGGAGCTACAGCTAATAAGAGAGCAAAAGACGAGGTGAAGGAGCACAAGATGGGGAACCGCAAAAAAGCAAACATGCAAATGAACAGAAAGTACAACAGAGAGAGTAGAAAAACCAAAGTGTGGTCTGAAAACACTTATGAAATTATTTTCAGGATGCAATGCCATGGCAAATTCAGGAGGAAAAAAGCAAGAAGAAAAACAAAAAGTTCTTCATAGCTGTCAGTATGAAGGGAAATCTGCACAGCAGCTGAAACTATTTAATTCAGTTGGTGGTTAAGTTTGGGAAAAAGTCATGTGTGACCTCCAACCACAGGTTACTTACAGTATGAACCAATCAAGACTTACACACTTTAAATTATAACTGAATTATGCACTCAGGTGCCTTTAAAACCAAAAGAACATAAATTGAAATCCAATTCCTCCAGTTTTAGCTTTTCTCCATTGGCTCCCTGTCAAATTCAGAATTGAATTCAAACTCTTACTTCTAACCTACAAAGCCCTCAACAACCTAGCTCCATCTTATATTACAAACCTTACTGTTCCATATTTTCCTAACAGAGCACGTCGCTCTCAGACTGCAGGTTTATGGTACTTGTGGTTCCTAGAGTTTCTAAAAGCAGAATGGGAGGCAGATCAGGATAATCTCTTGTGGAACCAACTTCCAGTTTCTGTCTGTGAGGTTGACACATTGTCTACTTTAAAGATTAGGCTTAAGACTTTCCTTTTTGATAAATCCTATAGATAGTGTCGACTTGGGATTCTTGAGCTATCCCTTAGTTATGCTCCTATAGGCTTAGACTGCTGGAGGACAAATTGACCACATTTCCTCACTCTGCTGCTGTCTTTATTTGCTGTACTCTACCTGTTAAGAGGGAGTTTTTCCTTTCCACTGTGGCCTTTGTGCTTGCTCAGGATGGAAGAGTGATGAAGTGAAGATTCAATGCAATCTGCTAGCTCCTTAGATAGAGAACTTTTACTATTTTTTTTTTAATGTATATGAATGTTTTTGTGCAGTGCCCTGAGACAACTTCTGTTGTGACAGTGCTGTTGAAATAAACTGACTTGAATTGAAATGATACACTGATACAATATGTCTGATTAATTATTTTAACTACCACAAGTGTAACAAGGTACAGTATCCAATAGATAACATGTCAAGTCCTAGCAAGGAAATAATCTGTTTATTTTTCTCAATTTTGTTTGTTCTTTAGAAACTTTTATTGACCATTTAAAAAACCCCAGATGTACCTGTTTATGTTGACCACTTCACATTGATCTACTCCAAGTATCCTGACAGATTTAAAGGAAGTTGTACCTCCAGCAATAAAATGCAGCTCCATTAACTCCCATGTCTCTCTCTCTCTTTCAGATTAAATAACACAAGCAGTAAGGGTACTTACACACATAATGCAGGCTGTGAATTCACAGGTCCCAGTGCCAACAGTGATATACTGAATTTGATCATTGGACATTCCTGCCTCTTTAAAAACACAAGATGCATAGAAGTAGATCTGCAAAAAGAACAGAATATGTAAAAATACTAAAGGGTATTATTGCTTGTTACTGTGGCTCAAATGACAATAAGCTGATTATGCAAGTATTTGTACACTCTGTAATTGTGTCAACCCAAAAGTCTCCTTAAAATGGCTTAAAGCCTCTAAACTCAGGAATAATTAATCAGCATTTTCTGCTGCAAAGATGTCAAGTTAAATCCATTTAAAGCACAAACTGCTGATGAATCACCTGGAATTTCTAATCATCATATGCTTATAAAAAGAAATTTTGGCCAGAAAAACCACCCATTCCTGCTTCTGTATTGTAGACTCAGTTCCACTGATCCATACAGGTCATAACCCTAACACATTTCTAAACACAATCCATCTACCAGTTTTCCGTCAAAGATCCTGACAGTTCTTACAGAGTCATTCCCACAGAGCTGCATGGCGCTGCTGATGATGATGACGGAGATGAGCTGCCAGCGCACGGAACGATCCATGAAAAGCTCCCAGGGTCGGCTTGGTCTCATGCCTTTGGTTTCGGCTTGTTCCTGCAGGATCTCATCAAGCTCGCCGCTCTGGACCTCACAGCCCCTCAGACGCCTCAGAGCTGGACAGGAGAAAAAAAGAAAAGAGTATGGCCTGAAGATATGAGTATTTTATACAACAGTAAACTTTTAAAAACAGAATATTTTCTCAGTCATCCATCCATCCATTATCTTTAGATGCTTCTTCCTTTTCGAGTCACGGGGGTCACTGTGCTCATGTCCAGCTATCACTGTGTGAGAGACAAGAGAGTCCTGGACAGGTCTCCAGTCCATCACAGGACCACATAGAGACAAATGAGACAAACAACCCTTCACCTCTCATTCACACCTAGGGACAATTTAGAGTTACCAATCAGTCTAACATGCATGTTTTTGGTCTGTGGGAGGAAACTGGAGTACCCGGATAAACCCACACATGCACGGAGAGAACATGCAAACTCCACCCTAAAAGGTCCATGGACAGGGATTTGAACCAGAGCAACCTGCTCACTGAGAGGCAGCAGCTCTACCAACTGTGCCACCGTGCTGCCCTTTTCACAGCCATGTATTATATAATATTTTTCACTACATTTGAGTGTGTATAGCAGTTTACAGCCTTCACTCTGCAGAGACAAAGCTTTTTTCCTGTCTATATTTTCTTATCTTACATTTTGAAATTGTAAATTTGAGAACTGTGCTTTAAATCAGGGGTTCTCAATTTTTTTCACATCAGATCCATAAAAGGATTAGCAGAAGCTTTTAAAACTAATAGTCACCAGCTTCCGAGCACAAACTTTGCTAATAACACTATAGCAAAAGTACACTTCACTCTCAGACTGCAGGCTTACTTGTGGTTCCTAGAGTTTCCAGGAGCAGAATGAGAGGAACATCTTTCAGTTATTAGGCTCCTCTCTTGTGGAACCAACTTTCAGTTTCTGTTCGTAAGGCTGACACATTGACCAGTTTTAAGACTGGGCTTAAGACTTTCCTTTTTGATAAATCCTATAGTTAGGGTTGGCTTGTTATGCTCCATTTCTATCTTAACATGTGATTCTCGACCTGCCATTGTGTATCTGTTCCTCTTCCTGTTCCTCTTAAACCCAGCTGGTTGAGCCTGGTTCTGCTAGTTTCTTCCTCATGAAGGAGTTTTTCCTTTCCACTGTCGCCTTCATGTTTGCTCAAGATGAGAGTTCTGCAATGAAGTTAAATTCAAAGCAGTCTGCTCCTCAGATAAAGTGTTAACTTATTATTTTTATATATGGAGGTTTCTGTTCAGTGCCCTGAGATTACCTCTCTTGTGACTTAGCGCTATATAAATAAACTGAATTGAACTGAATAAAAGCCATAATAACATCACAAACGATTATGAATCATGGCACTAATTTTAATCAAACATTGAAATTATAATAGAAAACATATCAATAGAAATTATTTCTAATTTAATTCTGATTTTTGGAGATCATCTTTGGACTCTCATTTGGTGTTTCATGACCCACAATGGGGTCCTGATCCCAACTTTGTGAACCACAGCTTTAAATAATCAAGTAATTTTAATTTATTTGATTATTTATTTATTTTAGTAACTCTGTTTTAACAAAATTTATTTATTTGTTTTCCTGAATTACGCTTTTACTATGTTTTCCAGTTGATTTTTTACATATGTACTGTAAGTATTTGTATATATTTAAAAGGAGTTATTAATTGGGTCTGGATTAAGTGTGTACCGTGAAGGCAGTAATTGGGACAGAGCTGGGACCAAAACAAATGATCTCAAAACCACAAAAAAATACAAAATACAATAATGTAATTTTAATGTTATGTGATCTTTAGTTTTATATACAGCACTTTCATCTGCTCTGATTGTTTTTAATGCGCTTTACAAATAAAGTTGGTTTGATTTAAAGTTGACTTAACAGTCAGTGAGAAAAATTGGACTATATATTTATGACACAGTTCATCACTTCTTTGTTCTTGTGCAATTCACTTCATTTCCTGTCTTATTTTGAAGCCCCCTGTTGAAGGGCTGAGTCTAATTTAGTGATCAATTTGTTTAATTAGTAAAGCATTAAACAGCTGGTCAGCTTTTATTTTGAAGAGATTCACATCTAATCTGAGGTGGCTGTGGCTGAGTGGTTAGAGCAGTCGTCCTTCAATGCAAGAGTTGGGGGTTCAAATCCACCAGCAGTCATATGCTAAAGTGTCCCTGGGCAAGACACTGAACACCTCGTTGCCTCTGCTGTGTGTCCCATCAGTGTATGAATGCGATAAAGCTCTGATTAGTCTCTTTAGAATGATTTGTTCATTTAGCTTTGTAGAGATCTAGTGTATGAATGGGTAAATGAGGGCACAGATTGTAGAGTAAAGAGCTTTGAGTATCTTGATAAGATAGAAAGGCGCTATATAAGTACAGTCCATTTACCATATTTAAATAAAGGAAGATCATCTTCAGAAATGTAAACTATGGATCTGGTCAGCTGGTCTCTCAATGCAATTGATCAAATTTTCTCAATGAGAAGACAGGGTGAAGGAGAGCCCTCTTGACACTTGCAGCTGGATACACGATGGATTCCTGGGGGAAGTGGAAGATCGTGTGTCTGTCCATCTTGTCGGTCGAGGAAGTTGAAGATGTGTACATAATTGGATTTATGATAACAGGATTTCTGCTTTTTGGAGATGGTGGTTACCTGGCATATCGACAAATACAGAAAACATCGGCAGCAGTACTGGCCGTTGTAAGGCTGCCTGGCCTGTGTGAAGGAATGTGCCATGCTGTCAGCACTCAGACTCAAACGCTGTGTGACCTGAGCCGTAAGCTGGACGCGATTTCTGCTGAGAATTGCAGGCTACTTGTGGCTCCTGAATCTCACTGGCAGGAAGGAATAGATCTAGGAGAAGTTGTAAGCTCAACTCGACATATGTGACCACAAATTTGGCTGTCTGGAGTTGCCATTGAGTTGTACTAGCGAAGAATGTAAAGGCAGATGGAAATTAACAAAGTTGGCCTGACCCAAAATAAATGTTGCTATCTGAATCTGGCTCCCACTGTGTCGGGCTTGGAGGGATGACTATCTCAAATTCTCCTGGATATTGTTTAAACAAGATGCTGTGCTCCCCCTCTCCCCTACCCGCTCCCTTCCCCAAGGACATGGACCTGTGTCAGAGCTCTACCAAGCCGGCTGATAAACACTGCACCATTATCAGGACTATGGCGGGGGGGGCGCTACCTGGACGGTGCTCACGGACTACTTCTCCTCAAGCTCACTGCTGTTGCTGGCCCCCTCATTTTGCCCCCACCCCCCACAAGGAATGAATTTAAAGTCAAATCCCTAATTGTAAAGCTGAACAAAGTATGCATACAAACCATTAAGACAGGCCTCTTTATCGCCTCTGTCGATGAGCAGGTATCTGGGACTCTCTGGGAACCACGGCAGGGTCAACAGCTGGATGAAGCCAGGAATGGCATTACTGGCTAGAAGGTACTGCCAACACTCCTCACTTCCCAAAATCTCCCTTTAAAACAAATAGTGCAGACAATTGAATATAAATTACACTTAAAGATATAAAAAAAAGATAAGCCAGTTTTAAATAATTGTACCTGAGTCCAACCACCTGTCCTAACACAACCCCGAACGATGTGAAAACAGCCGAGGACAAAGAAATGGCTCCTCTTAAGTGTTTCGGTGCACTTTCTCCAAAATACATGGGCTGCACGTTCATGCTGATTCCTGCATAACAAATACATAATCTCTCATCTTATTCTGTTGTACGTTTGAATAAGTTATATAGTCAGAGGGCTGTGTAAACATTACAACATACCAGCGTTTATCCCGATAAGGACACGTGAGATGATGATCATCTCAAAAGACTTGGCAGCTCGACTCGTTAGCGCTAAGAGAGCACCGCTCATGAGGAAAATATTATTCAGCAGCAGACTTTTTTTTCTTTTGGAGGGAAAAGAGAAGAGAAAACGAAGTGTTTGTGTTAAAACATACAGATTTCCAGCTAAAACATGGGCGTTTGTCACGAGAAAGCCATTTTTAACATATTTTCTTTTTTCTTCTTTTGGCTGCTCCTTTCCTCAGGGGTCGCCGCAGTGAAATATCTCGCACAAAGATTTGACAATTGTTTTTACGCCAGATGACCATCCTGATGCAACCACAGACCACCGAGCTACCACAGCCCTCTGTGTGGAGCAGAGAGCTGCTATCTAGGGTGCCCGAGGGAGCAAACAGTGAACAGTTTAACACTGATAAATACTGTGCCTTGAAAAAGCTTTCAGTGCACTACTCAATCTTTTCCACATTTTTTCACACAACAACCACAAACTTCCAGTATTTCAATGAGAGTTTGTGTGTTAGACCAACAAGTGAGACACAATTGTATAATCACTAATGTTCTGTACCAAACTTCTTAGACTTGGATTTACACAGATTAAAATAAACACAGCTGAACCAAAATCACAATAAAATATTTGAAGTGACTGTAATGTGGCAAAAAAAAAAAAATGTAAAAAGTTTAAGGGGTGTGAATACTTTTTTCGAGGCACTGCATTACCTTCTTTTTACATGTTTGTGACAACAGTCAGACATGGTTATCACCACATTGTTCTCATACACATAAATGGAAAATGTATTCACAGATAAACATGTATTTTCTTGATATTAAAAGACGTTCAGGCTGCAAACAGAATGCTAAGAAGCCTTCCAGATTAAAACTTTTGCTTTCTTGCTAGCTGATATGTACTCTGGCGTATCTAACATTAACAACAATCATGTTTTATTTCAGAAAACTAGGTTACTTTCTTACAAATCATTCAAATCAAAGTGATGTTTCAGACTTATGCAATCCTAATGAGCAGAAATGTTTCTGGCAATTTCTAGAGAAAGTAAATGAACAATCTCTCTTCAGAATGACAAGTTTATCATTTACCGCCATGACAGTACCTCCCGAAGCGTATCGTCATAGGTCCTGCAATAAGAGCTCCTGCAAACCCCCCCAACGAGAAGATGGAGACGATGATTGTCCACAACAGCATCACCTGGTAGTCCTCCAACTGGATGTCCCATCGCTGCAGGAAAGTCTCGTTGATAAAAGTTTGAATAAACTGTAGAGAAAGGAGACAAAGGTCAACGTTTTCAATTTAACTTGAGTTAACCATCGAGTCCAGACAGTGGTTTAAACTCACACTTGTTACTTCTGTGTTGCTCACATTTTGATTTGTTGTGTTTATTGGTCAATACTAATCCTCAGAGACTAAAATAAAACACGGGTTTCTATTTTTGAGTTGCAGAATTATTTTTTTATTTTATTTTTATTTAGCCTTTATTTATCCAGGTTAGTCTCATTGAGCCACGAGAACTCATTTTCAAGAGAGACCTGTTTAGGGAGCACATGGTGGGGGTTAAGGGCCTTGCTCATGGGCCCAGAGTGGGGCGAATGAGGGTGGGGGCAAGTGTGGGTGTTTCACCTACCCCACCCACAATTTTGATGTTGTCGGGGCCGGGGCGTGAACCGGCGATCTTCGGATCACAGGCCCACCTCTCTAAATTATGTTTTATTTATCTAAATGTACGCCATTTAAACATCAGACTACACAATTAGCCCAGTAAACTAAAACCGGATGTTTTACAACAAGATGACAAATCACTGACACAATAAACCTAATCATCATTTGTGCCCCCCATAAAACACAGTGGCCCAAATATGAAATCTCAAAAAGTCTGAACGTTTTTTTACATTAGTTTCCCAAAGCGTGAGATACTTCACCACGATGTGAGACGTTGTTAATGAGTATTTGTGCTGGCACATGTCTGCTGACTGTTTTACAAAGCCCACAGCTGAAAAGTGAAGGTGGAACCTACTAGTTTTGTCTGCATTTGTGTCTACTCTGTAAGCAAAATATCCCACAAGAACCAAAGTTATTTTTAAAGTTTGATCAAAACAGCTGTATCTTTGTCAAGATGATTTTAGTCTGAAACTCTGGCATTAAAGTGATGCTCATTCCTTCATTTATTTAAATTATTTTACTATTTATGATTGCAACTTTAGTTAACTGTGGGAACTCCACACACAAGCAATAACTTACAGTGGTGGGAGCGTTGATTATAGCGAGGTTGTACCCATACTGAAGAGTTCCTCCAATGGCTGCAGAGGCAACCATCAGCACCAGAGTCAGAGGACTGCTCTGTCAGGACAAGAACAGGTGGACTTTCAGTGTCAGCCAGAACAGGAGAGGACAATAACCAACAAATCTCGACTTATCCTTGAATATTGTTTATGTTTGCTAATGTTGATACAAACTATCCATTTAAATCAGAGCTGTAACACTACTGACTTAAGACATCAAATATACTAATTCAACCTTTATTTATACAGGTTAGTCTCAATGAGTCACAAGGACTCATTTACAAGAGAGACCTGTTTTAGACAAAACACAGATACGGTGCACACGTGATAAAGTACACCATAGATAAAGTATACAACAATAAACAGCCATAAAATGCATATAAGATAAAAGAAAACAAAAGTTGTGATATCAAACAAAATAAAATCAAGCTACATAATGAAACAAGGTAAAATATATATATATATATATAAAAATAAAAAAAACCAGGAACATATCTGCAATGAACTTGATTAAAATCCCTCAGAGAGATCAAAGTCGACAGCTTCAGATCTTTTTGCAAGGTGTTATGAAATACATGTCATATATTCAGAGCACATGAACATAAAAGAGTTTCACAAGTCAAAAAAGAACAACTAAAAGAAGAGTTTACCTTCTGTGACATGGTTTAGTGATGGTAAGCGACTGATGGTGTCAGACCGAGCAGCAGAGGTCAGCCCACTTCAAATATCCCTCTCTTAAAGCCTCGACACGCACACGCGCGTGCAGCGTGCTCGTGTCGGGGATTTATGGCCTCTTGTGATTGGCTGCAATAATTCTTGTTAAACGTCACAGCAATGATTTACTTTGACTCTTTACCTCAAGTTAAACGATGTTAAGTTCGGGGGTGGCAAAAGAACCAACGCTGCCGAGAGTGACCGGCACTGCAGCGCATGCGCACAGAGATCGCCGAAAGGCGCATAAACTTGAAAGAGCGGCGGCGCATGCGCAGATAGGCCAAGTCTGGTGCAAAGAGGGGAACTGTGCTACGACGGTTTTTTCTTAAAAAGTAAACAAGTGCACGAAAAGATAACTTTAATTATATATTGTTATATAATATAATATACCAAATTTTAGATAATAAATAAAGTAATAAATTTCAAACACTATTTTAATTCATTTAGGACAGAAATGAATCAACCCTGACATCCTCATCAAGACATTTTTGTTGGGACAAGCTGTATTAACAGTCACCAGGTTTCTGTGACTGTCGACAGTACAGGAGAAGTAATAAAGTTTTCTGTAATTATTATGCAATATTTATTTAATTTTAAAATACCAAATTTTTATGGCCTTTCTCAGCCTACAGGTGACCGTGTTTTTTTAGAAGTTTTTTTCTGCCAACATATGCTGCCATATATATATATATATGCCATATATATATACATATTCTGCCAACAACTCTTTCATTAAAGAGTAACAGATATCCTCAGTGACAGAACGGCGGATGTCCAGCAGATGGCGCTCGTCCGTTTCTTCCTCTGCTTCATAAAAAATCTCAACAAACCAACCCTTCAGTCCACGTGCTCATTTCGTTTAGAGAAAACAAACAGGTTTAAACGTATGTAGAAGTTACAATATCACTTGTAAAAAGCAAGATATTTTATGTTAGGTATTAGTTACAATGATAAGGATGCAAGTTAGCTTTGTGTTTTAATGTTGCAGTATCTAAATGAAAACAGCAGACACTATATATATATATATATATATATAGTTTCTGAAGCAGAATAAAAGGAAAATTATTCAAAATATTTAACAAAAATGAGAGCCTTTAACTTAGCTAAGAAGTTCCAGGTAATTATTTATAGATATTAAACAAAAAAACAGGGCGTCATAATGAGGTCAGAGCGAGCCCTCCTCCTCGGGCTCTAATTGGTCCCCTCTGAAAGGATTACACGAGTTTCCTCAATTGAGCACGGTGAGGTGAAACGCTCTGCACGAATGAGAGGAAAGCGAGGACAGAAAACTCGGCTGAAGATACTTTTCATTGACTTCATATCTCTCTTTTTGTTTGTTTGTTTTCCTAGCGGATCAGATGTTTGTGTTGGACGGCGGTCAACAGCTCTGTCCTGTGATTAAATGGTCTGCAACGCTCATGTGAAGGTTCCTCAGCATTTCACTGAACCCAGTCGACACAATGTTTTGGATTCTCTGGGATGCTCTTTTTCTTCTAGGCGGTGAGTTGAGTTTGTTTTTATCATTGCTTCAGTTGCTCAAATTTCAAATGATGATTCATGATGAGCTGGTGATGATTGGATGACGTCGCTGCTGTGTGTTCATCTGTTTAATGGATGCTCGAAACTAGTTGCTCAGCAGAGCCAATAAAACACATTAAACAGGTCACATGGCACTCAGGCGCTTCACAATGATTTCTGGATGTTTGAAATTATAAAAAAGTGGCATTATTATAGCAAATTTGTATATTTTTGCATTTTTTCCAAAGGCAAAGAATTATTGTGTAGATCAGTGATCCCCAACCGTTTCATCTCCAGACCCAAAGAACATTAATAGATGCATGTTACCCCAAATATTGATGTTCAGGTGTATAAACTTGAATAACTTCACTAAACATAAAAAATAATGATCGCATAAACAGTCCTAGCAATTATCATACCATTTTTATTACATCGATAGTTATGTAATTTATTCATAATGATTGAGGTGAATATACCTTTAGAAATAATTTGTGCAGTAAGTTTGTTTTCTGAAGTACATTTGAAAAGCTTCAGGTGGTGTTTCATGACCTGACCTCAACTTTGGAATCCACTGGTTCAGAACACGTGGGCAAGTCGTCCAAGGGCCAGAAGAAGCCTTTTGGCCATTTTGATCTGGTCCTTGATGCAATCAAACAAAAACTTGTAGAAACAATGACAAGATATATTTTTATTTTATTTATTTATTTATTTATTTTACTTTATTTTTATTTTAAACACCTTAAAGAAAGTTAAAATGAGGATGTCTTCTTGTTGCGTTTTGCACCTAACAAACAAGCTTGGTGCATATTCTCCAAGCCATGTTCACATGTTCCCTGAGGTCAGCCGACCAGTTGCTCCTCACAGTTCCAGGATCTCGTCTTAAGCGCAGAGGTGACAGGGCCTTCTCTGTAGCAGGACCTAGACTTTGGAATGAGTTACCTCTGCTTGTCAGACAGCCCCCCCCCCCCCGCCCCCCTCTCGGTTTTCACGTCCCGTTTAAAAACCCACTACTATTCAGTAGCTTTCAACACAAGATGATTTGTGTTTTGATCCTGTATGCTCCACACTGGTTTGTCGTCATTATCTGCATCGTTTTTATGTCTATATTCTGATTTACCTCATTTTGTATATTGCTTTGTGCGTTACCTGTTTTGTCTGTACAGCACTTTGGTTGGCCTTGTCGCTGTTTTAAGTGCTTTATAAATAAAGTGGTATGGTATGGTATGTTTCCAAGTTTTATGTATATTTGTGGCAGCATTATAGCAGCACATGTCTGGCATAGTTACATTATGGGTTTTGGTCATTTGTAGTGTTTCCGTGTGGATAAAGATACTTCTAGGTACTGTATCATGTTTATGAGACTATTTCTAAAAACGACAAAACAATTTTGGAAAAAAAAAGTTTAAGTGTAGACAGGGTCTAAAACAATACGAACAGGTTTTAGTTCCCAGGTTGTATGTTTAATATCCCTAATTGTAGTCTAAGAACACAAGAAGGGAAACGTGTTAGGAGACAGAGGGAAAAGCGGAAAGTCAAGAATGTAGAACTGAGGGTTGCTACTTTTAAATGTGGGGACAATGACAGGCAAAGAGAGCTGGCTGACATAATGCAGAGAAGGAAGGTAGATGTTTTATGTGTCCAAGACACATAAAAAAAGTTTGGAAGGATCTGGATGAAGTGATAGAGAGTATTCCCAAGGAGGAGAGAGTGGTGATCAGAGCAGACCTGAAGAGACATGATGGTGAAGGAAACAGAAAGGATGAGGAAGTGATGAGTTGGTTTGGTGTCAAGGAAAGAAACCAGGAAGCACAGATGGTGGTGGATTTTGCCAAGAGAATGGAAAGGGCTACAGTCAACACTTATTCTCAAAAGAAGGAGGAACATAGAGTGACCTATAAGTGTGGAGGAAGGAGTAAGCAAGTAGATTGTATGTAGAAGAGGAAACCTGAGGGAGATTGGGGACTGTAAGGTTGTGGTAGGGTTACCATATAAGCAAAACAAAGCGAGCCTTTTATTCCGAGTGTGCATTTTTGCAGATGATGGAACATTTTGTATAATGGATACATTTGGCCATGTTTGAAGTCAAGCTATGGCCCTTCAGTCCTTTTAAAGTAAATCACAATGGCCCTCAGGAAAACTCAAGTTTGTGTTTCACAGAGTGCCTTTTATTTTTCCCCTGCAGGTCCTCTCTTTGGAACAGGTCCCAGCAGTTCAACAATAATCAAAGCCAACATTTCCATTGATGCAAACGTCCCTGCTGCTCCAAACACATCCAGCAGCAACTATTTGATGACCGCTAGCAAAGACACATTTACAACTGATATCCCCACATATAAAAGTAAGTCCATCCAAACACTTTCTGCAGGAGTACATTTCTGTCTTTGTCTCATTATACGTGTGCCCTCTTATCACCAGATCCCTTTGTTTCATCTGAACTACAATGGACGGGTCCAACAATTATAGGTGCTACAGTTCCTGTTTATGCCACGTCTGCTGATCTTAAAGATTCAACGCGCAGTAGCCGAACATCCACAACTACTAAAAAACCTGCTACAGCAGTCAACAACCATCCAGTTAAAAGTAAGTTTCAGTAAAAGCTTCACGTGAAATGAGCTATTACTCAACACCATGTCTGTTGTCCCAGCAGTAGAGCGCAACATTGTATTTTGCAGTGTATCTACATCATGCAGACAGTGTGGCGCACACTGATAATTGATCCTCTTAGGAACATTGTGGGCAGCTATTATAACAAATCAAAGATAATGAGCTGTATATTTATCTGTTGCACAAATAACTGGTCCTACAGTGTTGAGTTGTTGTCTGAAAAAGCAACTTACTCTCCCCTGAAGGCTGGTTTCTGTGTCAGCGTTCTCACATGGAAAGGGAGAGGGCTTGGTAGATGCCTGAGGGACAACAGAGTGCTTTCACCAAGTCTGAAAGGAGGATACAATGCATGTGGGCTGCAATCCAAAGGCCCATTTACTGATGGAATGGAGTGTGTGACGAGGGCTGTAATGCAGCTATCTGTCTGGATACTCATCCTCCTCCTCACCCTTGAATGCCACACTGTGCCGTCTTGTTTTGGATACTTGTGCAATATTGTTGTTAGTTTACAGCTTACATCCAAGAAACCTTCTGTTATTGTCCAGATCTAGTTGCCCCCGTGTTTCATCAGAGTGAAAAGTGAGATGGTTTGTTCAAGGTTTTAATTTCTCCTTTAGAAACTGTTGTTGCTTCAGGGATGTACCTTCTCTTGATGCAGGCAGATGAACAGAGACTTTTGTTCCTTTTCTCACCAGGGGTTTTCTTTGACTCTAATTGTGCCTCCCAGGTAAACTGAGAGATGTAAGCCACCACAGCAGGGAAGAAAAGGCTTAGCTGCCTGTCGTTGGCATAGGCGTTAACTTCAGTCTTTAGCATGTCTCCGTTTCATGTTTCCAAAAAGGCTTTTGCTATTCTAAGGTTTTCTGATCTCTTGTGTAAAACAAAACCTAGTCAGTTGTTACACTTGACCCCATGAACACGCCTTGTTTACCAATTGACCTAAATATTGGGACAATTTCTGGCTATAATATCTTTAATACTGTTTAATTTTTTTTTTTACATCGCCAACTTTTAACCTTTCAGCAGCGGATATGTTTTTGTTAAGTTTAATGTTTTTGTCTGTGTGTGTCTGTGTTTATGTGTATGTATGTTATCAAAATACTGTCATAAATCCATCCAGCCTTCCATTCATCCATCCATCCATCTATCCATCCAACCATCCATCCATTATCTTTACTAGCTTCTTCCTTTTCGGGTCACGGGCGTCACTGGTGCCCATCCATATCCAGCAGTTACAGTGTGAGAGACGGGGGACACCCTGGACGGGCCGCAAGTCCATCACAGGGACACACAAACAATGGAATTTTTTTAATGAAACTTACAGAAAATTATCATTAAATGTACATTTAAAACTGGTTAACTTTTTGAGTCACCCAGATTCAAGATGGCTGCATCTGAATAGCTTCCTGCACTTCACTATTCCACCACCAGGTTTCCTTATCATCCATTCTCTGTCCAGATGACACACCAAGTACTTTCCTACCTGTCTTTCTAATTACTGTTGCTGTAATAGTCCAGTCATTTGGAAGCTCTTTCTTACCACCCAGAGCCTTTAACAGCTCCTCTCTAAATGCCTCACAACATTCTTCCTTCTTCATCTTCCACCATTTAGTATTCTTCTCTGATTTTACTCTTTTCTTCACAACAAGTCATTCTACACACAACCATCCGATGCTGTCTGGCCACGCCCTCCCCTGCCACAACCTTATAGTCCCCAATCTCCCTCAGGTTTCCTCTTCTACACAGAATGTAGTCTACCTGTGTACTCCTTCCTCCACTTTTGTAGGTCACTCTATGTTCCTCCCACTTTTGGAAATAAGTGTTGATTATAGCCATTTCCATTCTCTTGGGAAAGTCCACCACCATCTGTTCTTCCTGGTTTCTTTCCTTGACACCAAACCTACCCATCACTTCCTCATCCCCTCTGTTTCCTTCACCAACATGTCCATTCAGGTCTGCTCCGATCACCACTCTCTCCTCCCTGGGAATACTCTATCACTTCATCCAGATCCTTCCAAAAATTGTCTTTCTCCTCTACATCACATCCAACCTGTTGAGTTTAACCACTGACTATTTTTAGCATTAGACCTTCTACTTTTCCCTTCAGATACATCACCCTATCTGACACTTTTTTTCACCTCTACTACATTTGGTAGCTTGTCCTTCTGGACCACCCCTACTACATTTCTCTTTCTATCCACACCATGATAAAACTGTTTAAACCCTGCTCCAATGTTGCGAGCCATGTTACCCTTCCACTTGGACTCTTGAACACGTAAAACATCTACCTTCCTTCTCTGCATCATCATCTGCAAGGGCGGCTGTGGCTGAGTGGTTAGAGCAGTCGTCCTCCAATGCAAGAGTTGGGGGTTCGAATCCCACAGCAGTCACATGCCGAAGTGTCCCTGGGCAAGACACTGAACCCCTTGTTGCCTGCGATGTGTGTCCCATCAGTGTATGAATGTGATAAATCGCTGATTAGTCTCTTTAGAATGATTTGTTCAATTAGCTTTGTAGAGATCTAGTAGAGTGCTGTATGAATGGGTAAATGAGGACACAGATTGTAGTGTAAAGTGCTTTGAGTGTGTCAATAAGATAGAAAGGCGCTAAATAAGTACAGTCCATTTACCATTTGCATCATGTCAGCCAGCTCTCTACCTTTTCCTGTCATTGTCCCCACATTTAGAGTTGAACCCTTAGTCCTACATTCTTGACTTTCCTCTTCTCCCTCTTTCTCCTGACACGTTTCCCTCCTCATGATCTTCGACTAACAGTAACACAATTTCCGGCAGCACCCTGTTTGTCAACAGCAAACAGGGTTGTTGTTTATCCGGGCCTTGACCGATCTGGTATGGTGTCACTTGGATGAACTTGCAAAGTAGTTTTGGCAAAAGTGTTTTGCGTTGAATGCCCTTCCTGACACAACCCTCACTATTTACTCGGGCTTGGAACAGACACAAGAGATACACTGCCTTGTGCTCCCTAGTGGCTGGTTTATTGTTCACATTAAACCAGTGTTCACATTTCCATTAATGTTTTTAACCCTGTAGAAGACTGATATTGACCCATTTAGTTGTGTTGATTTAATGTAATGTGGAAAAATATGCAGTGAACCAGGACGAGTCTAAAATGTCTTTCTTTGCCTGTTCATGATATAACTAAAAGCAGTAATGATGGTTAAATTTATCGTAAATAAAAAAAATTAAAAAGAGTTTGCAGACCTTTCAAAGGATTCTTAGTTCATTTTATACCTTTAAAACAAAATAGTCTTCCTTGAAGGAATACATAATGCTCCCTACATATATGTCAAAGTTTTAAACGAAGATCTTGCGCCTGGGTGCCCTGGCTCTGCCGGGCCTCTGTTGGGGGTTGGTATGACCTCGGGACTCGGTGTCCATGGCCGGATCTACAAACCGGATTCCAAAAAAGTTGGGACACTAAACAAATTGTGAATAAAAACTGAATGCAATGATGTGGAGATGGCAAATGTCAATATTTTATTCGTAATATAACATAGAAGACAGATCAAAAGTTTAATCTGAGTAAATGTAACATTTTAAAGGAAAAATATGTTGATTCAAAATTTCACAGTGTCAACAAATCCCAGAAAAGTTGGGACAAGTAGCAATAAGTGGCATATAACGAACAGCTAGAAGACCAATTAACACTAATTAGGTCAATTGGCAACATGATTGAGTATAAAAAGAGCTTCTCAGAGTGTCAGTGTCTCTCAGAAGCCAAGATGGTAAGAGGATCACCAATTCCACCATTGTTGCGCAGAAAGATAGTGCAGCAATACCAGAATGGTGTTACCCAGCGTAAAATAGCAAAGACTTTTAAGTTATCATCATCAACCATGCATAACATCATCAAAAGATTCAGAGAATCTGGAACAATCGCTGTGCGTAAGGGTCAAGGCCGTAAAACTCTACTGGATGCTCGTGATCTCCGGGCCCTTAAACGTCACTGCACCTCAAACAGGAATGCCACTGTCAAGGAAATAACAGAATGGGCTCAGGAATACTTCCAGAAAGCATTGTCAGTGAACACAATCCACCGTGCCATCCGCCGTTGCCAGCTGAAACTATACAGTGCAAAGAGGAAGCCATTTCTAAGCAAGCTCCACAAACTCAGACGTTTACACTGGGCCAGGGGTAATTTAAAATGGAATGTGGCAAAATGGAAGACTGTGAGACCCCAGACTGAGTCACGATTTGAAGTTCTTTATGGAACACTGGGACGCCATGTCATCCGGACCAGAGAGGACAAGGATAGCCCAAGTTGTTATCAACGCTCCGTTCAGAAGCCTGCATCACTGATGGTATGGGGTTGCATGAGCGCTTGTGGCATGGGCAGCTTGCATGTCTGGAAAGGCACCATTAATGCAGAGAACTATGTTCAGGTTCTAGAACAACATATGCTCCCATCTAGATGTCATCTCTTTCAGGGAAGACCCTGCATTTTTCAACACGATAATGCCAGACCACATTCTGCAGCAATCACAACATCATGGCTACGTAGGAGAAGGATCCGGGTACTGAAATGGCCAGCCTGCAGTCCAGATCTTTCACCTATAGAGAACATTTGGCGCATCATAAAGAGGAAGGTGCGACAAAGAAGGCCCAAGACAATTGAACAGTTAGAGGCCTGTATTAGACATGAATGGGAGAGCAATCCTATTTCTAAACTTGAGAAACTGGTCTCCTCTGTCCCCAGACGTCTGTTGAGTGTTGTCAGAAGAAGGGGGGATGCCACACAGTGGTAAAAATGGACTTGTCCCAACTTTTTGAGGATTTGTTGACGCCATGAAATTTGGAAACAACAGATTTTTCCCTTAAAATGATACATTCTCTCAGTTTAAACTTTTGATCTGTGATTTGTGTTCTATTCTGAATAAAATATTAGATGTTGGCACCTCCACATTATTGCATTCAGTTTTTATTCATAATTTGTTTAGTGTCCCAACTTTTTTGGAATCCGGTTTGTACTCTGGAGGGGCGGGTTGCCGGCGGGGCCTGTGGACTCGTCGCTGCAGCCTCTTGGGGTTTCTGCATTGAGGTTGCTGGGGATCGCCCGGGGCTTCCCTTTGCTTCTCTCTCTGGGGGTGCGGGTGTCCATGTTGGGGGACTCCTGGAGTTCCGGGCTTGGGGGCCGCTGTGTGTCTGTGGTTCCGGTCTTCCCTGTGTTACCATCATGTCCTGTGTGGATGGGTCTGTGGGTCCCCACATCCACTATTGAACATTTTTATGAAGAAACCTTATAGTGATAAGCATGCTCACACAGGTGTTTAGATTCAGGTGTTTATCAGATACACACTCAGTTGGGTTGTGGTGGCCATCAAATATATCTTGTATTACCATGTATTGTATAAAATACTTTCTAATGATGTTAAAAGTATCATTATATATGTTGTTTGTTGTTGTGGTTTCTCGGTTTTGTCTTGTCTTTTTTTTCCGCAGGTCTAGAGGCAGACTTCAATGATGTTGATTTGTGTTCTCTTTATACCTCTCTCTCTCCTCTATTCCTATCTCATTCTTTACCTTTTAACCCTTCTCTCACTTTTCTGCTTTGTCATCTTCTTTGTTTTTCATCCCCATGTCCATTACATCTGAAAAAAGCCCATCGCAAATTCTAATAAAATTTAATTTTCATATCAAGTGGAGCATTAAGGCCAGCCATAATGCTCTGCTTGTGAAAGTAAATCTGTTGGGCATCACTTTGACACTCAGACAATAATTCTAAGTGTCACAATGCCGGACAGGACAAGGGAAAAAAAAAAAAGATATTGCATGATCCGTCATTGCTTCAAGTTTGTGTTGGGAATGACTCTCAGCTACAACCACAACAAATCTTTGCTCAATATCAGTGAAACTGACTGGATTAAAGCCATATTTTATGTCAACTAAGTCTGATTAGCTGAAGTGATAAACACCTGCACAGTCCAGGATTTATAATGCTCTTCAGAGTCACTGATTTAATTTATTATTTTTAAAAACACCTGTTGGTGGCATCAAAACATCCATAGTACTTTGTATCATCCCCCTGGTGGTTGGATGCTTGTCTCTATGTTGCATCAGAGCAGGTCATCCAGCATGAACACAGACTGAAATGTTGCAATGGAGTCCAAACTTTGCTTTCTCGCTGCTCTGTGCACCGACCTGTAAATGGAGCAGAGCCACCGCTTGAAAAAAGCGGTCTATTTTGTTGTTATTGTTGTCGATTCAGTTCCAAACAGTGCCAAAGTCTCACTTTAGAGCTGTGTTTTGTTTACAGAAAAGCATGGCAGTTCTTATTTTCTCTCAGTTTTACTTTTTCTGATTGTTTTCATTCAACCTTTATTTATACAGGTTAATCCCACTGAGCCTCGGGGACTCACTTACAAGAAAGACCTCATTTCTTTAACAAAGAGTGATGACAACAGTGGACAACGATAACAATAGACTGTCATAAAGGAGACATACAATTTTTTTTTTTTTTTTTTTTTTACTAATTAAAATAAAATGGCAACCAAAAGGACAGTCAAAAGGAAAAAGTAGCAAGGAAAAATAAAACCCCAGCTAGAAATGAACATTATATTACATTATGAACATTATATCGGATGTCTCTCAAATGTTCGATAATGGAACTCAAAGAGCTTGATGCCAGTGATAAACACTGTCTGTACGTATGTTATCCTCACAGAGTTTGTGGCAGCGGCTGTTCGCTCTCATTTTGACGACTGTCCAGACTCCCACCAACATTTCTGCTTCCATGGCACGTGTCGCTTCCTGATACTGGAGGAGACGCCGGCATGTGTGTAAGTCAAACTTCACACATGGAAACTGTTTCATGTATTCATCTTACTTACTCAAAGAAGCCACACTCGAGGACACAAGACAATTTTTAACTGGTTTTACTTGCAAGGGCATACTTACACAATAGACTTACACAGATGTAAAAAAGTTCTATATGCATGGAGCCCAGTCACAAGAATCTGCACTGGGCAGTGTGTGAGAATTGTTATTTACACACTTATTAGCTCTCTGCTCAGAGGCAGGCCCTGATGGCCTCGGCCACACAGCACATGCAGGACCAAATCAGCTCCTCATTCCGCCGTCTCTGAGAGGGAAAAGAACTCTCTGATAGCTCACACATGGTTTGTGGATAGTTAACATTAGTAGTGATAAAACATCCATAACCCTAGACCAAAAATCCCCTGACAGAAACCTTAAGCTTTATCAGATGTGCTGTGGTTGTTTTGTCATTTCAGCTATGCAAAGCTCCTTGTGCTCCTTTCAACCTCTAGAACTGTACTTTTATGTTGGAGCAAAATGTTTTCATCTGTCAACAGAGGCTTGAATAAAATCTTAAGATCTAAATCCGTTAGTAGTGATTGATGGCTGGACTTGGGGTGCTACGGTTTCTGCCTTTTTAAAAGGCCATTCTGGATGAAGTGCAGATAAAAGCACACAGGAAACCTGCCATTTTCATCCAAATTAGTTGGAACAAACATGCTGTTCCCATTGAAGCAGCAGAGAATAGTGTTCACTAATTTACAAGACTTCTCTTTCGGTAATTTTAAGCTGCATTTAATTTTGAATGAGCTCTTGATTGATTTTTTCTGTCTGGGCTCCAGGTGCCACCCAGGTTTCGTTGGACTGAGGTGCGAGCACGCAGACCTGCTCGCTGTGGTGGCCACCAATCACAGGCAGCAGGCCGTTGCTACAGCGCTGGTGCTGTGTGTGATCGGCTGTGTCCTCATTATGGTGTTGTGTTCTTTCTTGCAGTAAGTTGTTCAGTTTTAGCGTTGTAGCGGACAATCAGCTGCAATATTTAAGATAATAAGCACCAAGGACCGCTGGGTTTTCATTTCCCCTCCTTTTCTTCAGTTACTGGTGGAGGCAGGACTGTCGGAGGCAAACTCGTGCACATCTCTATGTGACAGAAAAACATGGAGCATCCTACTATCCACCGGAGAGTGGTGCGTATCTCTTATTTGCGCATTGTGCTTAATACAAGTGTGTGTTGAACGTCACATTTCCATGAACATAAAATGTAATTGAGCATGAGAATGTTAAAGTGACAGCAGTGAAGGAGCAAAAATGTCCAAACGTGTGTTCATTCGACAGTCGTGCTAAAGCAAAGAGTACACGGCTTCACTTGGAGGTGGAGATGTAAATCCCAGGCTGTAAATGAGAAAAAACTCTTTGTTTGAGATGGGCTTTGTACAGCATGTATCAGATATTAAGTTGTTCTGTTGTCAAGAAATCCTTTAATTTGCTTCATAAGCATGTCATTGTTTTATGCTTATGTGTAGCTCTTAGTCTAAGACATATTTAATTTGTGTGAACACGTCAAAGATTTTTTTGTTTTATCACCAGGAACTGTTTCCTAAATTGATCAGCATTAGTCTGATTGACCAGAATATTGAACCTGTTTTTGTTTAAGTTACAATCAAACTAAAAGGAAGTTGACGTATTTCAGTAACTGAAAGAAGGCCAGCTGTGTTTGAGTGACTCCTGTATTTCAGGGACCAGACCAATTCACCTTTATTGTGGCTGTGTTTCTGGTCACCCAGTGCAATAATGTAGCTCAGTTATGATTTTACCAGTTCTCCTATGGGATTATCAGCCGGTCATAAAAAGTATAGTTTAGGGAAGTCTCCTGTAAATAAACGGAAAAGGGTATTTTGTAGTGCACATTAATTTGTTCATACGGAAAAAACACAGAGCACAAATGCAGTATTAATGTGGTTGAATGTTACTCAGCAAGCTGCAATTTGAGTGGACACGTTCAGCTGACATTTTGGCTGAATTAATATAGTAAAAAAAAATCATCCCCTTTTATTTAAAGTCATTTGAATGAAATACAAATGTTTTTTGTGGCACAAACCTATTGTTTTCATGGCCTCCTTAGTCTTTAAAGTTGTTTCCAGGACTTCGGGAAGGCCATGTAAAGATTTGACAGCTTTATCCATTCCACATCCGCAAACAGATGTTTGTTTGAGGTCAGCAAAGTGCAGTTTGATGACTTGAATGCATGATAACGAAATTTGGGGTTGTCCAGTTTTTTTGTCATCTTTTTAAAATTTACAAGTCATGTGTTTGGTTTCAAGCAAACCCACCCCAGGATGAAATGTTACTGTCATGTTTAAAAGCTGGAAGTGTTTGTTTTTGGAGTCAAATTTCTCACTTTTACATTTTCAAACATACCCTCAAGCTCGACTTGTTGACTTTTGAAAGGACAACAGATGTCCCAGCAACTTCCATTCATGGCAGCACAATGGCTCAGTGGTTAGCACTGTTGCCTCACAGCATGAAGGTTCTGGGTTCAATCCCCGGTTGGACCTGGGGTCTTTCTGTGTGGAGTTTGCATGTTCTTCTCGTGCTTGCATGGGTTTTTTCCGGGTACTCCGGTTTCCTCCTACAGAACAAAAACATGCATGTTAGGCTGCCTTCAGGCCCAGGCCTCTCTTGTAAAAGAGATCTGTGATCTCAATGGGATTTGCCTGGTTAAATAAAGGTTAATAAATAAATGGTAGACCGGTACTTTGGTGGTTCTTGGTTTGTTTCTGGCCAGTTAAATCAATTCTTTGGGGACAGTTTATGTTCTGTTTCATACGTTGGCAAAGTAGCTACAACTTGTTTGAAATGCTTAAATGCAAGTGTTCAAACCTTCTTTTTTTGTTTATGAATG
>NC_056504.1:27934526-27956098 GCF_014905685.2 Nematolebias whitei
GCATCAAAAGACACTTTTTTAAATTTATGTACATCGACATACTAAATCATAATTTTAAAATTAAAGGGGTATTTTTTTGTTATCGTTCAGACTTGGAAGAAGACTTGAAATAAATAGTTGAATTGATAGCCTGATAATTTAATGATACCCATGCCACTGATGGGATTTCTGAGCAGTAATGTGAATGAACTTTTTATCTTTCAGTGGTTTGACGAGACATTTTGTTGGAACTTGAGCGTTTTGCATCACTGTGTTTCTCATCTGTGCGGCCCGGCAACTCAGGATCGGATCAGAACAATACAGAACTGGCCCAAGGTGAAGTGGTTTTAACTTCAATGTAACCACAGTCGGGGAACGAGAGGTGAGATGTTCTGTTACATTATTTCCCCCACAAATGGGGACCTTTTGGACTACACAAACGATGGATGTGTGTGCTTTTGCTTTTTTTTTTTTTTTTTTTGGAAATCCACATATCAAATCCAACACCACTCAGAACTGCAACAGTCTGTTTGAACCTCTGAAAATGAAGACACTGGGGAAAAAAAATCCTGCCCTGGAAGAACTGCTCGTTTCAGTTTTTGTTCATTAAAGACACTAGGAATCCTCCGCAAGACCGTTAGTCCTGTGAAGATGCTAAAAAACTATGATTTATTTATTTATTTCTGACAGCAATCACTCATTTACACATTCCAGAAGATCACAGTTCCTATTTTTGTCTTTTATGCTCTTTGCACGTTTGTTTTCTCTCAGAACCCTGCAAGCACAACGGACTTGTTTTATTAACTGACGGTGGGGAAGACTGATGCTTTAAAAGTCTTTTCGTGTCCGTTTTTTTAAAAAGCTCACTTTACCTGATGGAAGTAGGAATTGTTGAACTGACTGTATTTGACATTTTCTGGACTTTAATCATCATTTATTGTAAACCATAACTGAACTTGTGATCTGGAGAAAAGTCTTGATCACTCCATCGTTGTGACTGAAGTCAAATTATTTGTAATTTTGATTTTTTTTTTTTAAACATTTTTTATTCCTGAGCTGTACTTGAACATGACTTTTGAATCAGAGGTTTTTATTTTGGGTTTACAAGCTGTAGCTTATACATGCACATCCTATGGGGTGGGAGGGAGTGGCACTTTTTCTTATGCTACTTTTTATTAGTGCACGTTTCTAAAAAGTATGCTTGCTGTTCAACTATATTTAAGAAACGTGCACGCTGCACAGTGGTGTCACTTGGAAACCGAATGCATCCACATGTGGAGATGCCAAATATTATGTCTGCCTAAATGAGCACCGAGGGGAAGGGGCCATGGTTTGTACACGTCCACCTAACGATGCGTGCTTTTAAACTGCAGCTTGTATTTTTAAAGCTACAACAGAAAACAGAAAAGGGTCGCAGCAAGTACTTTTAAAGAAAAAAAAAAAAAGCCTCTGATTGCATTAAAAATGGTCTAAAGTGAAGGAATTAAAAATAATTACAATCTGATGTCAAAGTTATGCCTGAAAATATGCTTTGAGGTATAAAAATATGAATATAATCAATGTGATATTTATATGCCAAAAAATGGAGAGGATAAAGGTTGTTTCTGTTTACAGGATCTGATATTTGCTTTGCTGAAATTATCATACTGATGTGTCAAAACTCTTCGGTCTGCTCAGAGAGTTCAGAAGACAAATCTGAAAAGACCTTTAAGTTGTTGCAGCTGAACAGTTTTGATTATATGGTTGCTTTCCAATGAAAGATTTAAAATGCAAGTGTTTGTGTGTATTCTTGATAAATGTGCTCATTATTTGCTCCTCCAGTTCTTCTCGTTGCGTGACTCTTAACTTCTGAAGTTTTCCTTTTTTGTCTCTCCACTCTAATTCCCCCAATGCTTGGTGCTCTTCTTTCTCTGCCACTGAATATTTTACGAAGCAGAAATGTTGAAGCAAAACCCCTGAACCTCAGGGTACAATTTTTCCTGAGTGCTTTTATAGCTGAAGGAAATGATCTGGCCCTCTTTTTCACATCACAGAATAATTCCCGCTAAAGCATTTGTGCTTGGCACGAGGCCGCGGCGCACACTTCTTCCCGTTTGTGTTTGTTTTGATTGCAAGTCATCAGGTTGATGTCTTCCTTTCGAATGTGCTGTTTTCTTGCTTGTCGTCTTGTCAGAACAGCTTCGTTTTAAAATCCCATTATGTCAGCAATTGGATTTCGGCAGAGCCTTTTACTGAGTGACTAAACCAGCTTTGAATTAAGCAGCTCTCGCAGTTGCATTTCTAAAGATAAACTATTTCACTGATCACGCTCACTGACAGGAAACAAATGTTTTAAAACTGTATTTAATTGACAAGTAAAAACATTTTCTCTGTCACTGTATAAGTCCAGTGAAGTCTTAATTTGATTTGGAAAAGTGCCATGCCCATTCCTCCTCAACAGGCTGGAGCCACGATGGAGATTTCTGGGCCCCTCGAGACCTTTTCTGTTCTCTTGACGCCCTGTTTTGTCCCTTTGATCCACAGACCAACAACCGCCCTATCAGCTTCTGACCAGGTGGTTTAAAATAAGCGTATTTACGAAGGCATTAGGCTTAAGCAATCCGGATCTATTCCTACTACTTGGCACTGAAACAAATCATTAGGAAAGATCAAAGCTGAGCAGCTCCAGCTGAAAGGTCAGTTCGTCCTGTAACCCTGCAGGAAATGTCACTTCACGGAGGTAGCTGACCTCCAGATCTCTACTGGAACTTGGAGACGAGATCCTCATGATTCAGTTTATATACTGACAATGTGTGAAAGTTTTTAGCAAGGTCCAATCATTCCATATTTCTGTCTCGATCCATCCGGCTAAAGTTTGTGCTTCAACTCGGACCGTGTTGCCTTCTAGCACAAATTATAAAGATTTGTGATCTTTGGTCAAATGTCGTTGGAGGAGTATTTCATTTCAACTCGACCAGTTTTTCATCTTTGATATTTTTTGTCTTTTCCATTCATACTATGAGGAAATCTCATGTATTTGAAACAGACCTTATTTTTTTCATCAAGTTCCAGCCACCTAAAACGTGTGGATGTGAGTTGCAATGTTAATGAAAATACAGTACTGTACTTGAAAAGGTTTAGAATTTGAAATGTCTACAATAAAATGTTTTCTTGCAATTTGAACATTTTGTGTACAGACCCTGATTATTTTGCATGTTTCTTTTTTTTTTTTTGCCTGATGACAGGACCAAAATCAGATTAAATCTGTTGTAGTTAATGCACTTTGAGTTTGAATGCTTAATTAATTGGTTTAACACTGCAAATCAAGTGGCTTATCATTAAAAGAGCATTCCTTTGGAAATTGTGCAATGACTTAAATGAAAATGACAGGAAAAGCAGCCAATGATTAAATATAATATTTAGACAGCATGAATAACCACTGGTTGAGACCATTCCCCACCATCACAGACCTCTACACCTCCAGATGCAAGAAGAGGGCCACCTGCATCATGAAGGGCCCCACTCACCCAGTACACACACTTTTTGCCCCACTCCCCTCAGGAAGGTTAAGGAGCATTAAGTGTAGAACCACTAGACTGAGGAACAGCTTCTACCCTGAAGCTGTTAGACTCATGAATTCTAACCAGAATAATCACTGTGAACAATCACGTTGCTGCTGATGTTTTATGTTGCTGTGTTCATTCGTACTCATCTGCTCACACACTCATGTTCGTGCTGCTGTTCGGCGTATTGTTTTTATGCTATTAGTGCTTAGTGTTTATTTAGTTGGTTTTTTTTAGTTCATATCTTAGATCTTATTATTGTTTTTCTTTTACATTTTATTGTTGAATAACTGGGACCTTGTGTACATAATTTTGCTCCACGTGGTGTGAACAACGATAAAGAATGTCTGAATCTGAATTTACACTTTTATTCTTAAAGCAAAATAAAAAGAAATGAAGAGTGGAAATTGTATTTATTGAAAAAACATGGTACCAGGGTAGCACGGTGGCACAACTGGTAGAGCTCCTGCCTCTCAGCGAGCAGGTCCCTAGTTCAAATCCCAGTCCAGGGGCCTTTCTGGGTGGAGTTTGCATGTTCTCTCTGTGCATGCGTGGGTTTTCTCTGGGTACTCCGGTTTCCTCCCACAGACCAAAAACATGCATGTTAGGCTGATTGGTAACTCTAAATTGTCCCTAGGTGTGAGTGAGAGAGTGAATGATTGTTTGTCTCGTTTGTCTCTATGTGGCCCTGTGATGGACTTGCGACCCGTCCAGGGTGTACCCCGCCCCTCGCACAGTGATTGCTGGACATGGGCACCGGCAACCCCCGTGACCCAAAATGGAAGTAGCGGGTAAAAGATGATGGATGGATGGATGAAACAAGGTACCTTCACAGACCTTTTCTCCACTTTTCATATATGGAGTAAGTGTCTTCCAGTCATATTTACTTATCAGGTACATAAAAAAAATAAAATAAATGTTTTAAATAATGTGCATCAGTGACCCCTGCGACCCGAAAAGGAGGAAGCGGGTAAAAATAATGGAAGGCTGGATGGATGGATTATGATTCACAATTAGATGTTTAAGATTTGGAATATTTTCCAACCCTTATTTGTACTTGTCCACAACTTTGTCTTAGATCTGTAGGAAGACTTCCTTGGTCTTCATGCTGCCTTTTGCATGGTAGCCCTTATTTCTACTGAGATGTTTTTCACTGGTGTTCCGAGGACAGTCAGAACAGTTGTATACAGTTTACACTGAGACCATCTGACAATGAGATAAAGGGGATGGTTGAGCATCAAGGCAAAAGGTTGAATTATACACACTGTCAACTTTTCAGTTTTATATACTTGGGACACAAATGGCTTTTTAAAAATAATTTAGCTTCATCAACCTGAAGTGTTTTGTGTAGGTTAATCACTTCAAATAAAATTTAAAAACTAATTAAAATGACAATTTTATGGCAATATAATAGGATACAAAGGGGGAATTAATACATTTACAAAACAAACCTTAACTTCTGCAGTGGATCGGCTAACATGTAACATTATGATGCAAGTGCTTGAGTTCAGTTGGGCCTCTGTGTCTTAAACACCTGGCGTTGACAAGTGAACTGTCAAGATGCTGGTTTAAAGTAAACATTTGTTTTTGTTATTGTTGTGCAAGCTGCTGAAGTCGTGATGCCAGTTGTTCCAGTGACACAATTCGGTGCTCCTGAGGAATATCGGCTTCTTTGTGCTTGTTGCGTCGGTCTAAAAGAATCCCATGGATGCCCGCGGACCTAGAAGCGAGGTAATCGTTAATAAAGTGGTCTCCGACGTGCGCCACGCTGTCAGCTGATGTGCTACATTTCTCCAGAGCTTGAACAAAGATGTCCGGACTGGGCTTGGCCACGCCGGCCGCCTCTGATGAAATCACAAAACTGAAGTGCGACAGCAGCCCACAGCTATGTAAAATGGCTTCGAGACGGTTATCAAAGTTGGAGACCACACCCAGCTTCAGTCCAAGGGAGGAACATCTCTCCAAGGCCGGCTTTGCGTCGGGATATATCTGAAATTAGGAGGACACGCTGGATGTTTCAACGGACTAACATTAAGCACAAGTATGAAAGATTTCATCAAATTTGAAGTAAACTTGTTCTTTGTTTATGAACGTGTCAGATGTTGCATACCTCCCAGTTTGTCGCATTTCTGAAGTTCAAATAAGCATTGTTAGCCACAGCATTTACCACGTCTGGATCCTGGACCCTACACTGGGACAGTGTCTCTTTCACTACTCTCATCCACCAAATCTGGCCAGTCAGACCCTGAGATTTGCCATAATTTGGAAATCTGCTGGAGTAATCTTGATAAACCCGTGAGAAAGCAGCATCAACCTCTGCGTAATTGAGGCTCAGGCCCAGTTTTTCAGCCTCCTTACAGTACTGCTCCCCAGCAGACCCAAGCACGCTCACCAGGGTGTCCCGAACGTCCCACAACACCCAACGTAGAGGAGCTCGCATTACAGCTGCACAAACATGACATAAAGAGCCATTAGTAACTGAGCAAAACCAAAGAAAGGTGGGCAACATTTGTTTTAACAGCTCAGTAAGACAAGTGAAATAGAAAAATCCTAAACTGACATTTAGATATTTAATTTACTGTACCTTTAAATTATATGTTTTGTAGTAAACAATGCAATGTAAAATTATGCAGACATCAGAAAAATATACAGACAACTTATTCTGATTGATAACTAAATTTGTGTTGGTTTTCCTACTAAAAATAAAAATAGATAAAAAAAATAAATGGAGTAATACAATGATATAAATGTAAGGTAATGACCAATTTTAGGGTCTATAAGGGCTGCGATCCCTTTGGAGGACGTTCTTGTTTCTGCGCATGCGTCTCAAACCTGACTCATGTACAACAGTAGAAATGGAACGCAGCCCATATATTGTAGTTCCCGAATATTCAGTCAAACGTGTGTTCTGCTGCCTCTTGTTTCATCTCACCGCAGGACAGTTTATCGCTAAAACTTCTAACCATACATTTTAAAGCTAACAACAACCATAACTAAGTGACGTAACGACGTTGTCCGACCGACCATGAACCAACCAGAGACATAAATGCTGCAGGTATTTACGTCAGTGTATTGTCAACTACCAGAGACGTTAGTCCAACGCACTTCCTGGTCTAAGTGGTAACATCATGGGTAATATGGCTAAATTAATGCTTTTTGCTTTAACTACGGTAGCTGGCGGCACTCAACCTGTAGGTTTTCACACATGACGTTATACTGAAGAGCCCCACAGAAATAGAAGCCAAGCGGAAGTCTTAAGTTACCTGTATCAAGTCCCCAAGGTTAGCCAAAGTGTCTATGAAAGTGTCCTTTCTCTTGCTCTTCGGTTTCCTCTCAACAGCAGGTTTGGGTTTTTGTTGCCATCTGTTGGAAAGCTGATGTCGCTCGTTTTTACGAAAGTAACAATTTATTTTAGATTTATTATTATTTATTTAGATGTGTTTTTTTAAATTCTAACAACCATGTGTATATTACTTTTTAAAAACACCTCGGTATCATCTTAATAAATCTAAATTTTATGTTGAAATTGTAATTTTTTCCCCATACATCCACGCCAGCAGGTGGCGGTATACAGCAATTAATCAAAGCCTGAATCGAACTACTGCGCATGCGTTAAGTTCACATGTTGGATAGCAAAGAAAGGGTGAACGTCGACGCTTGATTACAGTATATAGGAAATAACTAACGATGTAGTATATTTTTCATTAACTTTGAACCGTTTTTTGGTAGTAAAATGTCAACTCCAGCTATTCGAATGTTTAGGAGGTTAGAGGGCCTGTTTTGTGTTTACAAGCCCGCCGGTGTACCCTGGAAGATGGTTCGGGACACCATCGAGACTAATCTTCTTAAAGGTGAGAGTCTGGTGGTTTTACGAATTGTGGCTCACGTCACGATCGCTCATTGAAACATCGAGTATCGTTGTCTGCTGTCAAAGTTCAACTGTAGAAACCAGTAAAACCATTAAACACACATTTAAATGGGTTGTTCTCCAGGTGTAAACGCAAAATCTCAACCAGTTCCTCACGAAGTTCGCTTCTTGACGAGCTCTAGCTGTGAAAATGAAGCATCCAAAGGACTTACAGTGTCTGTAGTATCATTGCCTGCTTTGTCTGCGCATCCTCTAGGTAAGCTGGTGTAATTACTTGTTTCTCTGTTCTAGTGTCATGTCCCATGTCAGTGATAGATCTGAATAAACCACAGGACTTCTTGAAGAATGTTTAAACAGGAGTTTCTCGAACAGTAATGGTGTCAGTGCAACCACTTAAAAAGCACTTGTAATGCTTCAAATTGCGCTTAAAATCCCTCCCCGAGAAGGTCATTCATCATACACACATTCATACAACACTACTACATCTCTACAAAGCTAATTGAATAAATCATGCTATAGAGACTTATCAGTGCTTTAGATCACATGCATACACCGATGGGACACACATTGGAGGCGATGAGAGGTTCAGTGTCTTGCCCAGGGAGAAAATGTGACTGCTGGTGGAATCAAACCCCCAACTCTCCCATTGGAGGGTGACCACTCAGCCACATTGTCTGTAATGTCTGTACTATAGACAATCAGATTTTATTGAGTCCAGATAGGAGGGAAATTGTTTTATATAAAATATAGCAGTGGTGTATATGATTGGTTAAAATTGTACATGTTTTTCTTGTGTTTCAGTAACCGGACCTGAATTTCATCATATTCGAGTTGGAGCAGGTCATCGCCTGGATGTTTCGTCCTCTGGTGTTTTTGGTATAGTTTTAGACTTAATTTTAAAATGAAAGTATTGCATTTAATCAAGATAACTTAACAGAATATTCCCTCATTTCTGCTCTTTAGTTCTTGGTGTTGGGAATGGAAACAGGGTCCTGAATGACCTCTACAACACACGAACCACAAGGGTAATCCCTTATTTCTGCTGGTTTTAAACCAGATCTACTGCTTACGATGCTGCACTAGTAAGTTTATTGCAATTTTATTTTTTTAGGATTATACATTGGAATGTGAATTTGGGACGGCGACACATGACTTCTCTCACACGGGTCGAGTTGTGGAAAGGTCCACTTATGGTATTAGTTTTCTCTAGTCATTTTTCCTAATTTATTTTATGTATTTTCCTTAAAGTTTAAGTTGTAGACAATTTATGTCTCTAAAACTTAATCTTGTTCTCCAGATCACATCACACAGGACAAACTTGAGCGAGTGACTGCAATGCTGGAGGGAGCCAATCAGAAGGCTATGAGACTGTAAGTACTGGTAGTTTTTTTTAATATTTTTTTACACATAAAATTTTTCTCTGTACTTCCCTTTGGAATAAGACCTCCTGCACATGCCACCTATCAGTGCCAGAGTAAAGTACTGCATGTGACATGTTTTGATCTTCTAACAGGTATTCTAACGTAGACATGAGCTCCCAGGAGGCATATGAGATGGCTGTGCAAGGTTTACTGGGTCCAGATGGGAAATCGGCTCCTATTTTAACAGGCTTACGTTGCATTTACTTCCACCCTCCCAGATTCACTTTAGGTAAACAAAAAGTGTCTCATTTGCCATTTTATAATTATATATAATATAATATATTGTGTCTTGTTTGACGCCCGTGTCTTCTGCTTTTCTAGAGGTGCAGTGCCTTAACGAAACTCAGAAATATTTACGTAAAATTGTGCACGAGATAGGACTTGAACTGCGCAGCACGGCTGTGTGTAAAGGAGTGAGACGGACCCGAGACGGACATTTCACCCTGCAGGACGCACTCACCCGTCAACACTGGACTGCTGCCGATGTCATGCAGGCCATCTATAACTACCACTCCTCCAAGAAAAAGAGAAAACATCTCCATTTGCTGATGGAGAAACCATCGATAGAAACATCTGGAGAAAAACTGACAGCTACTGAGTGAAGTAAAACAGCACTGACACATGCATGTCTACAACCCCTGGCAAAAATTATGGAATCACCACACTTAAAGGATTGTCTTTTAGTTGTTTGATTTTGTATTAAAATAAAATAAACCCTATATATGTAACACAATTGTGATTTTTTTTTTTAAATGTCAACCGTATGGCATTAATATAACAAAAAAAAATTATTGACAGCAAGACAGCTTTCCTAATGTGAGCATTGTCTGCTGTAGAGAAGACAGACATGGTGATGTTTATTGCAGATGGCATACAAACTAAAGTCTTTGTCTTGTGTTTTGGTCCTTTTAAGATTTTTTTATGGTCTTCGGCAATTTTTAAGAAACAAATTGGTATTTTGATTATTACTGAATAACATTTGACGGATTTTGCCTTGATATGTAGAATTTACATATGTATACAATTCAGTATTTTTCAATGTTCTGACAACTTATAGGTTTAATAGAGCAGAACTGCTGAAATTATCTGTGACCTCTGTTGATACTTGAGGATTTTGTCTTTAGTTATTTCCAGCTTGGGGGGGGGGACCCCGAACCCTGCAAGTTTTGGTGTGGCGCCCTTGCTTTCGTTCTCCTCATACTGTTGAAGGACATGTTGTCCCTCTGGGAACAGAGTTTTCTTTGTTGAACAGCTCAAATCAAAACACAAAATAAGTATGCAAGCAAACAAAATGTTCTTCTGGAGGTCTGAGAGTTGAGACACAGAACAAATTTATTGTTCTAGATTATTACACAGTAATGTAATAAAACTGAAAAAATGCAAGTCCTTTAATTCAGACTATCTAATTACAGGGTCATGAAATGGATTAATGTTTATCTGACAGACGTGGCAGCTCTGCTAACTGCACTGAGGGTGTGTGCCTATGCGGTTAATTTAAAACAAATGGAAAACAGCACATTAGATGAACGCCAGGATACTAAACTGCTACAATTCTTCCCACCCCCCGCTTGCAGTAGACTTTTTGATATCTATAACTTGCATTTTCTGATATTCAAAATGGAAATCAGAAATGCCACTTTTACTATTTGTTATATCGTCCACCAGGTCCTTGTTCTCAGTTTTTGTCTGAATTCTCAGATTATTTTGTCAGACTTTATACTAATAAAGTCATAATGGGAGATTTCAATATTCATATAGATGTTGAAAGTGATAGCTTAAGCGTAGCTTTTAATGCATGTATTATATTACATTATTATTGTTTAGCATATATCTTAGATCCTTGTATGCTGTTTCTTTTTTTATACTTTATATTTTTGCTATTTTGGGGTGTAACTGGGACCTTGATTTCATGTACTACATGTGATGCGAATGACGATAAAGAAAATTGAACCTTAATAATTTAATAGTTTATTGGTTTTACCCAAAATGTCCACTCATCTACTCGTTCTCGTCAACTTGGAGAGATGGTCTGTTAACATTTAAGAAAGCTCCCCGTAAAGCTAGAACTGTGTATTATTCATCTTTATGAGAATAAAAATAACCCACGGTTTCTGTTCAGTGCTATAGCTAAACTAATGAAAAGTTCCATCTCTATTGAGCCATGTATCCCTACTGCTATAAGCAGTGATGACTTCATGAAATTCTTTATAAACAAAGTTATTTCATTAGGGAAAAATTCAAACCCTTCCTACTATGCCTTTCATTCCCTGTCAGATGAAACGGCTTTAGAAATGTCACTAGAACCTGAATTATGTTTCGATTGTTTTTGTCCTATTGAGCTCTGAATTGCCAAAATTAAATGCTTAATCTAAACTCAACATGTCTGCTTAATCCCACCCCAGCCAGACTGTTTAAAGAGGCATTTCTCCTAATTAATATCCACATTTGGCGCATGCTTAATTTGTCTCTAATGAATGGTTACATACCACACCGCTTTAAGGTTGCTGTAATTAAACCTAGAAACCTGATCTTGATTCAGGAATTCTGAGCAATTATAGATCTGTATGTAATCTAACATTCATCTGAAAAATGTTGAGAAAATAGTTGCAGGTCAGAAGCGTGAACATCTACAAAGAAATAATCTGTTTGAGGAGTTTCAATCAAGGTGTAGAGCTCATCATAGCAACGAATCTGCACTGGTGAAAGTCACTAATGATATTCTCATGGCCTCTGACAATGGACAGGTGTCTATACTGGTCCTGTTAGACCTCAGTGCTGCATTTGATACAGCTGATCACACTTTTACTACAGAGGCTTGAATATGATATTGGGATTACAGCAGTGCTTCTCAATTATTTTCTGTTACGCCCCACCTAGGAAGAAGTAAACATTTTGCGCCCCCCCAACTCTCAGCCACGACTGTAAATAGTATAAGTTGTCTATAAAATTGCTATAAGTACACCTCTACATAGCATTGTATCCTTCATCCATCCATCCATTTTCTTTACCCGCTTATTCCATTTTGGGTCACGGGGGTCGCTGGTGCCCATGTCCAGCAATCACTGTGCGAGGGGCGGGGTACACCCTGGACAGGTCGCAAGTCCATCACAGGGCCACATAGAGACAAACGAGACAAACAACCATTCACTCTCTCACTCACACCTAGGGACAATTTAGAGTTACCAATCAGCCTAACATGCATGTTTTTGGTCTGTGGGAGGAAACCGGAGCACCCGGAGAAAACCCACGCATGCACAGAGAGAACATGCAAACCACCCAGAAAGGCCCCTGGACCGGGGTTTGAACCAAGGACCTGCTCCCTGAGAGGCAGCAGCTCTACCAGTTGTGCCACCGTGCTGCGCATTGTATCCTTATTAACATCAATTTTAAAAAAAGATAGAAATATAGATCACACTGATGGTGTGTGTGTGTGTGTGGGGGGGGGGGGGTCCTCCCCCAGAAAATTTTGAATAAAGTAGATGCCATTTCCTGCATTCTGGTGTATTTTAATGGTTGTTTAACATCTAGTTTTACCTACACAAGTAAACACTTGGAACACCTTGGGATTCCCCTGGAGGAGCTGGTCCAAGTGGCTGGGGAGAGGGAAGTCTGGGCCTCCCTATTTAGGCTGATACCCCCACAGATGGATGGAAGTAAACACTTGATTCAGTAACTATTTTAGAGTTAATGGCACAACAAGAAGTAGGCTGATCAACAGCTGATTCAATGAATTCAAAATATTATATATTCAAAGGTGATAATTTGATGCCCAAATTAAAATTAAATGACTGTAACTTAGTCGACTTCAAATGTAATAAGATTATCAATAAATGTTTGCAACAAAGGATTTATTGAGTATAACAAAGATTCCTTCAAGAAACCTCCCAATATAAATCATAAAACAATAATGACTTCTGCTCATTCTAAATTTGTCAAATGGCCTAAATCTCATAAAGTGAAGGAGAATAATTTTAAAATAATAAATAAGATATATCCTGTAGCCATGTTTCTGCAAAGAAGGTTTAAATTTGATGTTGATTTTTGTGCCTTTTGTAAATCAGAAGATGGATCCCTCGAATATGTTTTTTTCATGTCAATACAAAGTGTTTGGTCAAACATCAGAAACTAGATTAATCTCAAACTCAACATTCCTTTTTTTTTATGCTGATTCCATTTTACTTTATGTGGATAATTTAAGCTCAGCTTTCTCTGATGACATTAATATAGTTGTACTTATAACAAAGTACCACATTCACTGTAGTAAGAGGAGTGATAATAAGCCTTCCTTCCTGTTTAATGAACAATTTGAAGTCATTTATTTTCATTAAGTACATTAAAAATCTGCAAAACTGCTAAAATCATCTCACAACAGAAAAAAACTTGTTTTAATTAAAACAATTTTTCTCAAGAAAAAAAAACTGATGAGCTTGTCAGCAGGTAAGGGGCGTTTACCTTCGGGACAAATTGAGGTTGTCGATTGGTCAGTTACTGACACGCCTTCTGAGTTGATTGACAGGTCGCGCCGTCGAGGATCCGATTGAAAAAAAAAAAAAAAACCCGTGAGGTCCAGGCCTTGGCTGGACCTGGACTTCAGAGCAGCAGAGAAGTTGCAAACAGCGCCAGAGCGAGCGGGCTGTGTGTGTGTGTGTGTGTGTGTGTGTGCGTGCGTGCATGCGTGTGTGTGTGTGTGTGTGTGGTTGAGTTGGTGGGTCCAGTGGAACGCGCTCACAAGATAAGAACCTGACAAGTTGTTTAATGACATAAAATATATTTTGTTAGCAAATAATAGAGTCCTAACATTTATTAAACATTACTTCTGTATTAAAAAACATCAAAATTGCGCTTTGACAAACCAAAAAACAAACAAACAAAAAAAAAAAAAAACGTTAAAGTGAAAGTGGGGCAGGTAACTAACGCGTGCTGCGGGTGACGAGCGTCACCAGCTGCTCAGCAGCAGAGGGAAGCGACACAGTTCAATCATGGCTCCTCAAACGACAAGACAGACATATTTGTTCATAACTTTATTATTATTAAGACTGAGAGTTGCCGGATTTTAGCAAACAGTTGCCAAACGCACCCTGACAAAATGAGAATGGTGCAAAAAAAAAGGAAAAAAAAAAAAACTCCCTGCCACAAAATGTTCCTCGAGGTCACATGCGCTCCCCCCCCCCCCCCCCCAGGGGGGCGCGCCCCACTATTTGAGAAGGACTGGATTACAGGAACGGCTCTAAAATGGTTTAAATCATATTTATGTGAGAGATCCCAGTTTGTAAATGTAAATGATGAATCTTCATACAACAAAGCTTGTCATGGAGTTCCTCAGGGTTCAGTGCTTGGACCAATACTCATTATATATGCTTCCATTTGCTTCCACAGGGTGGCTGAGTGGTTAGAGCAGTCGTCCTCCAATGCAAGAGTTGGGGGTTCGAACCCCACAGCAGTCGCATGCCGAAGTGGCCCTGGGCAAGACACAGAACCCCTTGTTGCCTCCGATGTTTGTGCCATCGGTGTATGAATGTGATCTAAAGCACGAGTAGTCTCTTTCGAATGATTTGTTCAATTAGCTTTGTAGAGATCTAGTAGAGTGCTGTATGAATGGGTAAACGAGGCTCAGATTGTTGTGTAAAGCTTTGAGTATCTCAATATGATAGAAAGGCGCTATATAAGTACCGTCCATTTACCATTCCATTAGGTAAAGTTATTAAACAGCATGGAATAAATTTTCATTGTTATGCTGATGATACACGATTTGTCCATGAAACCATCTAATCAGTTAGATTACAAGCATGTCTTAAAGACACCTGGATCTGCCATTCTGTGTTTGTCTCCCTGTCCTCTCAAACCCAAGCTGGTCGAAGCAGATGGCTGCTCGTCCTGGGCCAGGTTCTGCTGGAGCTTTCTTCCTGTTCAAGGAAGTTTTTCCTTTCCACTGTTGCCTTTGTGCTTGCTCAGGATGAAAGACTGATGAGGTGAAGATTCAACACAATCGTCTGCCTTTCTTAGATAGATAACTTTTACTAATTGTTTTATTTTATGCATGTGATTGTTTTTGTACAGTGCCCTGAGACAACTTCTGTTGTGACATGCCACTTTATAAATAAACTGAATTGAATTTGAGTTGTGTAGACATTGTAGAACAAAAGTAATGAGAAAGATTTACTCTTGAGAAAATAGTTTATTGATTTCAAACAGTTTTCAGGAGAAAGTGCTTGATTACCTAATCACCAGAGAGTTCAGATTAGTTATTATAGTTTCAAATTCAAATATTCATATCTTAAAGACAGAATAATAAGAAAACTTCTAAAACCCAATGAAGTAGGTGCTGGACCAAAAACAACATGAAGAAAAAAAAAAAGCTCACTTACAGCGCTCCTACTGCAGTTGGTGACCCAAAAGGCCACACTTAAACTGCAGAGAGTTCTTTTGATATGCTTATAATTTTTAACTTGGAAAAAATATATTAATTATAGACTTAATTTCAATACTGAAAATAGAACAAATAGAATTTGAGTTCCCAAACAAAAAGATAGAAGTGCACAATACTAAATAAAATAAATGATATTCTCTTCGATGTATATAAGATAAAAGCCCAAATCAAAATACTGTCATTCCGACAATAACTATGAATATTGCTCCAGTAAAATTTACCAGCTCTTCTTATCAATAGAAAATTTATATTAAAAGTAGTTTACCCATAGTCTAAATCAAACACCTTTATGAAAAATGAAATTAAAGTTGTCTGAATCTAAGTAATTAAGTTATATGTTGTTGGTATACAGTTGAACTCAGGACATCAACTCCACTCCTCGTAGGAGGATGATACCTTTCATCTTATTTTCCAGACAAACGGGTTCAGCAACACTTTGACTGGCTTCTTTGCTGCTGGTGTAAAACTGTGGCTTCCTCTCTTAAATCAGAGCTTTGACTCAACATCCTGGCAACAACAAGGCAAAAACAAAATCAGCTAATGTCACAACAGGCATTGTTAAAGCACTACTAGACTGCATTTTGTTTAAACAAAAATATATCAGATTGTTCTAACAAGGTTAATCAGTCAGGTCCTCTGAACGGATTCTTCTTTCATGACGTCCCATTGGCTTTCAAACACCAAAATACATTAGGGAAAATACTGGTTCATCCCAAAGATCCAGTCCCCCAGCACAAAAAAGAGTAATATTGTATATGCTGTTCACTGTCAGGAGGACTAATCAGTGTTACATCAGGGAAACTAAACAGCCACTGGCCAAAAGGATGGCCCAGCACAGAAGAGCAACATAATCAGACCAGGACTCTACAGTTTACACTCATCTCCAGGCCAGTGGTCACTTTCAGGGATAAAGATGTTCTCATCCTTGATAGAGAGGAACAATGGTTTGCGAGAGGAGTGAAGGAAGGCATCTTTGTGAAAAGAAACCATCTATCATTAAACAGGGCGGAGGCATTCATGTTCAACTGTCACCCTCTTACAATGCTGTTATTGCTAGTATCACTCCACCCTCTGTAAATAGCAAATGGCCATCAGGGCACTAACAATCTATTGTTGAGCTAATGGTCCTCCTTTAAGAGGACCATCAGCTGTCAGGTGAACAATTAATTTTGGCTGTCACCAGCAAACTGGTTGATCCACTATGAGAAGGCGCTGCTTATAAGACTGAATTTGTTGCAGCTCCTCAGAATGTCTTTTGGATAAAAGATGAAACATTTCAACAAGGAAGAATCTGTCCAGAGGACCTGACTTAACCTTGTTAGATTTATCTACCCGGAATATTGAGTATGCATCAGGACATATGAGATTATTACCTTGCCACGGTTTCCAAGGCCTCAATCACATTTTCACCTGTGGCAGCACTGCACTCCATGAAGCCAAAGTTGTATTCCTGTCAAGTAAAAACAAATGAAGTCTCTTTGATAGTTACATTAAAAAATGGCCAAAGATCCAAGATTTAAATGCACCACATTTATACCTTTGCAAGAATGTCCCCCTGTTCAGTTTTGACTTGTTTCTCTGCATGATCACTCTTGTTCCCAAGGAGAAGAACAGTCACATTGTCTGCAGCAGATTCCTGCAACAGATTGTTTTGATTTACTGTGTAAATGACAAGTCACAAGTTGAATGTGATGTGTTGAGTAGGTGAGCTTAAACGCAGCAGGTGAGCCACACCTAAAGCTTTATTTGACACACCTGCATGTAGTCAGTGGTAAGCACATAAAAAACAAGGTGGTTCAGACTCACAAGACAGTGGACGGTTTTGAAATCACAAGCAAAGCCAGAAAAGTTTCAAGCTGCTCCTGCCTTCGTGGATAACATTTGGTCGACAAAAGGTGTTGGCCACTTCTGTTTTGGTCCACTGTTGTTGAGTTTCAGCCATCACTTTGATTCTTTGAATTCTTGATTTAAACTAAATTCCAACAAAAATTTTTCTTGCATGCCTTTTTTGACCAAATGGAATCTTGTTCTTGTGCCTGAGAAGAGTTTGTCCTCCTTCGCTGATTGCATGATGGTGAAAAACCCCTTATTGCCAATAGTTAAGTCCTATGTTGCTGTATGTGTCAGTGGGTGCAGATTTACCATTTCAGGAAGGTATTTACTGTACAGTAGTCCCTCGGATGAACTGCACGACTGCATGGAATTTTTATTTAAAATAAATTATTTATCCCCTGCTGCACATGTGTGCAGCCCACAGCTGCAGAAAAAGCTTCCTCCTGCAGTGTGTCATATCTCTGCTTTGCAGCGGAGAAGTGGGTGTAGCTGAGAGCGCTGGCAGGTGAGGTGACAGAGTGCAGCCAAGGCAGAGAGCTGAAATCATGACATGCTGTGCTCTTTTAGAGCATTTCAAAACATTGTTTAGAATATTGCAAGAGTGTGGGAAGGGTTTAAAACAGATATATATATATATATATATATATATATATATATATATATATATATAAACTACTATTTACTACTTGTACTATTATTCCTACTTCGCAGTTTTTTACTAATCACGGGGCTTCAGGATATGGATCCTGTGATAAATGAGGGACTACTGTACCCCCATTTTTTAAGGCCCTGTGTTAAAAAGTTGTCTTAATTAATTTTAGTTCTATCAGTTGAAATAGAAACATTTACATAATGCAAGACTGAACTGATAATTCTAATGAAAATTGTCATTCAAGTTGTTTTACTGTGAAAAAACCCACCTCTGTCCTCACTTCACATTTAGCTTGGTTACATTAACCTGACTCATATTACAAACAAAGCCAAAGGAGTGCTGAATTAGCAGTTGAGCTAATGAAGGCATCTTACCTGGATGGAGTTTGCCCAGTAGCTGACTGCAGAAAAGCTCTGAGAGGACGTGATGTCATACATCAAAATAAATGCCTGGGCTTTGTGGAAAATATGTCTTGTGATGCTGTGAAACCTACAGGGACAGTTAATAATACCAGACAGTAAGACATTAACTTTTCATAACAGATCAATACAAATGCAGTAAACAACCTCAAAGTTCTGTTAGATATTTGAAGGTAGGCTTTTGTGTAAGAAGATGCATGATGGATTGGTTTTATTCAGCTTAGAGTTGACAAAAGAGCTCTGCCAAACCAGTTCTGAAACATGCTGCATTGTGACTTGAGGGTGAATCTTCAATGCTTTTGAGCTTCCAGTCTTGCTTCAAAAGTTGCAACTGTATCTGTATTTACAGGATGCCTCTCGTAGAAGTTAGCTTTGATAGAGCTTGACATGTAAACACTGTTATAAACACAATGAGGGCTTTTTCACATTATTTGATGAGGAAAGCTTCAGGACAATGAAACAACCTGTCTCCAACCACCAGAGAATCAAAGAGTATCTATTCACTGACAAGCCACAGCCATTTGCTATAAAATAAAACCACCCAGTATCTGTGACAGAACAACTAGATCACAATAAACCGCAAAACAACACCGTGTGCATTTAATAGCAATTGTTTTCTTATACGACTGCCATTATTACCCATGACCAGCTCCTCTGCCTACAGCAAATACCAAAACTATTGTGTTTGGAGTTGATTCCTTCTCATGCATCTAGTTTGTTGATTTACATTTTAAAAACAGAAAGTGGTCTCCATGTAAGTTAAAGCCTTAAACACTGTGCCAGAAATGAATCTGCCAGCATCATTGCAACGATTCTTCAGTTTGTGGCTATTTTATCGTTTAAAGAAAGTGGCTGAATAAATACTTGTTTAGAAAAATGACATTTTATTGGACAATGGCCATGTCTGTAGTAAATATCTCTCCCTACAATGTTTTTTTCTTCAAACAAGCTTGTTCTTACAACCTGTTCATCCATTCATCCTTCCACTTGGTTATCTGTGGTCAGGTAAAGGAAGTAACAAGTTGAGGAGGGAAACCCTGCCTTTCCTCTCCCCAGCAACACTCTCCAGTTCCTCCTAGGGGATTCCAAGGCATTCTCAGGCTGGCAAGTCATGGTTTGGTCACCTCCCAGTGCAACATGAGAGACGTCCAGGGGACATCCCAATCAGATGCCTGGACCACTTCAGCTTTATATCGGTCTTTTGCAGACACGTGACTTATGCACTTCCGGTCGCCATATTGGGGGGTTACGCAGATACCGGTTCAGGTAAACAAAGTCCGTGGTAAACAGTGATAAGAACGATGACATCTGCAAAATGGAAAGTAAATATAAAAATGAGAAGAAGCCATATAGAGATAAACTCAACGCTGAAGCCAGAGACCGTTATATGGCGAAGTTAACGTCAATTAACAACGTTGATCCATACGAGGTAGCAGCTAAGGCATGGACGTCCGAACCAGGGCTACTTCCACCAACAACAAATATGGACATTATTTGCTATCTTGTAAATGGTGTCAGTGCCTACACATTTGACGAATTTCGGAACTATAAGTCCTTGGAGGCTCATGGGCTGTTCACCAATGGTTGGGTGCAAGATTTATATTCATTTAAACCTGAAGGATGCACCAACACTGTGGTCACAGCAAAGGTAAAACACCCTAAACATAACATCTTAGTCATCTTAGTCAAAGTTATACACATGTTGTCACTTCACTGCTAGTTTAAAGACACAAGTTGGGTATGTGTGTATATACACACATATTAATTTATGTGAGTTTTGTGTGTCTGCATAAACATATACGTATATTACCTGTAATCCATACTTTAACTATAAATCCAAGCAAATACACATACATTTTCACAAATATGTGAGGTTAGAATAAGTGGAGTGTCACGAATCACGTCTGTCAGTTAGGTTTTTGTGTCACTCTGTTCACTTGTTTTGGTTCTGGGGATTTATTCTTTTGTTTTTCTTTTTCTTTCTCTGCATGTGGGTTGAGGTTTGTCTTCACTTCTAGTTTAACGTTGTCTTCACTGCAGCCAGCAGCGCTGATTGCGCTCAACTGGCTGCACCTGTCCTCCTCTCCCTTTATAAGCTCACGGCTGACTCTTTTTCGGTGCCCGGTAGTTGAACACTTTTAGTTAGTAAATGTAGATGCTCGGATATATTCATCATTTAACACGGATTCCTCATTTTTCTGGACTGAATAAAACGTGCATTGAATTTAAGGAAATGCAAACGTGAGACGTCATTTATATTTGACCCATCAAAATGAATGCGGTCATTTATTTACAGAATCAAAATTTAACATCAAACATTTACATTAATTTGGCAAATTATGAAAATAACAACATAAGCAATCAATCAGGAAAAATCATACGGCCATGATTTTTCCGTTGCTTCACCACAGACATTTATGAAAACTGTACAATTATGATCTTTTACCCACACGGATGTGGATGAGCATTTTACACAAACATTTCTAAATATCTGGAAGAATTTCTACTTGATAGAAAAGTTTAAAGATGGAAAGAAGTTTAGAGGGAGTAAGATGGTGTGTGAGGGGAAGGAAGTGTTCACCAGAATCGACACTCTCCGGCTTTCTTCAGCTTTTCCTTACAGTACACTTAGGTGATGAAATCGGCTCCTTTACCTGGAGATGTCTCAGGTGAGATTCCGTTTAACGCACCCTTTCAGCGTCTCAGTAGGATGCTGTTACTCGTCCGAAGTAATGGCGAGGCTCTGTTCGACACATATTCACCTCAGTGGAAAATGTTATAATCCCATGGAACTCGGAAGAGCTTTGTTGTCATGTCAGGATCATCCCGGCTCTCACAGAACTGTCCAGAACTGAACAGAACAGAACAGAACTTCTCCAGAGCTTCAACAGAACTGAACTCCCAGAACAGAACTGTGCAGGTACAGAACTGAGTAGACCAGGAAGTACTGACATTTTAAAGACTCTTTCCCGGTTCACTTTTGGGAGTATTCCATTGGTCAGAAACAACCAGACGGGGTGTGTTTTGTGACGTAAGAGGTTAGAAGACAGCGAGAATTGTTATGAACAGATCAGAAATGTTCTCACAGACAGAGAGAGTTTTGTTTTGGCGAGTTTAGAAACAGGTGCCAAAAACTTCTATATTTACGTCTGAGAGGATTCTAAAAACATGACAGTTCGTTCCAACAACTTGTTTTGCGTTTGACTCCAACCTTGGACTCCACTTACACTTGCTCATTCAAAAGCAGAAATCAGAAAAGGCATAATTACTCTGTAACAGCTTTGACATGAGTTCTAACTTTGCATGAGAATAAAAATCATTACTCAGTTAATAAAATTGATTAGTTCACTGCAACATCTAAAATGGTTTGAACTAAGACATTTTGATTATCAACATTTGTAAAATAGTAATGATAATAAAAAGAGAGTGTT
>NC_056504.1:27956198-27966182 GCF_014905685.2 Nematolebias whitei
AAATACACATACATTTTCACAAATATGTGAGGTTAGAATAAGTGGAGGTTGTGTATCTCAGTCAGAACATGAATTTACATCTCAAAGCAACACATTAATCTTAATATATTGTATATGATGTTAGAACATTTTACTCTGAAGTCTGTATTACAAGTAATTTTTACTCTATTTTGTGTGTTTTTTTAGGTGATGCACTCCCAACGCTTGCGAGAAGCACCACTCAAGCCTTGGGCAATCCTAAATTCTTCTGGGGCTATATTGTGTGCTCATTGCACCTGTATAGCGGGCTTAGGAGAGTCATGCACACATGACTTTCAGTTGTGTGGGTCTGCAGCTTGCACCTGCACAGGAAGAGACATGGTTTTGTTCTTCATGCACCAGTAAGATGTGAGGCACATACTTTGCTTAATAAAGATGGCTTGAACAAATGAGAAGCTTTTGTAATTTTATTTTTATGCAAGATATATTTGATATGTTACATTTTTTTAACCTTTGTTCTGCATCACGACAGGTAACAATTAAGAACCACCAAAATTCAATATGTGGATGTAAATCTTATGACAACAGTTGAACATTTTGTATGTTTATTTCATTTCATTGTGTCATAAATCATTTACAGTAACTGTCACATTATTTAATTACAGTTGGGCAAAGATTTGTAAATGCACAACACACTGTAACCACTTTATCTAAAAGCGTTACATCCTCACACTCACATGGCAGTATCAGAGAGATTGGCATTGTACCTGACAAGATCTTATACTTTTGACATACATTTCCAATCACCCTTTCAACATGGATTCTCAGATGTGCTATTTTTCTAGTTTCCTCCACGTTTTTTGCATCTAGCTGACACATGCCTTTTGTAAAAGCAGGGAGTTTCACCTCAGCACACAACATCCCAACATGTTCTTGAATATCAAAACCTCTGTCAGCCAAAACAATGTCCCCTGGCAACAATTTATCAAGAAATCCACTATTAAGTGTGATATGCTTGTCACTTGTACGCCCCCCCCCATCCTTTGGACAAAAAACAGATGGCTCCTCTGGGTGTAATTCCTATCAGGTACTTCATGGTGTGGTTGTGCTTATAACTTGAAAACATCTGGGCCCGGGCTTTGACATTAGATGGTCTCTCTGTAAAAATTTCAAAGCAATCAATAATCACAGCAACCTTATTTCCAAATGAATGCACAAACTCGTGTGGCATAACTTTACGCAATGTGTCTCTGTCTGGCCACACAATAGAAGGTTGCAGGATTGTATATAATTGTGACACAGTATCGCTGAAAGCCCTGTAGACAGTACTAGGTGAAACAAAAAACAGATCAGCAAGGAGATAAACAGGTACATCGAGTCTTAGCCGCATACATGTCAGAAGCAGCATTTGATATGGTGTGAGAAGTGTCTTTTTGGGGTTTGTGACAGAAACCAGCAGTGACAGTATTTGCATGAAGGTTTGAAGATTAGGCAGTCCTGTATAATGTCTTACTTTATCATTGTCATCTTCGGAAAAAAAGCCATCACTGAACTTAACTCTGTTCACCTGCTGCCTCAGTTCTCCATTTTCTTCTCTGAGTCTATTTATTTCTGCCGACTTAAGGGCACATGCTTCACATTCAGGGATGACAGTCCCCTGTTCAGCAATCTGTTCAGATTCATCAGTCGGATCTGAAACGCATTCCAGCTGCACCTCAGCAAACAGATCAGCCTCCTCCAGGACATGATGGCCACAAACGTCTTCATCCTGCTGCGCCACTAACTCAGCTTCCTGTGATGTGCTGTTACGTTGCTGGTCTCGTTTACGTCGTCTTGCATAGCGTGCTGCGTCAGTCGGTTTAACGTCAGTGTGACCCAGACGTAGAGATGGAGCCCAGTCCGCATCACTTTCCATCATCTCATAAGCTGGCTGACCTGCAATCACATAGAGATGACAGATGAATGACAGATGACAGCTGTGATATGTCAAGACAGATCTTAAATCCTGCTAGTTGTTCTGGCTTATTGCTATTTTAGCCCTGGTTTAGTTCAGACTTAGACAGTATTTTTAGTCTAAATCTGACTTAGCTCTGTTTTCAGACCTAGTTCATTATTCGTTTATTTAAGTACGTCTTGTATATAAATAGGATATAAATAAAGTACTTATAGATAACTGTAGCATCACAGAATAATAGAGAAACAAAGCATTAAATAAAAAATCAGCTTACCTTTATGAAAATGCAGTGAACAAACACGCATGTTCGCTGATATCTGATTGAATGTGATCTCCTTGCGCCTGACAGCTGCAACCCAGGCCAACCTGCGTCTCCTGCTTAGATCTTCCATTTGCTGTCCACGGTCTTTTCTATAGACGGGAAACCTGAAAAACTTTATGCCAAAGTGTCCTGTTTTACTCGAACAGCCTTTTATGCAACACCAACGAGCCATTTTTGAATTTAAAAGCACACTCGGCTTAAGGTGGAAAAAGAACTGAAGCTAACTCGGAAAAGCTACGCTGCTATCAGTACTGCTCACGACGGTAATCCCCCCAACATGGCGCCCAGCATAGGCGTGACGTCACGTGCAAAAGACCGATATGGAGGAGCAAAAGCTCTACTCTGAGCTCCCCCATATTCTGTAAGGCCGAACCAGTTTACAGTGGAAACTCATTTTAGCCACTTGTATCAAATATCTCTTCTTTAGGCCAAGACCCACATCTCAGGACCATGGGTGGGGTTTAGAATTTAAACAGTTCATTAAATCGAGAGCTTCACCTTTTGCCTGACCTCCTTCTTTATGATAACGGAGAGGCATACAAGGCCCCAGTTCCTCAGTCCATTACAACTAATTCTCACCCTAATTCATTTCCTTTTAAAACTGAAACGAGTGTGAAGCTCACCTTTCTTGACCTGCTGTATCCCATAAATGTAGCACCACAGGTTTTCCATCTACCACCACAGTCCACTTGCAGGAGTCCAGGCCTGCAAATCATATTAGGGTGATGTAACTCAGTATACTGACACACTGATAGGAACGATCCAAAAGATCACAATCTTACCAACGGAGGCAGGTATGTCTAAAGCAAACTTCCCACTTTGAGCTCTTTTCAGGAAGGAGGACTTTCCCACACAACTCTCTCCAACCAGCACCACGTTGTAACCGTTGGATCTGTCGGTCCCTGCAGACATGATAAAGAAAACACATTCCTGTTCATATTATACATTTCTAATTGTTGTTTTTCTGGGTGTAAAACCAAAATAGTTTGCTGATCAATGTGTAAATATTATTTACCAAAAGAGAGCTGCCTTTCACTCTCTTGACCCCAGCGGTTTTCATCAGGATACAATTTTCTGGGAGTTGCCTCACTGTGAAACAAAAACATTTTTCAGATCATGCGTGACAAACGTTATCTGACAGACAGAAATAAAAATAATGTTGATTGTACATTAATTCATGTTTCCATTTCAAGACGCTTCCATTGTCTGTCAAAGAATAGAACTAAACCAGGATTAAAAAAAACAGATGAACATATTAAAATGTTACAGAACAGAAGAGACACATGCAGGACAAGAATGGCATCCAGAGACTTCATTAGTTCACTAATCCTGAGTCCTTTCTGTTGCCAAAAATGAATCCAAATAAATCTCTCATAAGTATCTAAATATTTTCCCAAAACAAATCCTATCCCATGATAAACCATACTGCTTATGAAAGTTTATTGTTTATTGTATTAGCTTATTTGGCATGGGTGAAGCATATTAATAAATAGATGCACCATGGTGTTTTTTTATTTGTTGTCCCTGAAAACGTGTATGAGCTCAAAAACAAACTAAATGCAGAACATTACTTGTAAACATTTCAATAAATAATTCAACAAATTAATCTCTTTGAGCATGAAATGGATGAACAAAGAATCTGACCTCATCTTTCTAAACAACACAGATAAAAAGGACAAACTCCTTCACTTTTAAATTTGTTTAAAATCTATGCCACGTGTGTCACGTGTTTGAGAACAAAGAACTTGAGCAGCAAAGTGTGTTCAACTGTGTTTTTTTTTCAGTTTTGTATTCAGAGCTGAATAGAAACGTTTTTTGTTTCTCACTGCACTGCTCACACTTCAAGTTATTTTTGAGTCATTGCACAGTTAAAGGTGCAAACGCTGCTCGGAAACACAGTCTCTGCCCCAGAGAGAAAAATAGGCCAAAAATAAAAGCAATTCTTTATTCTCTTGTAAACATTCATTTAAATTTAATACTATATTCTAACAAGGCTGAGTCAGGTCCTCTGGACGTTTTGTCTTTTATCCAAAATACTTTTTCAGTCCATTCAGACAAAGAAGAATCTGTTCAGGGCATCTGACTCAACCCTGTTAGATTTATCTACCTGGATTATTGAGCATTACAACATTTATACTGTATTCTTCTTTCTTCTTCTTCTTCTGTGTGGTCATTGGTTTATATGCATCAAAATATTTTGCATCATATTCTAGTCTGCTCAGGTTAAACTTGTTCTTATTTTGGGCACGTGGTTAAAATTTGAAGAAAAATATTTAAAATTTTTATTTGTTGTAAAGATCCACACCAAACCAACACTGAGGATTCAGGAAGTAAAATAAACTATAACATACTAGAAATAAAATACTTTCTGTTGTGACTCAGTTTAGAGGTAATTATCACTGCTGCGTTCAAAATATTTACAATAAAGCATCCACTTCAGTTAACAGAGTGTTAATGGGTGTTTAATTGTCCTGAAAAGTGGTGAATTTGTACTGTTTCTTTCCTTCTAGTTCACTTTCACATAGGTTTATTGTGCTAACTGTACTTGTTCTTTATTTATCCAACAACCTTGGATGATGCAGCGTTTTTGTTTCTGTAAGTAATCGGTCCATATCTTACCTCAGTGGCTTTGCAAACTCTTTAGTTACTGAGATGCTGATGGCTGATGCTTTTTCACCATCTTCATCAACCTGCAGAGGCAAAAATAGGATTTAGCTACTAAACTTAATCTTGATCTGACCACATTTGATTTTCTGCATTCATGGCATAGTTTAATAACCAAAATATTTGTTTTATTTTTTTGAAGATCATTAATACCTGATCTCATTTAAAGCATGTGCATGTTTCTTTGGAAAGCAGATACATGTTCTCCTTTCTGCTGTGTGAAACAAGTTGCGTTGACCACATGTTCCTCATTTCAGTGTATTGCCTCAGAATTTTCTTGGTACAATCATACAACTCATGAGCAAGATGTTTTATATAAAAGAGAAGCAGCGCTTGACGTAGACGGACTGTGGCTCACTGTGTCCACAAATAATCTTTTGCATCAGTTAAAGAGCACAAAATGTTCATGCAATTAGTTTTATAAAACAAAAAAGGGACATCCCTCTGTACAGTTTGGAGTTGCTCTTGAGTTGAAAGTTTGTTTTCTTCTTATAAAAAAAAAAATTACAAAGTAAAATGAGGTAAAATAGCATTTTATGAGGCTATTTTCACATAAAAATTATTGTTTTCATTTTATGTTTTTCTTGATATGCATTTATTTCTTATTTAAACTATATATAGTTTTGAAGAAACTCCTGGTTCAGTATGTCCTGCCTAAAAGTATGATAGGAAACTTTAGGTTGTCACAAATACTATAAAGTCAGAGACATCTTTTCTTGTCAAAAATGAAACATAAACATAAACTTTCTAATATTGAGGAATTCTTGGTTAAATCAAGAAGAAATGTATGCTAAGTAAGTTAAATACACGTATGAACAAAATGTGAGCCAAATATAAAAAGATCTCCACAAGATAGAGAAAGTGAGATTAATTCTTACCTCTGTTATTTTATCCAGGTCAGGTGATTTATCCGTTTGCTGTTCAGCTGCATCCTCTTCTGTGGTTTCTCCAGCATCATTTTCATTTTGTGCATTTGTCAGTCCATCCTCACTTTCATTTTGGTCTTTATTTGTTTGTTGTAAGCGTGGTTTCCGATTAGATCCAAATTTCTTTCTCCTCCCTCCTGGTGCTGGTTCCAACACATGGTCATTCTGGCTCTGAGAACCTGGACTTTCTTCAGGTGTTTCTTCAACCAGAGGTTTTAGTAAAGCCTCACCAACCTGACTGCTTGCTACTGTTTGAAACACTTTTCTTTGATCAGAGTCACTCTTTCGGGATTGTGGCTGAACTTGCAGTTTTTCTTCCTTGATTTCTGAGACACTCTCGCTTGTTAATTCTCCGGTAGTTTCAGACTTTGTTGCGTCAATCTCCAACTCCGCCTCTTGATCCATGTTTTCTCTTTTGCTTCTTGATCCAAGATTCATGCAGGTGGAGCCCATTTTTCTTCTGCTGGTTGAGCTGAAATCTGGGCTTGCACTTTTTACTTCTACAGCTTGACTGTGAATCCCTTCGCTTGTGTTCCCTGGTTTTTGTTCTTCAGTCTTTTGGATGTGCCTGTGCTCGACAGAATCTGTAGCTTTGGCTTCATCAGCTTCTTGATGCACTAAAGCACCATGCAAAAGTTGAACATTTTCACTTTCTACTGCAGTTGAAGGAAGCTCCTCCACAACCTTCAGCTTGTCTAGACTCTTCATCCCATCTTCTGTATTGCTTTCAGCGTTTGTTTCATCTTTGTTGTGAGCCTCTTCATTTTGTTTTCTGTTGACTGGAGTCCTGCGAGAAGACCCTAACTTTCTTTTCTTCTGTTTAGATTTTACTTCCCAATTTTCACTAAAAATATAACTAGTTTTTTCTTGTTGACTGTTACCAACATCCATTGTTGTGAATATTCCACTTTTGTAGGATTCGTCCACAGGTGGCTCCTCTGAAGCAGAAATGGACTCTGGTGAAGCATTTATTTCTTGAACGTGTTTTTCTCCCACATCATCCGGTTCAGGATCTTGTACATTCCTTGAGCTTGCCACCTCTGTGCTGCAGTCTTCTGGTGCAACACAATCCACAGTTGCGGTCGCTTTGTTAGTCTGTTGCAGCTGAACTTCAAGTTTCAGTGTCTCAGCTTCTCTATTTTGGTGCTGAATGTCATCAGTTTGGCCAGGCACACTCACACTGCACAGCTCAGGGATGATAATGTCATCATGATATAGGCTACTCTCCATATCTGAGGCATATTTCAAAACAGAGACTTCCGGTGATTGCACTAATAGGCCCTTTTTATTTGTGTCATATCCTGGAAACTGACTTAAATGACATGGGTCTTGTACAAGTTGTACATGTTTCTCTTTGGTGTCTTTTCTTGATTCATTATGGTCATCTTTGTCAAAGCTTTGAGTAGTATTTGATGTTGAAACTGTTCTGTTGTCCAAATCTTCATGTGAAAAAAATGCATTCTCTTCCAGCTGCTTTTCTGACTTTTTTTCCTCAGCTGAACTAACTGTTTCAAATTTCTCAACAGATATGAAGTCTTCTGACTCTACCTGCTGAATTGATTTTGTTACAAACGTTTGTGATACTTCATTATTCTCTGGATTTTCTACATCTTCCTCTTTATGTTCTTGTTTGGCATCAGAAAACTTGACATTTTGTCTTCCTTTAATCTTCCGGCTTGACCCCAGTTTCCTTCTGCTCCCTGCAGTTTTGAGGCCTGAGTGAGTTTCATCTTTGTTGCTTTGATAATTGCCCTGAGAATAGAAGTGTGAAGCAACATTTGCATCTGGCTGCAATATTTGCACAGAAGACTTATTCTGTGTACGTGACATGAACTCAATTTGATGCATTTCTTGCATTTGTTCTGGACTCTGGTGCTCTTTAAGCACAATGTCATCTGAATGGAGAGTTTCTATAGTTTTATATATCTGGGTACTCTTGTCTTGTTCCTCATTTGTAGGTAAATTATCATGCAGTGATGAATATGCTTCTGTGGTTCTTTCTGGTGTGGCAGAAAAGTCTGAATCATTCAAACGCCTTAACATTTCAGTGTCCTCTTCCTTTTCTGCACTTTTTGTTGAGTAAAAAATGTTTCTGGACATTATATCAGACATTTCTACAGCATCATCTGTCTCTTTTCCAGCTGCATCATGAATATGAAGCATGCCTTCAGTTTGCTCTTGATCAGTCTCATGTTCTTGCACTTTCTCAACTCCATCCTCAGTATGTGGAGGTGATTCATTGGTTTTGCTGTTTGGTGATGCTTTTTTAACCTGGACCTCAGGACTGGTTTCTTTTCTGCTGAAGTCTATGTCTGTATTTCTCTCTGATGAGACAAGGCATACTTCTGGTTCTGAAACTAAAAGGTTTTCTTTGAAACGTCTATCCTGCATTGACAGATCTGTGCTTTCATCTTTTTTCCCACTCTTTGTACCTGTCATTGAAGATACACTGGAAAGACCACCATCTGGAACCAATGACTTGTCAATTACCTCTTCATCTGCCTTGGAGGTTGAATGTAAACCAACAGAAGTTAACTCAGAAGTCCAACCAAAAGCACCAGTGTGTACATTTTCTTCTTTCTGGCCTGTTGACTCTACTGTTAACATTGTAGCACTAAGTTTGTTGTCACTTGCTTTCTCTTCATCTTCTTGTATGAATTTATCATATGTTTCTGTAACAGAATCTTTGAATGTTTGTCTTCCTTTGTTTCTACGGCTTGACCCCAGTTTTCGTCTGCTGCCACTGTTGTGAAAATCCATGTTGGTTTGTTCATGCACAGTCAAAGAATCATTTTCAGGCTGTGAGTTAAAAGAAACAGATTTTGACTGAAGGAGTGGAAAATTGTGTTTGTTCTCCTCCATTGTAGAGGAGAACCCAGCCTTCTCCTGAAATATTTGTTCAGATCTGAGTTTTATGTCATCTTCTACTCTGTCTTTGAACTTGTGGACTTGTAGTGAAGTAGAATCAACCTCTTCTAAGTGAATGAGTTGAGGTTTATTGGTATTATATGAATCATAACCCTTGTTTTCTTTTGTAGGAAACTCTTTTTGTTCAGATATTTTGGTATGGTCAATAACATTTTCAGAAATAAATTCATAATTTTTTGTGGAGTCACCTGCAAAATCATTAGATGAATAATCAATTTGAAAACTTTCAGGCATTTGTGTTGGATAACTTTCTACATTCTGTATTTCCCAAGGAGCATCATCTAAAATATCATTGCTGTGAAAAGCAACAAACTGATCTATAAATTGATGCATGGCGCTCACTGACCCATGAGCTGTTTCATCATTAATGTTGGGATCTCTTTCAGTTCTATCCTCTTTAGGATCTTGACTACAAAAAATTAAAGTCTGTGTTTTGGATTCAGAAAATTTTGTTGCAACAGAGCTCTGAAACCTGGAAGAATGATCAGGTGAAGGCAATAAAAACTTGGAGGTGTCATGGGAAACAGACAGGAGATCATCATGTTCAGAATATTCACTTAATTCTTTGATATTCTGTCTTCCATTATTTCTACGACTCAAATCTAGTTTTCTTTTGTTTCCACTGAAGTTGAAGTTACCTTCAGGTTGCTCATCTGTCTTTAAAGATTTGTCTTGATGTTGAAGGTCTGAAGAAGCATTTAGGTCTGTGAATGCAGAATGAACATCTGTCACAGTGTCAGATGAGTACTCAGTCTGTAGACTCTCTTGTATTGGGTTTGTCTGACCTTCTAGAATCTGTTCTTTTTCTACAGCAAAAACTGAATGATCAGAAATTTTTACTTCTTTACTCAGAGGACTGTCAGATTTATCCACGGGTGTGGCATGTCTAGATCCACCAGACATTGCAACATTAACATCAGACTGGCGTTTATCTGGATATTCAGGAGGACTTTTAGATTTAGCAACATAAATCTTCAGATCAGGCTCAGCATGGCTTTGTGGCACAGTGCTGTGGACCACAGAAGATTGTCGAGGTGTACGCATTGCTAAAATGGAGCTGTCTTGTGGCATAGGTAAGGTCATATCACCCTCTGTGTCTTGCTTAATTTTTTCTTGGCTTACTGTTGTTTTTTCCAATGATTTTTGTATTGTCTCAAGCTCAAGAGTACTCTGAATTGTTAGCTCAGATATTTCCACTTGATCATGCAAAG
>NC_056504.1:27966282-27981853 GCF_014905685.2 Nematolebias whitei
TTTCTTATGTCCTCACTATAAGATGTTTTCGACTGATCCATGTCTTCGATTGCATCATACACTGATTTTTCAGCTATCTCCTTTATAGTCTCTGTCTCTCTTTCTTGATCTCTTTGAATATTTTCACTTTTAGGAATCAAAGGCTGTGGGTCAAACTCAGTGTGTGTTGTTGGTATTAAGTTTTGATTCTCAGAAGCATGACCAGGTAGAGGCAATATAGACATGGAGCTTTCCTGTGAAGCAGACAGGATAACATCATGCCCACTGTCCTGACTCATTTCGCCTTGTCCTGATTTTTTTGTTTCTAATACTGGTGTTGTTTCAAGGTCTTCATCACTCTTGGTATTTTCAAAAACTCCCACTTTGGGTTCTTTACCTCGCTGCCTTCCTTTGTTTCTACGGCTTGACCCAAGTTTTCTTATGCTCACATTGGAGTTGACATTACCTTCAGGCTGCTCTTCTGTCCTTAAAGATTTGTCTTGATGTTGTGGGTCTGAAGAAACATTTAGGTCTGTGAATGCAGAAAAAACATCTGTCAGAGTGTCAGATGAGTACTCAGTCTGTAGACTCTCTTGTATTGGGGTTGTTTGACCTTCTAGAATCTGTTCTTTTCCTACTGCAAAAACTGAATAATGAGGACTTTTTACTTCTTTGCCCAGAGGACTGTCAGATTTATCCAATGGTGTGGCATCTCTAGATCCACCAGACATTGCAAAATTAATATTGGTCTTGCGTTTATCTGGATATTCACTTTTAGTAACAAAAGTCTTCAGATCAGGCTCAGCGTGGCTTTGTGGCACAGTGCTGTGGACCCCAGAAGATTTTCCAGGTGTCAACATTGCAAACATGGAGCTCTCTTGAGGTAAAGTTAAGGTCATATCACCCTCTGTGTCTTGCTTAAAAATTTTTAGGCTTAATGGTGTTTTTTCCATTGACTTTTGTGATGTCTTAAGATGAAGAGTACTTTGAATTGTTAGCTCAGATATTTGCACTTGATCATCCCAAGGCTCCGAAACATTGTCACATTTTCCACTATCAACAAGTGTACCAGATTTGGAAGAAGTATAATTTTTTAGACTTTCTTGAATTTGTACTGCAAGAACTTCATCCTCCTTTCTTTCCTGCTGAACATCAGCTGACAGAACATTTCTCATTTCCTCACTATAAGATGTTTTCGACTGATCCACATCTTCCTTTGCATCTTACACTGATTCTTCAGCTATCCCCCTTTTAGTCTCTTTTTTTCTTTCTTGATCTTTTTGAAAATGTTCACGTTTATGAATCAAAGACTGTGGGTTAAACTCATTGTGTGTTGTTAGTATGACATTTTCGTTTTTAGAAGCATGAGCTTCTTTGCTTAGAGATCTGTCAGATTTACCCACTGGTGTGGCCTCTCTAGATCCATGAGACATTGCAACATTAATATTGGTATTGCGTTTATCTGGATATTTGGGAAGACTTTCTATTTTAGCAACAAAAATCTTCAGATCAGGCTCAGCCTGGCTTTTTCGCACAGTGCTGTCGACCACAGTAGATTGTCCAGGTGTAAACACTGCAAACATGGAATTGTCTTGTGGTAAGTTCATATCAGTCTCTTTCTCTTGCGTATATTTTTCTTGGCTTACTATTTTTTCCCATAATTTTTGTGTTGTCTCAAGATCAAGAGTACTTTGAAATGTTAGCACAGATATTTCAACTTGATCATCCAAAGTCTCTGAAACATTGTCACATTTTCCACTTTCAACATGTGTACCAGATTTGGAAGAATTATCAATTTGTAGACTTTCTTGAATTAGTACTGCAAGAACTTCATCCTGCTTTCTTTCCTGCTGAACATGAACTGACAGAACATTTCTTATGTCTTCACTATAAGATGTTTTTGACTGATCCATGTTTTCTTTTGCGTCATTCACTGATTTTTCAGCTATCCCCTTGTTAGTCTCCGTCTCTCTTTCTTGATCTCTTTGAATATTTTCACTTTTAGGAATAAAGACTGTGGGTCAAACTCAGTATGTGTTGTTGGTATTAAGTTTTGGTCGTCAGAAAAATCAAGAGGCGTTAAAGACATGGAATTGTCATGTGAACCAGACAGGATAAGATCATCAACAAGTGTACTAGATTTGGAAGAAGAATCAAATTGTGTACTTTTGTTTAATTTGTTTTGCATGTAATTCATCCTCTTGCCATTCCAGCTGAACATAATATGAACCAAACTTTATCTCCCCACTATAAGAAATTTCAGACTGTTCCACATCTTCCTTTGCCTCATCCACTGATTTTTCTGCTATTCCCTTGTTACTCTCCGTCTCTCTTTCTTGATCTTTTAGAATGTTTTCTGTTTTAGGCATCACAAACTCTGGGTCAAATGTGTAGTTTGTTGTTTGTATTGAGCTTTGATCCTCAGAATAATGACTATGCAGAGGCCTTAAAGGCATTGGGCTGTCTTGTAAAGCTGAAAGGGGATTCTCATTTTCATTGTCTTGATTGTTTTCTCTCTTCGTTTCTGGCTTTTTTTCTAATGATACTTTTAGGGTTTCAAGTACTTTATCAGCTATGGTTTTTTCTAAGATATCCTTTTTAGATTCTTTACCACAGTGTCTTCCTTTATTTCTACGACTTTGTCCCAGTTTTCTTTTGCTCCCACTGAAGCTAAAGTTAGCGTCAGTTTGCTTATCTGTGCTCAGAGATTTATCCTGAAGTTGAGGGCTTGAAGGAGCCTTTAGGCCTGTGAGTGGAGACTCAGCCAAAACATTGTTCCTCTCAGAGGCAACTCCTTCATGAACATTTTGTTCAGAACTGTCTTTAATATATTTTTCCAGAGGTCCAGCTCCATCATCAATCTGACTGTGAGCATTGTCTCCTCTTTCTGTGTCAATGGCCATTGTTTGCTCTGGCTGATGTACATGATCATCCTCATTTATGTGGATTACAGTTTCCAAGCTGTCTTTTACTGTAGATCAAATGATTTGTTTCACATCAGAAGATGAATCTTCTTGAATGTTTGAAGAACCATTGTTACTTTCTTCTATGAATGCTGTAATGACAATTTTAGTTTGCTCTTTCAGGCTTTCTGTGGCATCACCTGTATTAGTTTGCAATGAAAAATCAATTTGTAAACTTTCCAGCATTTGTGTTGGATGGATTTCAATCCCCTGCCCTTCCTGTTGTGCATTGTCTGATAAAACTATTCCTATGTCTGCCCTGTTAAGAGTTTCAGAGTTATCCTCATATTCCTTGGTGTCATTCACTGATTTTTCTACCATTACAATATTACTATATTTCTTTTTTCATCTTGATTCTTTGGAAGATTTTCACTTTTAAGTACTGAAGTATGTGGATCAGGTTTGGGATGGGTTTTTTGCATAGAGTTTTGATTCTCAGAAGAACAAGCAGTCAGTGGCATTAAAAGTAGGGAGCTGTCATGTGAAACAGACAACATAATATTGGGATCAATGTCTTGACTCATTTCATTCTGTTCCATTGCCAGTAATTGTAATACTGATGTTGTTTCAAGGGCTTCATTATCCATAGTATTTTTGATAGCTTCCTCTTTAACAAGCAGTTTTCCCTTGTTTTTGTAACTAGACCTTATTTTTCTTCTGTTGAAGCTGAAGTGAACATCAGTTTTCTCATCTGTGCTCAAATATTTTTCTTCTAGTTGAGGTTCTGACAGTGGAGACTAAACATACATATTGCTACTCTCAGCTTCACCGAAGACTCCTTGATAACCAGACTGCTCAGTAAAATGTTCAATATCTTCCTCCACAAGGACTCCACCCTCAAACAAACCCAAAATTTGTTTGTTTTCATGTACATGATCATCCTTATTTATCTCATTCACAGCAGCAAGTTCTTCTTCTCTTGCAGACCACACATTTAATTTGTTATCTCTATTATCTACGTTATCCACAGCATCCTCTGGATACTGATCATCTCTTACTTTAGGTAGTTTGAAAAATTTACACTTTTCTTCATTTCTAGCCAACTCATTTGGCAACAAAATACCGTCTATAATTTCTCTGTTTACTTTATTGGTGCTATTATCTACAGTAATCTCTGGTGTGCTTAATGCTGAAGCTGTTTGTACATGTGACTCACTCACTGAGTAATTGCTCTGAAAACTTTCATCTTGACTGAACAAGTCTGTATCGGCTTTTTTATTGCTTTCTGATTTTGCCCTAACATACATGTTGAGAATGTTTTCATGTTTGTTAAATATTTGTTGATCAACTGAAGGACATGCAGATAAATTGGTTATTTCAGAAGGACAATCATGCGTATTTTGATTAATTTCCACATTTTGAGCAATGTTACATTTGTCAGGTTCTTCCAGGTTGGTTTCATCTTTACAGTGTTGCACACCATCATCTTTGCTTACTGTAATTGCATTAACATCCTCTAGAAAAGACAATGCAGTCAGTTCCTTAGCTGCAGAAAAATAATTTGTAGTGTCCAAAAACAAGGAGGTATCCCACTCTGCAGACATGCCATACTCGCTCTTTTTATGTGATTCTTCCTGAGTTTCAAACTGTGTTGATTTTGATACTTGTGTTTGTAGTTGTCATACCTCTGGTCCCTTCCTGGACATCATTTTTAAGCTCATGATCTTGCTCAATTTCTGTATCTCTGACATGCTGTGTTCCTTTACGTCCTCGACTTGATCCCAGTTTTCTTGTGCCCCCACTAAAGCTGAAGTTAGCATCAGTTTGTTTATTTGTACTTAGAGCTTTGTCTTGAAGTTGGGGATCTGAAAGATTATTTAAGTCTGACAATGGAAAGTGAACACAAATATTGTTTTTATCAGCTTCAGAGGTGACTGCTTTTTCATTAAAACTTTGTCCAGCAAAATCTTTCTCCACAGGACATCCAACCTCATATGTCTGATTGAGAGCAGTGTTTACTTTGTCTGATTTGTTGATCCATGTTTGTTTGGTTTCATGCACATAATCATCCTTATTTATCTCATCAACAGGAACTATTTTATCTTTTCTTGCAAACCATAATTTCAGTTTGCCGTCAAGAGTTGAATCTGCATGTTCAGTTGCAGAATCTTCTGCTCTTTTCACCATGAGCACAGACTGATCAGTATTTATTTCCAGAGTCAACGTATCATAGTGAAGATCAGAATCTTCTGCTTCTTGCAGTTTCAGACTTTTTGGAGAGTTATCAGCTTGATCCATACCATGCACTTTTGTTGGCTTATGGTCCTTACTATCCTCCTTATTCACAGTGTCCTCTGGATACTGATCATCTCTCACATTAGATAGTTTGAACATTTTACAGTTTTCTTCATTTGTAGTCAACTCCTCTTTTGGCAATAAAATTCCTGCTTGCTCAATATTGTACTTAACTTCTCTGTTCACTTTACTGGTGCTAATATCTGCAGTTATTATTGGTGTAATTGACTCTGAACATGTCTTTACATGTGATAGAAACAAATCAGCATCATCTTTCTTTTTACTTTCTGATTCTGCCACAACATACATGTGGAAAAATCATTTTTGTTTAATGATTTGTGTACTTTCTTTGGTTTCCTCATTTCAAGCAATGCTATTTTTGTCACTTTCTTCCAGCTTGATCTCATTTTTACATTGTATGCTGTTGTCCTTTCTGACTGGAATTTCAGTAATTTTATTTGAACATGACACTGAAGTCATCTCCTTAATCTCAGCATTATGTGTGGTGGCTAAGGCCAAGGAGGTATCACACGCTGCAGGGGTACCATATTCACTCTCTTGATATGATTCTTCTTGCATTTCATGGTGTGCTAATTTTGCCACTTGAGTTTTTTGGGTTTTAATATCCTTGGTTTCTTCCTGAACATCCTTTCTAGATTTAAGATCTTGCTCAGTTTCTGGCTCTTGGATAGGCTGCCTTACTTTATGTCCTTGGCTCAACTTTAGTTGTCTTCTGTCCCCATTGATGCTGAGGTTAGCATCGGTTTGCTCATCGGTGTCCAAAGATTTATCCTTAAGATGACTGTCTGAAGGAGCATTTAAGTCTGACAGTTGAGAGTGGACAGAAACGTTGTTATTCTCAGTTAGAGAGGACACTTTTTCCTGATGAACACCTTGTTCAACACTGTGATATGTTCCCCCTCAAGGCATACATCCTCATCCATCTGACTGAAGGCAGTGTTTTCTCCTTCTGTGTTGCTGATCAGTGTTTGCTCGGGCTCATACAGACGTTCATCCTCATTTCTCTGGACTATAGTTTTTATGTTTCCTTCTAATGTTAAAAACAACCTGTTTCTCATAAGACACTGAAACATCTGGATTGGCAGCAGACTCATCAGTACTTTTCACTGTGTGTACAGACTTTACAATGTGTCCAGTCTGAGTTCCAGAAACAATTTCACACCTTTGTGTGGCATCATCTGTAACAACTTCAGGTGAGTACTTAATTTGTAAAAATTTTTGCATTTGTGTTTGATGGTGATGGTCCTTTGGTACTACCCTCTGAGCATTGTCTAAAAGAATATCTCTGGTCTTGTCACTGTGAAGAGTCTCAGATTTTTTCACTTCTTGCTGCTTGTTTACTGCTTCTTCAATCTTTCCAACATTAATCTCTGTCTCTCTTTCATGTTGATCTTCTTGAAGAGTTTCACTTTTAAGAGCTAATCTCTGTGGGTCAGTTTCAGGATCTTTTGGCGTTACAGATCTTTGATGACCAGCCAAAGGTATTAAAGACATAGCGCTGTCATGTGAAACAGACAGAATAATGCTATGCTCAATAGCCTGATTGAGTTTTTCTTGCCTTGTCATCTTTATTTTTAATGATGTTTGTGTTTCAAAGGATTTATCATCACTATTTTCTTTTAACTTCCTCCTTAGATTCTTTAATATGCTGTGTTCCTTTTTGTCCTCGCCTAGACCCCTGTGTTCTTCTTTTCTCACCAAAGCTGAAGTTCTCATCAGTTTGCTCATCTGTGCTCACAGATTTGTCCTGAAGTTGGGGATTTAAAGGAGCATTAAAGACTGACAGTTGAGAAGGATCAGAATTGTTTTTCCTCTCAGATCCAGAGATAGATCCTTCTTGATAAGGCCTACATTCAGAACTGTATGTAATATCTTCCTCCGCAAGACCTTCATGCTCATATGTCTGAATGAGAGCAGTGACTTTTCTTTCCGTTTCACTGATCCGTGGTTGCTCTGGCTCATAAACAAAATTACCCTCATTTTCCAGGTCTACAGCCTTTTCATTTTCTTTTCTTTTGCCATCAGAAATGGAAACTTCTTGACTTGTAACAGAATCGTCAGTAATTTTCTCCGTGAACTTTGACTGGTAAATGTTAACTGTTTCAGTCTGGTCAATCAGGTTTTCAGTATCAGTTTCCAGATTTTGTATGGCATTAGTCACAGTGTCATATGTGCCATCAGTTTGGAAACTTTCTTGTATTTGTATTGTATGATCTTCACAAACCTGCTGTTGTCCTACAGCAATGACTGAATCCTCAGAGGTCATCACTTCTTCACTCAGAAAACTGTCAGATTCATCCTCTGGTATGGACACTCTGAGTTTATTAGACATCTCAACATTATTGCCTGTGCTTATTTCATTTAAACTTTCTGGAGGCTCTAAATTTGTCAAAATAAGACTCTCCAGATCAGGCTCAGGAAATCCTTTTAGCCCAGAGATGTGAACATCTGCAGAATGATCAGGTGACTGCATTAAAGTCATGGGGCTATCATTTGACACAGTTAGGTTAATATGTTCTGTGTCTTGCTCATAATGGCTTACTGTTGTTTATAATATTGGTGTTGATTCAGAGACTTCAATAGCTTTGGGATTTGTAAAAATGTCTTGCTTGGATTTGTTCGAACGTCTTAGTTTTTTTTTTTTCCGACCCAAGTTGTCTTCTGTTGCTGAAATCTGTGCTTATTTGATCATCTACAGTGTCTGGATCTGTTTGAGGCTGTAAGTCAGCAAACACAGTTCCTGATTGAAGTGATGAGTCTTGATTTGTTGATTTCCATTTTAGAGAAGAGCCCTTCCTTTTCTTGGTAAAACATTTGGTCATCACTGGGCTTCAAATCATCTTCTACTCCATCTTTAACGTCAACAACCTGAGTTAGGGCAGATTCTACTTTTTCTAAGTCAATGACTTGTTTCTTGTTTTCTATATCGAAATCTTTTGAAATGTCTTCTTCTGTAGGATACATATGTTTCAATGTGGATTGATTAAAATTTTTCACAGAGATCTCAGTCATTTCAGTGTAGTCAGTTAGACTTTTACAAAAAATGTCACACATTTTTACAAGATTACCTGTATCTGTTGAGTAATCAGTTTCCAATTTTTCTTGCTTTTGCACTGAATGATCTTCTACTTCTTGTATTTTCCCCCGAGTGCTTTCTGAAAAAACACCTTTGGTGACCTCACTGTGAAGACTGTCAGTTGTCTGCTTCTCGTTTTATAATGTCCTTTGAATTTTAACCATTTCTAGCTTAGGATCTACCTCTGTTTCATCTTGAAGATTTTCACATTTTGGCAACAACTTCTGTGGGTCAGTTTCAGTGTATTTTGATGGTAATAATGTCTGAACCAGTGAAGGCTCACCAGGTAATGATGGCATACAGGTCCTTCTCAAAAAATTAGCATATTGTGATAAAGGTCATTATTTTCCATAATGTAATGATAAAAATGAAACTTTCATATATTTCAGATTCATTGCACACCAACTGAAATATTTCAGGTCTTTAATTGTTGTAATACTGATGATTATGGCATACAGCTCATGAAAACCCAAAATGCCTGTCCCAAAAAATTACCATATCATGAAAAGGTTCTCTAAACAAGCTATTAACCTAACCATCTGAATCAACGACGTAACTCTAAACACCTGTAAAAGATTCCTGAGGCTTTTAAAAACTCCCAGCCTTGTTCTTTACTCAAAACCGCAATCATGGGTAAGACTGCCGACCTGACTGCTGTCCAGAAGGCCATCATTGACACCCTCAAGCAAGAGGGTAAGACACAGAAAGAAATTGCTGAACAAATAGGCTGTTCCCAGAGTGCTGTATCAAGGCACCTCAGTGGGAAGTCTGTGGGAAGGGAAAAGTGTGGCAGAAAACGCTGCACAACGAGAAGAGGTGACCGGACCCTGAGGAGGATTGTGGAGAAGGGCCGATTCCAGAACTTGGGGGACCTGCGGAAGCAGTGGATTGAGTCTGGAGTAGAAACATCCAGAGCCACCGTGCACAGGCGTGTGCAGGAAATGGGCTACAGTTGCCGCATTCCCCAGGTCAAGCCACCTTTGAACCAGAAACAGCAGCAGAAGCGCCTGACCTGGGCTACAGAGAAGCAGCACTGGACTGTTGCTCAGTGGTCCAAAGTACTTTTTTCGGATGAAAGCAAATTTTGCATGTCATTCGGAAATCAAGGTGCCAGAGTCTGGAGGAAGACTGGGGAGAAGGAAATGCCAAAATGTCAGAAGTCCAGTGTGAAGCACCCACAGTCAGTGATGGTCTGGGGTGCCATGTCAGCTGCTGGTGTTGGTCCACTGTGTTTTATCAAGGGCAGGGTCAATGCAGCTAGCTCTCAGGAGATTTTGGAGCACTTCATGCTTCCATCTGCTGAAAAGCTTTATGGAGATGAAGATTTCATTTTTCAGCATGACCTGGCACCTGCTCACAGTGCCAAAACCACTGGTAAATGGTTTACTGACCATGGTATTACTGTGCTCAATTGGTCTGCTAACTCTCCTGACCTGAACCCCATAGAGAAGCTGTGGGATATTGTGAAGAGAAAGTTGAGAGATGCAAGACCCAACACTCTGGATGAGCTTAAGGCCGCTATCGAAGCATCCTGGGCCTCCATAACACCTCAGCAGTACCACAGGCTGATTGCCTCCATGCCACGCCGCATTGAAGCAGTCATTCATGCAAAAGGATTCCCGACCAAGTATTGAGTGCATAACTGAACATGATTATTTGAAGGTTGGCGTTTTTTGTATTAAAAACACTTGTCATTCATTGGTGGGATGAAATATGCTAATTTTTTGGGACAGGCATTTTGGGTTTTCATGAGCTGTATGCCATAATCATCAGTATTAAAACAATTAAAGACCTGAAATATTTCAGTTGGTGTGCAATGAATCTGAAATATATGAAAGTTTCATTTTTATCATTACATTATGGAAAATAATGACCTTTATCACAATATGCTAATTTTTTGAGAAGTACCTGTAGAGCTAGCATGTGAAACAGACAGGAAAATACCTTGCTTAGTGTCTTGAGTCAATTCTGTCTGCCATCCCGTCTGTATTTGTAAAGGCATTTTCAGTGTGTTGTGGGCTTCGTCAACATTACTATTTTCTGTAACTTTCCGTTTAGATTGTTTAACCTGTTGTCTTTCTTCATTTGTACGGCTCAACCCCAGCTTTCTTCTGCCCCAACTAAAGCTGAAGTCACTTTGCTCATCTGTACTTTGAGATTTGTCCAGAAGTTGGTAATGTGCTGCAAATTGAGACTTCACAGAACTGTTGCTTCTCTCATCTTCAGAGAATAGTTTATTTTGCTGAACACTTTTATTAAAATGCTTATCTCCCCACAGAAGGCCTCCACCATCATACGACTGACTGAAAGTACAGTCTTCATTGTCTGACTTGTCTACCCATGGTTGTTTGGTTTCATAAAAATGATCATCCTTATTTATTTCATTTACAGCAAACTGTTTTTGGCGGGCAGCACGGTGGCGCAACTGGTAGAGCTGCTGCCTCTCAGCGAGCAGGTCCCTGGTTCAAACCCCGGTCCAGGGGCCCTTCTGGGTGGAGTTTGCATGTTCTCTCCGTGCATGCGTGGGTTTTCTCCGGGTACTCCGGTTTCCTCAGACCACACAGACCACAGACCAAAAACATGCATGTTAGGCTGATTGGTAACTCTAAATTGTCCCTAGGTATGAGTGAGAGAGTGAATGGTTCTTTGTCTTGTTTCTCTATGTGGCCTTGTGATGGACTGGAGACCCGTCCAGGGTGTACCCCGCCCCTCACACAGTGATTGCTGGACATGGGCACCGGCGACCCCCGTGACCCAAAATGGAAGTAGCAGGTAAAAATAATGGATGGATGGATGTTTTTCTTGGCTTGCAGAGCATGAATAGGTTGCAGAATCATCTGCACTTTTCAATATGAGCTCAGGCTGAAAAGTATTAATTTCAGGGGTCTGGTGTACAGAGCAAAGATCAGAATCTACTGGTGACTGTAGATTCAAAGTTTCAGGAGAGTCATGAGTTTGATCAATACAGTGAAATTTTGTTGGCTTTTCGTCATTATCCACTTTATTTACAGCATCCTCTGAATACTGAACAGTTTTTACTTTAGGTTTGGAGACATTACCCTTTTCTTCGTTTGCAGCAAACTCCTTTTTAGGCAGTATAATTGCTTCTTGTGCAGCACTGTTGCTAATTTCTCTGTTTACTTTAATGGTGGTATGATCCACATACTTCTCAGATGTGGTTGACTCAGAAAGTATTTTTGCATGTGACTCACTCACTGAGAAATTGCCCTGACAAATTTTCTCTTGCCTGAACGAGTCTGAATCAGCTTTCTTATTGCTTTCCAATTCTGCTACAAAACACATGTTGGAGCGTTCTTTGTGTTTGATTACTTGATTAACTGAAGAACATGCAGATTTATTGGTTGACCCAAAAAGACCAGCTTTGGTTTCCTCATTTTGTACAACGTTACTTTTGTCAGTTGCATCCAGTGTGTCACCTTTGAAATCTTGCATACTGCTGTCCTTGTTGACTGTAGTTTTACAAACGTCCTTTGGAGAAGCCGATGCACTGAAATCACTACTTTCAGCGTTCTGTGTAGGGGCTGGGACCAAGTAGGTGTCACACTTAGCAGACACGGCATAGTCACTCTCTTGACCTGATTCTTTCTGCATTTCAAGTTGTGTTGTTGCAGAAACTTCTGTTTTTGAAGATTTGCAATACCCCATGTCTCCTCCTGAACATCCTTTCTAAGTTCAAGCTCTTGCTCTTTCACATGCCGCCTTCCTTTTTTTTCGCCTCGACCCGTTTTCTTCTATTCATTTTGATTTCACGTGTAGGTGGATGCTGGGTTTCAGCTTTTAAGCTGTCAGCATAAAAAAAGTTTATCGCTTTTTTTTTAATTATTCCACTACTGTTCAGCTACAAATGTATGATTTGTTAGCTGCAGAGGTTGAATTCAGGTTCAGTCACATTCACTACGTTTCTCCTGACATGGTTTGCAGATAATCTTAGTGCCTCAAGCATGAAACATTCAGTTCAGCTATGCATTATGAAATCTTGTTTAAAAGCTGTTAACACGTACACAACCTCGAGAAAATGTATAAAAAGCAACATAACTTTCCCAGTATAAACCAAGTTCTTCAACAACACACAGCACAAGAATTAGACAAATTGAAGGCATACTAATACACATTAAACCATCATTACATGTAATAAAAAAAAGAGTGATATCTATTTAACAAAATTATTTATGGATGTCTAAATAGTTAAATTGCATGCACTTACCAACCAAATCTGGCACATCCATCGACTCACACCATGAGCTGCTCTTCAATGTTAAGTCATCTGCTCTGCTCAACAGGAGCTGCACTTCACTCATCGGGGGAGTGTCCCTAAACTGCAAACACGTCTGACAGCTTCCTGTGTGGTTTCATCAGTACCAAACACTCACTTCCTGCATAAAATAAAGCTCAAATCTTCACGATTACTTAAAACTTCTATTTAAAAGATCAGGCCAAAATTGTAACCAAGGTAAAACATTTATTGAACAATTGGTTAATTGGCATCGTCATAACTTGTTGGGAGTTCAGAATCAAGCAAGTTTGAGTAAATTCCATCTTAACTAAGTAACATACAGTAGGTAAAATACAGATGTACACATATTGTTTTTAGGAACAACCAACAAATCACAGTACCAGTATTTATTACACCTCTGCATCTCACAGTGACCCATAGAAACAAACAGAAGAGAAAATAAAAAACAAATAAAACCCCCCACAAAAGTTTAATTCAGCAGTTAAAAAAACAAAGGACATTTCTATTAAGAAACTAAATGGAGTATTTGATTTCAAAAACATGCAGAGCAAAATAGAACTTGTTTAATGCGAATAAATCTATTCGTAAAATGAGAAAATCTTGCCATAACAGCTGACGAAATGAAAAAAATTCAGTCCTTTATGTTCATTGAATGGATAGACCACAATGCATATGATCGAGCTTAGGCTGTTCTAAAGGTGCAAACAAAAGTCTTAATTAAAAAACAAAAACAAAATAAAGACCTATAAAACTTTTTTCCTTCTTGCAACTTTAGCACGATCTTGCAGAACAATGGAGGATCTTCATTTTCTTTCATGGGACCTGGAACGACTGTACAAGTCAACTGGTAAATAACTTATTAAAAAACAAGTTCATGTTAACAGAATCAAAAATATGGTATAAAACAAATTTATATCTACCTCCTTGATCGAGAAAAGGATCGCGAGCGTTTGCGGTTCTTTTCTTTGGAGAGAGACCGATATCTGCGTCTATCTTTTGACAGAGACCTGAGAACCAAAAATTGTGTAATCAATAATTGTGTAATCAATCAAATAAATATGTAGTATGTAGTAACAATATTTATTCAGTCTTACCTGCTGCGACTGCGACTCAAGCTCCTCCTCCTTGGTGATCTATGTCATGCATGGTTGTGAAAAAAATGAAATAAAACTAAATTAGTACAAAGACACATACACAAATCTTGTCAGGAATGAATCCTGGGGCATTTTAACCCTTAAGAGGCAGGGAAGTGCAGTGAAGTCAACTTATAAAAAGAGAAACTGTCCATTAAGCACCAATCACTAGGCCAGACTTGAAAGAAACAAATGCCAGGGCTTGACACTAAGGCTCTGTCCACACTACTTCACATATTTTGAAAAATGTGTATTTTCTGCTGTGTTTGCACCTCCAGTATACATACAAACTAGTTTTTTTTGTTTGTTTTTTTAACTATTTTTGATATCTCTGCATGGACAGGAAACAGATTCTTTTAGAAACAATGATGTAATGCTTATTTTGTGAATGCTCACTATCACAGTAACCTCGAAAACCAAACAGTAAAGTTTTGCTTGCTGGTTTCGTCTTGTGTTATCCTGATTCTGTCACCATTAAACTTTGCTCATGTGCTGAAATAGTTAACTGATAATACTTAGTTTTCTTTAGCTATGCTAAAGATGTTCTTTATCTGTATTTTGATTACACATACATTGGTTATGTGAATGTTCTTGCCATCTAGTGGCCCAGCATGTGTATTACATCAATTTTAGTAACTAAGGAAAAAAGGTGAAATTAAATATCTGAAGTAGTATAGACAGTGCCTACAGTTCCTATGAGAACTCAAGCAACAGTTTAGACCTTTTGTTTACTGTTAAGCTGAAAGTATATTGGTTCTGAATAAATTTAAGTGCCAGATTAAGAAAAATCTACAAAGGTGGCTTCATAGAGCAGACAAGCTAAAGTCCATTAAAAATAAATAAAAAAACTCAAGTTTGAGACATATGAAACACAAAAAACTAGTATGTATAGAACAGCTGCAAAAAATGCTTCAAAAACATAGCACACTAAACAACACTCTGAATGGCTTGAGGTTGAGGCATAAAATGCACTCAGCAATACAGTTTCAACAAAATAAAACAATAATATTTTGCAAATTAAAACTTCTGAATGCTGGTTCAGCCCCTTGAGCTTTAGATTTATTTATATGTTTTGCAGAGCTGCACTGAGCTTGCTTTTAGTACCCAAACTGCTGAAGAAACGCTGTCAACCAGCTTTTAAGCTAGATTTATCATAAAAACTACAAAGAGCAGGATAAAAGCAACTTACTATTTTGGGGGATTTGGACAAGATAGAAATGATGCTAGGAAGCCAGACTGATGATGAGGGAGGTCGAATTGCAGAGAGGATTTGCCACATGATGCAAAAGTTGCAGATATGAAGTTGCTTGGTGGCTGGTTGGAGGGGGGAAGTTGTAGATTTTCCTGCCTTTTTTTGGTGTGGGGTGAGGAATAGGGAGGGATGTAACCCAAGAGCTGTTCCCGCTGATACAGTAGATGTGTGGAGAATATATAGAGTAAAGATGCTGATTGGTTGATAATGTGAAGTAGACCGCTGTCGGTTGGATAAAGGTCGGAGGAAGTAGAGGAGGATGCTGGGAACTGCATGCTCAGGAACCAAAAGGTTGGTGCAACCTGATGACTGGCGATGCGCCTGGGTCATGTGACAACACCAGTGAAGCTGATTGGGGCTCGCTGGTCAGCAGTCACATGAAGCTGAAAGAGGACTAGTTGACTGACTCAGATGGTGAGAAGCGTGGTGGTGACTCTGCAACGGGGTTCATTTTTATTAATAGATGGCAACTGAACTGAGAAATAAAGCAAAATTTACACCTACAGAAAGTGATTCCAAAAGTATATAGAAATATATTTGATGGATGCTGAAGTTGTAATTGTGTCCTTTTAGAGAGCTCTGTAAAACCTTTGATTTGGTATATGTTGGTTTTCACACAAACATTTATGGAGGTGGGTTTATAATCAAATACTAAAT
>NC_056504.1:27981953-28006263 GCF_014905685.2 Nematolebias whitei
ATATATATATATATATATATATTTGGACTTTGATACAAACTTTGCATTGACAAAAAATTAACTGAACGGAAAATTATGAGCAAAATGCAAGTTGTACCAGTCCAATTCATTTAGAATCACAGGCCATATTAACGAAACGTGCTCAAGCTAAACTATGGGAGGTCAAGTAGGGAGAGTCTGCTAAGAAGAAAAATAAAAAGCACAGAAAATAGTTTAACTAACTTAAATTACTCCTAGAAAATAGTACTTCCTAACAACTAGTTAAATGTTTTAAACAATTCCTGTTTTTACAAACCTTTCAGAAAATTACTGCAATGAAGAACTTTAAAACAATTTTTACAGAATCTAGGTCAAAGTTTTTGTTGCAGGCAAGATCTTTTGTAAATATGGCCTTAAATATCTTATATATGGGACTGTAAGATTATCAAAAAAACTTGTATTTGACAGCTATCCTGATGCATGTTCAATATGTATGTATTTGACAGACTTTAAAAAGTCATGAACTATTACTACAGCCTGTGCGCTGATGGCTTAAAATATTAAGTTTTCTTATGTAATCCTGAGCTCTAAGAGTACAAATTTTATTTAGATCTACAAGAGACTACCTGACTAGTTTGACAAATTTAGGTAGGTTTGAATTGTGAAGACACATTTTGCCAAAATAAAAATTTGGTGGGCCGAAAATTGTTCTGTCAATGTAAATAATGTCAATGATTAAATGTCTTAAAGTATGCAGCTAACAAGTCATTTTATCAAACAATACATATTTAGTTGTTTTGAAATCAGAAAAATTAAAATGGTCATGTAAGAATTACATACCTGCGTCTGACTGGAGGACTACGACGCCTAAAATCATCCCGAGGGCGTCTACTCCATGATGGAGGAGGACCTCGGCTCCTTGAGCGCTTTTCCCCGGTCGATAACTCAACACGCACTCGACAGCCACACATGGTTCTAAACAAAATTTTCCATACAAATCAGAAACACAATTATTGTTCCACTAGCTGCTTTTTCACCCATTTTAATTTTAGTAGTCGTTTTGGTAACACCTGTGCTAAAATCCAATCTTATACCAGTAAAAATGTTAACTTGGTAATTTGGACATGCATGCTAGTTGGTTAGTAACAAATTAAAATTTAAACTGTTCCTCATTTGCCTAGTTGTAAAAACAGATAGCAGGAAGTGGTCAGATGTGAAGACTATTAAAATAGTAAAAAAATATATAAATAAAAATATATATATTTATATTTAAAAAGTACAATTACTTCATGTGACTTAGTTTGCTGTGGCGACCCCTGAAGAAGGGAGCAGCCGAAAGAAGAAAAAAAAAATATATATATATAAATACATATTTAAAAATTACAAATGCCCACAAGATTTTTGACCAAAAACATGTGAGGACTGAAGTATATTGCTCACTTTGAAAGATTATGGGAAAGTCTTGCTTCTTTGAAGCAAAATTTGAAGAGACAAGGGATGGGTCATGATTTTTCTACATATTTCTAAAGTAAAAAAGAAAACTATGGGTCTATTACCTGCCATCCAGTTCTCTTACAGCATCAGTTGCATCTCTAGGGTCTTCAAACTCCACGAAAGCAAAACCAGGTGGATTCCTGGCAACCCAGACATTTCTTAAAGGGCCGTAGTATCCAAAAGCTCTTTCCAATTCTGTCTTATTTCCATTGTTTCCAAGATTCCCCACATAAACCTTGCAGTCAAGGGGACAGTCTCGATGAAAAGCAGGATCTGAAGAGAACATAGGTAAAATCAAATATGAAATATAAATAACAAAATCAGTTTTGTCTTTTCTGTTCTTGTTGCACTTAAACAATTCAAAACACGTTTCCTCTAACTGCATCTACTTCAAAATAACAGCTGCTTAGTAGTTAGCATTGTTGCCTCACAGCAAGAAAGTCCTGGGTTCAATTCCCAGTTTAGACCTGGGGTCTTTCTGTGCAGTTTACATGTTCTTGTGTTTGCATTGGTTTTCTCCAGGTACTCCAGTTTACTCCCACCATCCAAAACTATACATGTTAGGTTGCCCTAAGGTCCAGGCCCCTCTTGCAATAGAGATCTGTGATCGCAATGAGGTTTGCCTGGTTAAATAAAAGGTCAATAAATAAAAAAATAATAAGTGCTTTGACTAATACTTAAGGAATTAAAGCAGAAAAAATATGTTGAATTTAAATTTATTCCTACACCTCGATGTTACCAAGCACTCCCCACAGCCCCAATACTACACATTGGAGAGCTTTTTCCTGCATACAGGTCACTTCTCAAAGAATTTCATGTAAAGAGTATACTGTGTTCATGATCTTAGTAAAAGTACACAGTGTACAGTGTTCTCTAATGAATTCAAAAAACGTTCAATACAAAAACATGTTCTCTAATGAAGCATTTAAGTTGTAAGAAGATTTTAACCTGCATCATTTAGACCTACATCATTCTTCTGAATGGAGAGGGGCTTTGAACAAATTTTCTGTAGTTTACTTGTGTGTCATTTCAGGGTTGTCAGATGTATTTCAATAAATTATTGCACAGCATGTCCTTTGCAGGGTATAAATTACCTTTATTTTTTTTGCCAGACTGACAGTTTTCTCCCTGGAATTCACTATTTCATTCATTAGAATTATATTTACAGATTTCAGCTCATGTAGTTATTTAATACCATTTATTTTTCACATTTGTTCATTTGTTAAATTACATTTATCACAGTACAGTTGCCTCTCAGTATGTTTCTAAATATAATCAAGTGTAGCATATCCAAACAGTTACAACACCTCGTTAATGCTATACCATGTAGAAATGAATTTTAGATATTTATGATAAACTACAAATACCTGAAACTGACTCAGAGAAAACTTTGTGAGTTTGGGGGGAAATTAAAGTTAAACGGAGACACACATCTTTGCTATAACCTGGGGCATAAATATTATTCTTGTAGGGTTAATATTTATTTAGAAAAACTAAAGCTGCCAAAACAGCCTCTCTCACTGTGAGAAACTCAACAAGCTGTGTACTACCCAAAGCAGTGCAAGCCTTTCTCTCATGGATCTGGAGTTTGGTCACGTGCGCAGTTGCACGTCTGTACGATGATGATGATGATGTTGCCCCAAACACATTACCATTTAATACGAAGTTCAATTTTAGATACAAAAGTCCCAGGGAGGTTGGGGCACAGTGTTGGAGGAGAGAGTGGGGTGATGGTTTAGCAGTTCTGGTATCTTGCCTGGCTGCAGTGAATTGGTCATGTGCGAACACACATTTAATACATAGACATTTAATAGTTTAATACATCATACATGAAGGGGCAGGCAGTTCTGTTAGGGTAGTGGGGTGTCCTCCTTGGCTTGCTGCAGGTGAGATCCTACATATCCTACATATAGTTTCTCACTGCTGCTCACCGTGAACCACGACACGGTCCTGCTCTGCCCCGATTAGGTCAAATTGTGGCTCTGGTTCACTTTATTGGTTGAAAGCAGCATCAGTTTAATTCCTGTATTATCATTAAGTTGTATGGCTTTCCCAGGACCACAAAAAACAAAAACAAACAAAAAAGTTGTTTGCCTCCTCCTCATTTTTGCAGATGACGGAAATCTGTCCTGGCCACTTTCAAAATGACGGAAATCAGTTGGAGTGACGAAGAACTTTAATCCATGCTAACTGTATACATTTCTTGTGGCTCTTCTCATTTCATCAACAGTGTGAGGTAAGAGATGATTGTTCCAGTAATGTTGACAACTTTATTGATATTTTTTTCTAAAGAAGAATGTTGCTTTAGACAACTAAAATTTCACAATTAAAGCATGTGGTTACAGCATTCGCCTTACGTTCATCTGGCCTGGGGTGGAGTGAAGGAGTTGCCAGACTGCCTTTTTCAATGCAATATACAGTGGGGAGAACAAGTATTTGATACACTGTTGATTTTTCAGGTTTTCCCACTTGCAAAGTTTGTAGATGACTGTAATTTTTATCATAGGTACTCTTCAACTGTGAGTGATGGAATCTAAAACAAAAATCCAGAAAAATACAATGTATGATTTTTAAATAATTAATTTCCATTTTATTGTGTGAAATAAGTATTTGATCATCTATCAACCAGTAAGACTTTTGGCTCTCACAGACATGTTAGTTCTTCTTTAAGAAGCCCTCCTGTTCTCCACCCATTACCTGTATTAACAGCACCTGTTTGGACTCGTGACCTGTATAAAAGACACCTGTCCACACACTCAATCAATCAGACTCCAGCATCTCCACAATTCCCAAGACCAGAGAGCTGTGTAAGGACATCAGGAATAAAATTGTAGACCTGCACAAGGCTGGGATGGGCTACAGGACAATAGGCAAGCAGCTTGGTGAGAAGGCAACAACAGTTGGTGCAATTATTAGAAAATGGAAGAAATACAAAATAACGGAAAATCTCCCTCGGTCTGGGGCGCCATGCAAGATCTCACATCGTGGAGCATCATTGATCTTGAGGAAGGTGAGGAATGAGCCCAGAACTACACGGCAGGACCTGGTCAATGACCTGAATAGAGCTGGGACCACAGTCTCAAAGAAAACAATCAGTAACACTCTACGCTGTCAAGGATTAAAATCCTGCAGTGCACGCAAGGTGCCCTTCCTCAAGCCAAAGCATGTCAAAGCCCGTCTGAAGTGTGCAAATGACCATCTGAATGATCCAGAGGAGGAATGGGAGAAGGTCATGTGGTCTGATGAGACAAAAATAGAACTTTTTGGTTTAAACTCCACTCGTCACGTTTGGAGGAAGAAGAATGATGAGTACAACCCCAAGAACACCATCCCAACCGTGAAGCATGGCGGTGGAAACATCATTCTTTGGGGATGCTTTTCTGCAAAGGGGACAGGACGACTGCACCATATTGTGGGAAGGATGGATGGGGCCATGTATCGTGAGATTTTGGCCAACAACCTCCTTCCCTCAGTAAGAGCACTGAAGATGGGTCGTGGCTTGGTCTTCCAGCATGATAACGACCCAAAACACACAGCCAGGGCAACTAAAGAGTGGCTCCGTAGGAAACATCTTAAGGTCCTGGAGTGGCCTAGCCAGTCTCCAGACCTGAATCCCATAGAAAATCTTTGGAGGGAGCTTAAAGTCCGTGTGGCCCAGCGACAGCCCCGAAACCTGAAGGCTCTGGAGGAGATCTGTATGGAGTGGGCCAAAATCCCTGCTGCAGTGTGTGCAAACCTGGTCAAGAACTACAGGAAACGTCTGATCTCTGTAATTGCAAACAAAGGTTTCTGTACCAAATATTAAGTTTCATTTTTCTGGTGTATCAAATACTTATTTCACACAATAAAATGGAAATTAATTATTTAAAAATCATACATTGTATTTTTCTGGATTTTTGTTTTAGATTCCATCACTCACATTTGAAGAGTACATATGATAAAAATTACAGTCATCTACAAGCTTTGCAAGTGGGAAAACCTGAAAAATCAACAGTGTATCAAATACTTGTTCTCCCCACTGTATCCTTTGGGGCTTCTCAAATAACATTTTTAAATTAATGTAGTTATGCACTTGAAAGAAGAGGAATGAAAATCAACCGTAGTAAGACAGAGTGCATGTGTGTGAATGAGAGGGAGGCAGGTGGAACAGTGAGGCTACATAGAGCAGAGGTCACAAAGGTGCAGGACTTCAAGTACTTGGTGTCCACTGTCCAGGAAAATGGGGAGTGTGGTAAAGAGGTGAAAAAGAGAGTTCAGGCAGGATGGAGTGGAGGGAGAAAAGTTTCAGAAGTGATTTGCGTGAAAAGGATGTCAGCAAAGGTCAAAGGAAAAGTTTACAAGACAATGGTGAGACCAGCTAGTTAGACTAGCTAGACCAGCCAGTTGCATGGCCTGGAGACAGTGACACTGACAAAAAGACAAGAGAAAGAACTGGAAGTGGCAGAAATTAAGATGTTGAGGCTCGTCTTGGGAGTGACAAGAATGGATAAGTTTAGGAATGATATCATCAGAGGTACAGCACAGGTTGAACAACTGGGAGATAAAGTCCAGACTGACGGTTTGTTGGACAAGTCCAGAGGAGGGACAGTGCGTACATTGGCAAAGGGATGTTAGAAATGTAGCTGCCAGAAAAAAGATAAATGGTAAATGGACTGTACTTATATAGCGCCTTTCTATCTTATTTCAGGATACTCAAAGCGCTTTACACTACGATCTGTGATCATTTACCCATCCACACAGCACTCTACTAGATCTCTACAAAGCTAATTGAACAAATCATTCCAAAGAGACTAATCGGAGCTTTATCGCATTCAAACACCGATGGGACACACATCGGAGGCTATGAGGGGTTTAGTGTTTTGCCCAGGGACACTTCAGCATGTGACTTCTGGTGGATTCGAACCCCCAACTCTCGCATTGGAGGACGACTGCTCTAACCACTCAGCCACAGCTGCCCCTCTTAAGACAAAAGAGGAAGACCAAAAAGGAGATACTGTATATGGATGCAGTTAGAGAAGACATGGAAGCAGTTGGAGTGAGGACAGAGGATGCAGAGGACACAGAGTGAGACGGAGGAAGATGACTTGCTGTGGAGACTCCTGAAGAGGGAAAAGCCGAAAGAAGAATTAAATTAATAAATGTGTGAAAACATTATATATTTGTTCTGCAGTATATGTATTCTTCTGTTCATTATAAAAAACAATTGAATAAAAAAACAAGATAGTTACTTCAACAAGCAACTTTCTTGGGGTAAAAGTTAAAGTTACTTTTTATGCACTTCAATGGCATACAGTTAAGAATGTCATCTGCTATATTATCAGATTCTGAACCTGGACAGAAAAGACACAATAAGCTCTTAATGGCTTAATATCACCCACAAAAAAAAAAAAAAAAAAAAAAAAAAAGTTCATGGAGGAATCCCTCATGGTCCAAAAGTTCATACCTCCCATTATGACTTTTGTCTTGTTAGGAGTCCAAAAATCAGGTATTTCTGAAAAGAAAGAGCAATATAATATCAAAACCTAAACTGAAACTCTGAATAGGGTAAATAAATGGCCTAATTTAACGTATTTAATCATAAAAGTCTAATCTTTTTCTTAATTTAGGACTCACTGAACAACCAAATGGTAAAAATGATTAGTTTAGTGCCTTTTCAATCAGAAATTCTATAAAGTGTTGTTATTTACATGATCTCACATAAATGACCAAAAAGATAAATTTTGTCATTTTTGTGTGCGTTTTTTAACATTACAATAAAAAGAGAAACTGCAGTACTTTGGCTTATAGGCACACCTTCAAATTCACTTACCAGCCCATAATATATGGGGCAAATAATTATATATTGCAGGAAGTTCTATTCTTAAATTATGTTCATATGATATAATTAAGTTAATATGAAGATTATGTTCAGTTTTTGTGTTACTGTGGGGAACTTAGGCTAAAAGTACATTCTGTACTTTGCTCATGCAACCTAATATTATGAAAGAAGGATAAAATGAATAACAGGAAGCAGTACAGCCTTGACGGGAGATCGAGGAGTTCATTACAGAAGTGCTTTGGTCAGTGATACTTTATGTAGATGTTGCATCATCCACCACACAAACGTTCATTATTTAGAACCAGCAAAATAAAGTTAAAAGTAATTTAGCTGTAATGCAAAGTTCCCATTAATGCTGCTTTAAAAGTTGTTAAACATTTCCTTTGAAACTTCCCCTCCCCTGATAAAATTAGGCAGGAAAAATCATTTAAATCTTAAATGGCACAGACACAAAGGCACTTAAATGAGGAAGAAAAAAAAAACCTAAAAAAAAAAAAAACAGACAGTAAACCGATTCTTCTGTAGTCTAAAAAGTTAATTAGTTTTTATCCTACTTTATAAGTTAACTCAGGCTTTCACATTTCTTCCGTTAGTTTAGCCTTCTCAATTCAATTCAATCAATTCATTTATTTATATATCGCCAAGTCACAACAAACTAGCCCTATTAAATAAAAACCAATCTATTATTTTTTTGTATTTTAACGACACTGGTAAATGGACTGTAAATGGACTGTACCTTTCTATCTTATTTCAAGATACTCAAAGCGCTTTACACTACAATCTGTGTCCTCATTTACCCATTCATACAGCACTCTACTAGATCTCTACAAAGCTAATTGAACACATCATTCTAATGAGACTAATCAGTGCTTTACATCACATTCATACACTGATGGGACACACATCAGAGGCTATGAGGGATTCAGTGTCTTGCCCAGGGACACTTCGGGCAAGTGTCCCCAAGTCCCCAGTGACTGCTGGTGGATTCGAACCCTCAACTCTCGCATTGGAGGACGACTGCTGTAACCACTCAGCCACACTGAGATATGTTAAATCTTTATTTTTGATGCAGTTTTGTTATTTATGGCCAAATGGTCATTCAGCATACCCAGAGAAATGCTGTTTCTTTATTACTATGGTTTCTTAAACAGTTCTCATCTTCTTGTAATTTAGGTCTCAAATTTGGTATACAATTGTTTTATTTGGGGATAATAATAATATTTATATTTAAGGTTCTTAATGAGTTATAGAACCCCAGATATTCCGTTTATTAAGTCTAAGTGAAAAACTAAAATCTAGTTCAGTCATTTGATTTGGACCGATGCTCATCATACAATTTGATTTATTAGCTTAAGGGTTTTGAACAACTCGACCACGTAAAAAATAATTTCAAATAAACATATCGTGAAAACATTATTGGTTGCAATAGTCACTAATTTTAATCTAACACGACATATTTAAGAAGTTTTCCAATCCCTCGACTTCATATGCGAACGCAGAATGAAACGGCTAACAGAATTAGCATCACTTTCAGACGTATGAAAATAACTAAGTGCCGAAGTATAAACAAATGTTCAAAGGAAAATATTGAGTTAAATATGCAGATAAACACAACCCACCTTATTTTAAGCTACAATGTTAGAAAAATGTTACAGTTGATTTATCTCCGCGCGGTCCAACGAGAGACCGCTGATAGCTTATTAGCTTTAAGCTAGGAGAGCAACGGCTTCTTCTTCTTCTTCGATTTCTAACGAGGACTGCGAATGATCATTGACTCGTAATACCGCCACCTGCAGCACCACCAGGGAACAACTGCACTTGGCTTTCCGAATGATCAAATGTTGCTCACCCGAATGTCACGTTTTTATCACTCAGTTTTAACCATTTTAGGAGCTGCCAAAAGGAAAATATCTGATTTCAAGGAGGTCCAGAGTTCAAGTCTTGGGTTGGGTCTGGGGTCTTTCTGTTTTGAGTTTGCATGTTCTCCTTTTGCTTGGTTTTCTCCAGTTTCCTCCCTCCCACAATCCAAGAAATAAAACAAACAAACAAAAAAATGCATGTTTAGGCTGACTTCAGGCCAAGGTTTTATTTAAAAAAAAAAAACAAAAAAAAAAACGATCTGTGATCTCTATGGGAATTGCCTGTCTAAATAAAGATTAATAATAACAACAAACAAAAGAGAAAACATATTTGCTGCCAGAAGAAGTTCATGTATATTTAAAATTGAGCTTATGCCAATTCTATTCTTACAAAATTCTTTTAAGTAACTGAATAATTAATTAGAAAAAAATTACACCCAGGTCTGACTTCCGTGGTTTCCTTGTCTGGATGAGGTACAGTGCACTCCTCCATCATCCGCAGGTCTTCAAAATCACTTTTGTATCCCCCCACTAATTTGCTATGTGAGACCCTATGGGCAAACACCCCAGAAAACAATTCAGATCAAATCAGGATTGTACAGGAGTACTCAAAACCCCACCTATAGTGCTTGCTCTGAAGGGTGACCTAGACAGCCAGGTGAGGAATTTCATTATTTGGGGTGAACTTGAAGTGGAGCTGCTGCTTCTCCTCCACAATAAAATAGGTCAGCTGAGGAGGTATGAGCATCAGTTTAGAAAGCTTCTTGGCCTATGGGGAGTTTTTTTGGGACTTCCCAGCAGGAAAAGACCCAGAACCTGATGAAGGGATATGTCCTTGTTGCTGTGGGAACACCTTGGCATTGCTGCAGAGTGTGGCTGAAGAGTGGGATGTCAAGAGATGAGCAGAAGCAAATGAAAGATAATGGATGGATGGATGGAAGCGTTTGATGTCTGAAACATTAACTTTGCAAGACTTATCGTAAAAAACTTCAGAGCATTTAACTGTATTCGGATAACTGAATCATTGAAAAAAAACAAGGCTGCCAGTAACACGTTAGTTTGTAGTTTTTGATTAAAAAAACAAACTATTTTACACATTCTTCTTCTTAAATGCACCTCAAATCCTGTTTTAATAATTAATTTAGTTTCCTATAAAATTTTCTAACCCAGGTTACTTACAGCAATCAGCTTGACCTTTAAATGACTTGACACGGAAAACATCTGTCCTGTACTTAGAAATTACATAAGATCTTCGGTAAACCAACACACTGGGGTATTGCTCAACAGGAATCACCACAAACGACCCCTTGAATACGTGGGCGGGCAGAAAATTTTTGAACGCTTCATGTACAAAGACACATTCATGAAGAAGAGTGACACGGGTGTGGGAGAAGAGCTGAGCAGAAGTGTCTGCTCACCTCTGACCATGGATCTGCTCTAACAACTCATTCCTCACATTTGAACATGAGACACTAAACAAAGATGAGTAATTAGCTGTTTTTCCCCAAGTGGGGAAAAAAAATCTGCACTTGTTGAACCATGTGTGATACCTCCTTACTGTAAAACACGTTTTTGATTACTTCTTTGTTTTGACATATCCTCTTAATTTTCTCATTTTTCTTGTTTGTAGAAAGATTAATTATCCACCAATTACTTAAATCTTAACAGACAATATGCTGACTTGATCCCTGAAAGTGCTAAGCTACTAAATGCCTCTTTTTTTAAATTGCTGCATGGTTTGATGCATGGTAATCTTCTTTAACTAGAGGGAAGAGCCGTCCTGCGTAGGGCAGAAAGTCTGATTTTTCTTATTTTTTTATTTTCCACTGTCAAGTCATCATCATTCCAACAACTGCACTCATAACATTAAAGACAATTTCTTTTAGAGTTCTCTTTCTAAACTGAGTCACACTAGCGATAATGACAAGGTAGGGAAATCACCCATGGGTCATGTAATGAAATGACTAAGCATTAGCATTTTTTTTTTTTTTTCAAGCAAACAGACCTATAGATGTAAAAAACACAGTTCAACGGGGTGTTTTGTCAATTTTTTTAAATCTTTTAAAAACTTTCTCAATCTTTCTGTATGGTAATAAAGGTCTTGCACTATCTAGGCACAATTAAAATACTAAATACTGCAGTACATGTACAAATATGTACAAGCTATTCCATAAGGATTTTTGAGGTGATCATGAGGGTTTGAGTTATTCAGAAGTCAAAATAAAGCATTCATTTTGTTTTCCTGCTTTTCCAAAATGTGGAATAAAATACCTGTGCACAGGAACATACTAACAACATATCAGACAAAAAGTGATGTTTTCTGTCTTTTAATGTCTGTGTACTTTCACGAGTGGTAAAACAAAATAAATAAAAAAATCATAAAATTATGGCCAAAATACAACTTGAATGAGTCAAATAACGCAAAAAATGGAGCAAATATGACCCAGAAATGTATTTCTGAATGTTTTAATTCACAGTCAATGCTCACGTATGCATGCAGTGTGTAAAATCCTTGCAATCAAGACTAAATTTAAGATGTTTGCAGCTTTTGCTAAAGCTCTGATCATTTCTGCTCTCCTTCTTGTTACCTTGGTACTGTTAATGCAATGGCTGCGACAGTTAAACTTGTAACACTCACCCTAAAACATCTTCTAAGTGATAAATGAAATTACCAGTAAACTCAACGAACTACAAAAAAAAAAAAAAACAAACAAACACATAAACTTCAAACTGAGATGATGAAAAATCAATGCTCCTCTGGAAATTACCCATCCACATTTCTCAGTCATTTATTTTGGGAACTTGGCAGACAAACTCTTACTGTCTTTTTTTTTATTGGGGCAAAAGGTCATGGATAAAAGAGATCACTCAGGAGATTACAGCGATGTACGCAACGTGGACGCCCAGCACCCAAACAAAGAGCATTATGCCGCTCAGCTTTATTTGAGTCATAGTGTGCAGCTTCTCTAACATTCAGCCCACATCTTTTCCTTCCTGCCCCCCCCCCCCCCCCTTTAACTTCTGATATCACCAAATGAAGAGTTCAGACTCAGTTTGTTTTCTTAGTACACATCCTCCTGCTGCCATAGGTTCTCTTTGTAGCTGTTTAAATAAAACATCTCTCTCTCTTTTCTCATACATCCACTCAGGGCAGTGTTTTTCAATCAGATTAGTACAGCACATTCTGTTCTGTTTCACTTCCTGATGACTGTGCAGCCTCTATCCCTGAATGAACTCAGCCGCGTGCTTCTGGTTACACTGACTCTCATTTCAGACAGACGTTTTCTTGCAGCCGCATGTCAGTTTCTACTGTCACATAAAAAAATTTGACAAAGTTGTCAAACAAAAATGAGGGGGACTTACTCTTTATTGGGTAATTCTAAAAACGTTCCTTAAAAAAAAAGTGCTGAGCAGGTAGGCTGGAATGATGCACATGATTTTTATAACTGCATTGTTTTAAATACGAATGTGTTTGTTTCACTTATATGAAAAATGCACCAAAAAAGCTGATTTAAAAGCTTGAACTTTTTCTAGTTTTCCCATTTCCTTCCTAGTTCCTGGTTTTACCAGAGCAGAAGCAAAATGCTTAATTATTTCAGGAATAAAACGTGTTTTTATACAAATGTATTCATACAATACAGTATATGCTTATTAGAAAGTACATCCCCTCTCTCCTAAACACTATAAAAGGTCAAAGCAGGTGTTAAAAAAAACTAAAAGCCACAGCAGCTTAAGGGTTTGACCAGTTTTACTGTGAATTATTAGTTCTGAAAACTGCAGAGGGCTGATGATGCATGAAGAGGTAATGGATGTTGTTTTTTATAGATCATGATGCCGCACTCGGTCTGTTTCTGTACTTTTTTAATTTTAATGTGAATAAAACACTTGACACGTCCTGTTTGCGATATCGCTTTCTTCCGAGAACCAGATGGTCGGAGGATTACTCAGCTGGTTGACAACATCCCTGTGTGGCTTTCCGAATCAGGTTCACTTATGCCACCTTTATAATTAACAGGATCATCATGTTCCCCTCGATGGCTGCCTGTCAGCAAAGTGGTCAGACGGCATCTGACTGGATGGGCTCACCAGAAACCTCCAGTACACCATCTGAGGATCTCAGTTCAAGTGTTACAGATCAGCTTTTTGTCTCACCGGAATAATAAAAATTAGCTTGTGGACAAAGAAGCAATCACAATGGAAACCATATATTTTAGAATAACACTTTAATGAACAAAACATGACATACACCAACAGAAAAGCAACCATAAATAACACTGCATTTTAGAAATTGCATATTGACAGTAGAACAGTAGAATCAGTAGAACAAGCAACAAGTAAGACTGCAAATTCATAACTTTATTACTCTGGTGGGAATTTTAATTGCTTTGCAAGTTCAAAGTTCATCAGAGATTCTCAGCCCGGTCAAAAACTTTGTTTCATATCATAAAAAAAGAAAAGATAAATCCTCCCCACTGAAACAATGCAAGAGCAGATGAGTGCCTCCATGATGGGACTTACTGAGAGCAATAACTCACCAATAAGAGCAGACATGGGTAACATATGGCCCGAGGGCTAAAAGTGGCCCTTGTACAATCTCTATCTGGCCTCCAATATCCTTAGCTGAAAAGAAAACAACTTTTAAATAAGCTGACGAAAACTTGAATTTTATCAGTGAAATTCAAGGAAATCTAAATTAAGCATCTTGGATTAATACATCAAAAACCTTTAAGTTAAAAAAGGCTAAAACCATCTTTTTAGTCAACTTACTTTTTATGTTTATTTGTGTGTGCATTTTTAAGCTAACAAAGATATTTTCATAAGACAAAGTGTACAGAGAGTCTTGCATCTTAAAGGTGGGGAGACACATTTTTATCAACAAGAAAAAGCCTTTAAAGTCTCCTAGACTATCTGCTTTAAAGAAATTTATTTTTTAAGGTTCTTTGATTGCGTTCAATATCTTGATTTGGCCCTCTGGGAAAAAAAATTGCCCACCCCTGAACATGATTTTAAGGATTCTCATGCAGTCTGCAAACGTTTGCTTCATAAGTATGAAACTTTGGATCATTAAGGGTGATTTTATGAGCTACCTGTGCTGTGGGAAAACATTTTGTTCCGTGTCTTTTATTTGAATAAGTCCTGATAATTTTATGAAGTTCGATCAGCTGGCTAAGTTTTATGAGTTTTTCTGCACATAAACAAACCATTTCAAAACCTGTTATTAAATCACACATTTAGGAAAAAATATTCTTCAAATGAATCAGTGCACACGTCAATCTGACATTAAACTATACAGATTAGAAACAACTGCCTTCATTAGCTGTTTTATACTGCTATGTTTTTCCCTGAAAAGTTTAATCGTTTGCATCAAATCCTTTGCCTTTCTTTTAATAAACAGAATTGATTAGACCTCAAAAACAGGAGCTATTAAAGTCTTTTCTAATGCACCTCAATGCAAATGTAAAGCACAAAGAACCTAAACATTTACACAAGTCACATCTTTTATAAATACCTTTAGCACATTTTCCTTATCTTCATTTCAGGGAAACTTCAAACAGCTATAGTAAAAGCTTTTCTTTCTAGGTTTATGTTTAACTTATAAAGCCTCACAAAATATATAGAACTCTTCAATAAAGTTCATTCATTTGTTCCCACTTTGATGCTTTTACCCTAGTTTAACCTCTGCTTCAGATGATGTCTGTTCTTATGTATGTATTCAAATAAGCTTCTATCACATGCAGGAACATTTACACGTCAGAAGAGATTATTAATATTTAATTGCAAACTTTAGACGTAGCTGGTATAGGTCAATGTTTGGTTATCAGAGCCTGAAGCATTTACACATTTTTAACAGCTGACTCAAAGTCATGCCAAGTTTTCCAGTTTTCTTAAATACTTGGAAACTTTTCCAACAGCTTTATTGTTTTCCTGATAGAAATACATACATTATAAATAATGCAGAACAGTTTAAAGTTTTTTTTTACAGAAATAAATTAGGATTTGACTTGCAAAATGTGCTTATAAGATATTAAGCATTAAGTTTTCCAACAATCTGAAAGACAATCTTGTAAAAGGTAAACCAAGTTTAAACTTTTTTTTATACATACTGTGTAAAATCACTTTTCTGCATGTAAATATACCTTATACTGTATTTAACAAATGCAAATACCTCTGATAATAACTGATGGATTCAAATGTTTTTTTTTCTTTATTGCTGAGACTATTAAAAGCAGATGTACTTTTTTGCATTAATGTCTCCTCATAATAAAGTTTTAATGTGGGTAAATCTTAAATGAATATAATCCAAAATAACTGGTAACATTTGCTGTAAAGGTTAAAGCACATTTACAAGTGGAAGAAATAGGAACACAGACAAGAAAATATTAATATAGTAAATTACTTTCAACCTCTGAATCCAGCTGTTTGTCAGAGTCTGTCACTTGGAGGAATAAAACAATATATAAAAAAATAAAATAATGACAGTCAATCAGGAAGGTATAACTTTATGTCTCACCTTGACCAAGATAGTTCCTGCTGCGCGATATCTCGCTTGCAACCTCCACAACAAAAATAAATAAATAAATAACGCAAATAAAACACAGCTATAGAAAAATAGCTATTGCAGCAGCTGCGCAATAACGCAGTTTCTGTCGCGAACATCACAGCAATTACTTTAAAGAAAATATAGCAAAGGCGGAGTTAATTATTATCATTATTATTTTTTTTATTTTACCGTCCGTCTCAGAAACAGTACATCCGTCGAAGCGCGCGTCTTTTCGCGCATGATGCGTTCACGACCGTCGGCGCTTGGACCTTCACACGCCCCTGTGTGTTTTGAGCGTGTGCGTTCAGACAGGCAGACAGGCAGACAGACAGGCTCGTGTTGTTGTTGATGTGTGCTGTCAGCTGAGCGAGGTGGTGGTGGTGACGGAGGAGGAGGAGGGAGGGCAGCCCGCTGCGGAACAGGCTGTTCCCGGCCTGGCACGGAACGGGTTACAGGTCAGGGTGTCTGCTGGAACACAGTGTTCTCATCAGCAGCAGCCGCGGCGGCACAGCTACAGTACAGAGCCGGAACATTGTGTTACTTTGTGGCTGCTTTCCAAGACCTGCCCTTAAATTTACACTAAACACCCTCCCACAACTCTTCTTCTGCCCCCCTCCTCCCCTCCCCTCTCTCTCTCCTTCTTGTCATTTTTTTCTGGGTTTCTGACAGTAGTGTAGTCCACAGTGTCATTTTGAAGTCAGAGACCACACCGGCACTTTCAGCACCGAGCAGGCAGACAGACAGACAGACAGCGGAGGCTTAAAAAAAAAAAAGAGGGCTGCCTTAAGAAGCACATGGGCAGAACACTTAGTACCCTGCTGGATCTGAGATAAGAAGACTTGAATTAGGAAGACGCGTGCTTTGCTCATAAAGCAAGAAAAACAACAACTATATCACGGAGTGAGTGAATTCCCAGCTGAAGAAAGCGGTTTATATAAGCGGACCTCAAGATGTAAGTCTTTGATTCTTCTGATTATCTGAGATGACTTTCTAATTGAGTTAATGACACGACCGGCTTTTTGTGCTGCACGCCTGGCAGAGTCCAAGAGAACTTGTTGTACGCTCTCTGTCTAACGATTTGCCTTTTATTAGTTTATTTGAGTGTGTGTGGAAATAAGAAAAAAAGTAATTGAGCATTAGGATAGATGTTGGCTCTGCGGTCCCAGAAGAGGTGGGTGAGAACATCCAGAGGGCTTAGGTGTCTCCTCATAAATTACAGCTTCACTTCTTACAATTATAACTTTAAACTCTGTGCTGATTCATTTCCAGCAGCATTACAGCTGACATGTTCAGATGTAGGCGAAACACTCATAAAAATGTACCTTTTTTTAAAAGCTTAGAAATCAAAAAAGGTGCTGTAACTTCCAAGAAGAAACATGAAAGTTAAGTTTTAGGTATTTTCCCACAAGCAAAAGTCTAAAGTAGCTAAATAGTTTTATAGCAGCTTTTCCAAAACAGTGATGTTCATAAACTTCCTCAACCTGCCAGGTCCTTACCAAGAAGCCTTGTGCGTTTCTTTGTGTCATCACAGACAGTGAGTCCCCACTTGTTAGGTGTGAATCAGCAGAGTACGGATGTGAAACAGAATGTACAGATACACAGCGTGCCGCCTCTCTGGATGTTCTCTTTGGCTCATTGTGTTTTGTTCCTGCGTTCCTCCGCAGGACATCTGAGTTTTTTGCTACATGGAGCCCACATGCCATCTTACCTGTGCTTTAACGATTCTTTTATTCAGTGTCACAGCTGTATATGTTTTTACACATGGGGAGACAAAATAAAAGCTCAAACTGATGAGAGCAGTAACTTTTTTCTTATTTCTAACCATCATTGATGGGAGTTAGTCAGACCACTTGTTTTAGCCCAGTTTAAGCCAGAAACTTGGCTAAATTGACCAAATCGGACCTGGGTTTTCTTTATGTCTTTTGTCCAAAAACTGCAGCTGCCTCATACGTAAGGTCTAAGATTGGTGAACGCCATCAGACTTTGCCAGCAGGGAACTGTGAATAGAAGGAACATTGTGTTCAGACACACACTCACATTCGTGAGTTACATCTAAAATGACATCCGTGAAATCTAAAAGACACGGGGACTGATGGACGGACATTTCGTGCTGTCTTTGAGTGTAGAAAGTGTTTGTTTTTTCTCACTTTGAGAGGAGCACAGAAGTGAAGATGCAGGACTGATGCCAAGGAGACCGATCTTTGTGGTCTCAACCTGTGGGCTGCAGCTACATGGAAGGTGCCACGGTTCATCGTTTAGAAGAATCAGCTCAGATCCATTACCTGATCAGTATTCAGGACATGGAATATGTTGCTCATGGGCTAAGAGCTGGTGCTTAATATTTATATATTTATTTGCAACACTCTTGAAGACGCTTGACTCCATAGAAAATCCTCTATTTGCTCATTCACCGTCTCTGAGATGGACCTGCCAGATGAAACGAATGGAAAAATCCACAGTCGTGATGTAACAAACGAGAGCTGCCGTGCCTTGTTGGGTCGGAAACTGGTCATTGTGGAAAGTTTTTAGTTAAAAATCATCATCTTTGTGCAAATGTTGCAAAGCCAGAGGCAGCTATCTGATCATCCTGTTCCTCCCGTTACTTCCCGCCTCTTTGTTCAACGTTTCACTTTGGTCGTCAAATTGAACATGGCTTTAAAGCTTGTTTTAAATAACGAAACAATTCAGCAAAGGTCATTAAAGTGGCCAGACTTGATTTAGACTGACGGTGTCGTGATAAAAACCGGTGCCTGCGATAAGATGTCCTCTTATCTTTGTTTATACAACTTGTCTTCGAAACGCATACACGCATACAAAAATCTTTATACGAGTCATTTTCTGTGTAGCTCATGAGTTCAAAAACATGCAGGCGCTGAGTGTTTAAGCAATCAAAAGTACACATTTTTATGACTAATGGCTTCATTTTACCTTTTCTTTGTTGTTGTTTCAGTAAACCTTAATTACTCAGAAAATCCACTCTGCCTGATGATGTCTTTGTTCCAGCTTTCTAAGCAACCATTCTTGTTGACCCTTAGAAGCGAGGGAAGGGAGAGTGAATTGCATGTGAGTTCAGCTTGCATAAGCCATGCAGCTCACCACAGTTTGACCAAACGTCCAGTTGCTTTAGTTTTTAACGCTCTTGTCACTAATTTTTCTGTTGATGCCCCTCGTTTTTGACCAGACATGCTAACCGAAGTAATGTGGTGAAAAGCAGCTGGGCTCTGATGAAAAGGAGCCAAGCGGTAATGTCTCACCTTGTGGATATAATTGTCCAACAGCGTTTGCCCAACATGTTTAACATAGCTGCGTTTTCTTCCTCTTCACACAATGTCAAGGTAACTGCGTCAGGAAGGACTTTTAGCTGTGAGCAGAGACAACGAGTGAATCGGTTCACGTTCAGAGGCTTAAAAGTAACATGATGTTCTAGATTTTACTGCTCTGGCAAAGCCTCTGTTGATTTAAAAAAAATAAAAATTCCTACATGGATGTGCGAGACGTTGGCAGCAGACTTCTTACATACTGAACATTTCTTTGGTACACAAATATTCCCTTAGCATCAACTGTATGGTTTTAAAGCAGGAAATGTGTGTGTGTTCACGCACCAACCTATCTTTGAGAGGTTTTCTTTAAGCATTAATATAAGAATTATTTAAAGTGGAATAACGTATACATTTATTAGATCATTATGCAAAAAAACTGCGGTTTAAAGCTTTTATGTTTAATTTAATTTTATTGTTAAATACATTTTTAAAGATTTTCTTTTTACATACACTGGCTTAAAATGAACTCATACTAGGATGGCATTAAAAGTAAAAATATCCGGTTTTGTTTTTCATGTATTCTAGTAGAAATTTTCCACGTTTCCATAATTAAAATGTTTTGTAATTCAGTATCACACACACATCACAACTTTCACACAAGTAGCGAAGACAATTCTAGAGACTATATTTTTGACGCTTAACAAAGTAATTCAAAATATGGAGCAATACACTTTTGTTTTAATTAAAGTGCACCTTTAAAGCTTAAAGTAGAAACTTAAAAAATGTCCAAATAGCTGTGAAAAGATACATTTAATGTGTGCGTTGGCCGGGGGGGGGGGATGTTGATTCATTCAGGCCGCAGCATCCTGATTTGTAGTTACAGCATTCAAAGCTGAAGTTTGAAAAAAAAAAAATACACAAAAAAATAAATAAAAGAAAATTAGGGTTTTAAATTTTTATGAGTCAGTAAAATATATCATCCCAGACTGAGTAGTAAAATTGAAATAAAGTAAAAAATAAAAACAAAAAAAGAAGTTTGTATGGCTGGACGTAGAACTTTTGTGCTCCATATGTTGTTCAAATAGCAAAACTCTGCTTCTTTATGGATTTTTGTTGAATAAAAGAAGACCTTGGATAATTGGTTAAAATTTTTACATAAATTTACTTGGCTCCCTGTCAAATTCAGAATAATATTCAAAATCTTCCTTCTAGCCTACAAAGCCCTCAACAACCTAGCTCCATCTTATATTGCAGATCTTATTGTCCCCCAACAGAGCACTTCACTCTCAGATTGCAGGTTTACTTGTGTTTCCTAGAGCTGGAGTAGAATGGGAGGAAGATCTTTCAGTTATCAGGCTCCTCTCTTGTGGAACCAACTTCTAGTTTCTGTCCATGAGACTAACATATTGTCCAGTTTTAAAACTGGGCTTAAGACTTTCCTTTCGATAAATCCTATAGGGTTGGCTTGTTATGCTGCCATTAGGATTAGACTACTGGAGGATAAATTGACCTCATTTCTTATTATGAATTATTACAAATGCATAGTTTTCATTTGATTGCTTTCTTTATTTCATTCATAAAATTTATTTCTTAGTCAACATGTGATTCTCGACCTGCCATTGTGTATCTGTTCCTCCTTCCTGTCCTCTCAAACCCAGCTGGTCGAAGCAAATGGCCGCTTGTCCTGAGCCTGGTTCTGCTAAAGGTTTCTTCCTCATGAGGGAGTTTTTCCTTTCCACTGTTGCCTTCATGCTTGTTCAAGATGAGAGTCTGGGATGGAGTTAAATTCAAAGCAGTCTACTCCTCAGAAAATTAATGTTATTAACTTATTTTTATATATGAATGTTACTGTTCAGTGCCCTGAGACGACTTCTGTTGTGACTTGGCGCTTTATAAATAAACTGGATTGAATTGAATTGAATAAAAATTATAAATAAACATACAACAATTATGAGAACAGATCAAAATATTTACTTATTTTATTCATTTGCTAAATCTTTTAAACATATGAATAAAAAGCACAAAGGATGCACCATACGAGCTGTATTACAACCTCCTCAGATCATAAAAGACAAACTGTAAGCAGCCACAACTCTTGACAAGATGTCCTATCAGCGTATTGATCAATCTCCAGAATACCAGACTTTGTGATGGCGCAGCTTTTTATCAGCACAGAGCGGGAGAGTGTGGTCAGACCCACACTTTCTCCGCGAGGATGATGCTCTCAGAAAGAAGACTTCATGTCTTGTTGAAATGAGCAGAGGAGACGTCTGAATGTGGCCCAGCTGTTGTGCAGATGTAATTTTAGTGCCAGAGAAATGTTCAGACATCGTACAGGGTTTGTCGAAGTGCACAGAGGTAATGTATTGACCATAGAGGAAAGAAAGCAACACTTACAGTTATGTAATCACCTCATTTGTGCAGGAATCAGGCGATGTGTTACAGCTGGACTTCTCATACAATCAGTGCAAATGGAGCTTTTCCAATGAAACTTTAAGCGTTTTTCCAGTACAATGCATAGATTTTGAACACGTGTCCCTGATAGCTGCAGGTTATGTAATGGAAAAAAAAAACATGTAGTCACGGCAGTGTCTATGGAGACCGTTACAGCTTGAGACAGTACAAGCTTTCAAACCCTATTCCATAAAATGCCTGTTTTTTATTTAAAGGAAAAATATGAGGATGTTTATTTAGTATTGCTTTCGCTTGTTGTTTCCATCTTTCAGTGTTCTCGTGTGATGACCATATAGAGCCGAAATGACCACAGATCCGTTTTTACCCATGGACGACCATTCAGCAGCTGCGTTTACTGCAAAGGGCATCGATGTGACGCCAAATAAAGACCAAGGAGTCATCAAGGTGATCCAGTTCATTGCTTTGGTTTTCTTCAGTTTGTCTTTGCCACTTTATTGGACATCTTTGCTAAGTGGACAGTGTTTTGTCTGTGTGCAGGTTGTGAAGCATCAGGGGGTCGATGGGGACCGTCCAATGATCGGGGACAAAGTCACTGTACACTACACTGGAAAACTGCTCTCTGGGAAGAAATTTGACTGCAGTCGAGAACGTGAAGAGCCTTTTTGCTTCAATGTGGGCAAAGGTATGCACCTTGCTGGTAAATTCAAGTTTTTTTTGTTTGTTTGTTTGTAAAAAAGAGTTTAACATTTTAAACCAGGGGTTCCCAACCCTGGTCCTTGAGGAACACCATCCTGCATGTTTTTAGTTGTTTCTCCGCTCTGACACACCTGATTTTTAATAAAAAGGTGATATTCTGCAGAACATGAGGAAGTATTTAAAGAACTGAATCAGGTGTGTTGGAGCAGGGAAACCACTAAAACGTGCAGGATGGTGTTCCTCAAGGACCAGGTTTGGGAACCCCTGTTTTAAACATATAAGTGTAAAAATCTCAAGAATGCTCACTCATTTAATGGGAGTTGTTGAGACTACTGGTTTGATCATCCCATATTAGGCTGTCTGGGGATAACTAAGTGAAGTTAATTCTAGGTTTGGAAACAATAAAAACAAGCATTAAAGTCCAGCTATTAGCATTAACATCACATTTATAAATTCACTAAATGTGTGTTAGAAGCTTTGAAAGTTGCATTTCGTCTTTTGCCTTTTGGAAGCCAAAGCTATCAATATTGGAACATAATGTGATGGATTATGATCTATAGCTGCATAGCTGATGAATTAATGTTGATATGTACTAATAACGCTGTTTTCCTAGATGCTGGAAAAAGCATAACCAAATTTCCACCCTGTTTTCAGTGTTTATGCAAAGTTAGGCTAATGTTCTCTGCTGGTAGCCTCATAATTCACAAACAACAAAGAAGTGATTCAATGAAGTGTTTCTATTAAAATGATTAAATTAATTGTTTGTGTTCTTGTTGGTTAGTCTCTAATCTAATGAGTATAATTTTTACATTTATCTCAACAGTAGATAAAAAAGATTAAAACTGTAACAAATTAAACTTTGGTTTAAAAATGGTTTGATAGTAATAAGTTGTTTGGTAATGAAAATAAAATAAATGTTTAATGGTGTTTGTAGCTATTTGGATATAACTCTCAGATTAGGTGGAGTTGAAATTGAAGAGTTTATGAAACTATATTTTTAGGTGATTATAGATTATTAACTCAAAAATAGCTCATATTAAAAAAGTAATCTAAATAATCCTAATCTGTTGGTATTTTGTAGTGTTGGAGAATTATTGTATGTGAAATGTTTGCATTCAGCTTTCTTGTAAGGCCATAAATGCTAAACTGTTAAAGTTGTTAAAGGTGAGAAAATGCGTTTAAAATAAATCCAGACCCAATAATTAAATTTCAAAAACATTATCAGAAAAATACAAAAAGCCTTGTATAACAAACATAAAAATAATCTGTGTATACGGCTTTAAAATCTATTTATATGCCTTTAAAATGTTCAGATATTGTGTTTCTCAAATCAATGGAATTTTTTTTCATGTTGGGAACAACAGCCTTTCTTGTTCTGTTCAATATTTAAAAAAAAATTAAGAAAAGCTATATCATTTTTCAATTTATATAATTTTTCAGTTTATATCATATTTCAGTTTATATAATTTTTCAGTTTATATCATTTTTCAGGTTTCCAAATAATTCCAGTTTGAACTGATTTTTTTCCACTTCTCTCCTTTTTCCACTCACTGTTGTACTTATTGATTGATTATAATAATTTAAAATATACGTTTTAAATTGTCTTGATGTATTACATTTTTTCAGTTCATCACTGATGCACCCATAGATGTTCGACGTAATGTTTTTATGCTATTAGTGCTTAGTGTATATTTAGTTGATGTTTTTCTTAGTTCATATCTAAGATGTTATCATTGTTTTTCTTTTACATTTTATTGTTGGATGTAACTGGGGACCCTGTGTACATAATTTCGCTTCACCACATGTACCACATGAGTTGCGAATGACAATAAAGAATCTCTGACTCTGACTTTGATGTCCATAGTTGTCCATACGCGTCCATAGTTGCTTATAACAAAAAAGGTTAATTCATGTCATCTGGACCAGTATAGTTGCCCATAGTTGTCCATAATTTCCATAGTTGTCCATAGTTGCCTGTAAATGTCCAAAGTTGCCCATAGTTGTCCATAGTTGTCCATAGTTGCCCATAGTTGTCCATAGTTGTCCATAGTTGCAGTTTCCCATTGTTGTCCATAGTTGTCCATAGTTGCCCATAATTGTCTATAGTTGCCCATAGTTGTCCATAGTTGCAGTTTCCCATAGTTGCCCATACTTGTCCACAGTTGCCCATAGTTGTCTATAGTTGCCCATAGTTGCCCATGGTTGTCAGTGGTTGCCCATACTTGTCCATGGTTGTCCATAGTTGCCT
>NC_056504.1:28006273-28015177 GCF_014905685.2 Nematolebias whitei
GTTGTCCATAGTTGCCTATAGTTGTCCATACTTGCCTATAGTTGTCCGTAGTTGCCACTAGTTGTCCATAGTTTTCGATAGTTGTCCATAGTTATCCATAGTTGTCAATAGTTGTCCATAGTTGCCCATAATTGCCCATACTTGTCCATAGTTGCTCATAGTTGCCCATAGTTGCCCAAGTTATCCATAGTTGTCCATAGTTGCCCATGGTTGTCCATGGTTATCCATAGTTATCCATAGTTGTCCATAGTTTTCCATAGTTATCCATAGTTGTCTATAGTTTTCCATAGTTATCCATATTTGTCCATAGTTGTCCATAGTTTTCCATAGTTGTCCATGGTTATCCATAGTTGTCAATAGTTGTCCATAGTTGTCCATAGTTGCTCATAGTTGTCCATAGTTGCTCATAGTTGCCCATAGTTACCCATAGTTGCCCATGGTTATCCATAGTTGTCCATGGTTTTACACTTGTAATTGGATAACAGTGTTGTTTGACATGAGTGCTCACAGAAGGCTTTATACAATAAATTCTCCTCTAAAGTTGTAGCTCCTCTGTTTTTTCCAAACAATTTAGGATATTTAAGGATAATAATTATTATTTTTTCCTCCACCATAATTTGGGATGTTTAAAATTCTACGTAGTCTTGAAACTTTAAAAGCATTTGATGTAATAATAAAGTTTTTTGTCATTTTATACAAGATAGATGTAAACTTTTGGCTTCAGCCTTTTCCGTTTTTGGTTGCTTTGTTGTCAATGTATTTGTTTGATTAGTGTATTTTAAAAGCAAATTAAGTAATTCAATAATTATGATTCGTTATCCTCTCACAGGACAAGTCCTTAAGGCGTGGGACATTGGCGTGCTGTCCATGCAGAAAGGCGAGGTGTCCACGCTGCTCTGTAAGCCAGAATACGCGTATGGATCTGCAGGAAATCCCGACAGAATTCCTCCCGACTCCTCAGTGGTGTTTGAGGTAGGTGTTGTCTTGTGGTTTGCTTTAGCTTCATGTTAGTCTCAGGGGCTCTGCTCGTGTGGAGCCGTGCCTCATTTGTCTGAAGACGAAGCCGTCTGGATACAAAATGATTGACTTAAATTTCCCTTTCCCCACTAAACAGCCAGTATTGTCTAAGTTGAACTTACTCCTGACGTTCCTTACCTGTCTGTCAAGGATAATTGTAATTAACATTAAATAAGTATCAGGAAGAAAAGTAATAATGCACATTCAACTACTCAGTAAATCGTCTTTAGTAGACATGATTAAATCCTTTAAAAATCGCAAATGTCTCACATTCGATTTTAGTTTTTGAAATTTTTTCACCTCCAACATATACTTAAGCACCACAGACAAATACTTTTTGTTTATACCTTTTTATTTGGTATTTTTAAAGAAGAAATCTGATTTCCCTTTCCTCCCAACGCAGATGGAGCTACTCAACTTCGAAGGAGAGATACTTACAGATGACGGTGGCATCATCCGGAGAATAAAGGTCAAAGGGGACGGTTACAGTAATCCCAACGATGGAGCGAGTGTCGATGGTATAAACAATAATTGTTTTTAAGAAAACTATTGAAATTTCTTTAGTTGGGCAGACAACTAAAATGCCTCGTGTGTCTCACAGTGCACCTGGAAGGACGCTGTGGGGGCCGTTTGTTCGACTGCCGGGACGTTAGTTTCGTTGTTGGTCAAGGTGAAGATAAAGGCATTCCTCTGGGGGTTGACCGAGCCATAGACAAGATGCAGCGAGGAGAGTGCTGTTTACTGTACTTAAAACCAAAGTAAGTTCATCCAGCATCTTTAAAATTCACGTCAAATACCCGTTTTTCTCATGAGTCGATCTGTAGAGGACTTTTGTTCTATATGAGATTTCTGTCATTTTAATTTCAATTTCTTTGTTTTCTTTAAATTTATCAAAAGAATAGTGGCACAATTAAGGCAGCGGCAAGTAAGGAAAACATGTCTTCCAAAGAAATGACAAACGTAATTTTTTTTCACATTTCAAATCCACTTACCGGTATGTGCGAGACGGAAGTAGGAAAGTAAGAGCAGTAATCTTTAAGGATCTGCTGCATGGGTGTTTTCAGATTAAAACTTTCCTGCCCCTCTTCCTGTTTAAAGGCAGGTTTGCCCGACATTACGTTATAGAAGCAACAACTTTGAATAAAAGAACAAACTTTGTTTCTGTAAATAAATTAGTTAATAGATGTAGGTATTTCTGGTTTTTGAGACTCTTATGAAACTGCAATATTTTATGCTGTGGACAAACAGTGTTTACACATGGGATTAAGATGAAATGTTACTGAGATGAAATGTTACTGAGATTACCTGTGCAGTATCACACAGACGTGAAAATGAAATGTCTCAACTGTCTGGGTCACATTTTATAATCCCTCGATGTAATTTGACATCTCATTACATCATAAAAACTAAAGGCGTGTTATTTGATTTTCTTCCTGATCATCTAAATGAGAGCCATCACTGCTAAAATGTGCTTTCTTCTCATACAGGCACAAAACGAAAGAATTCATCTCTTGTTGTTTTATAATTTACTCTTTATTCTTGACTACATTAAACACACAAAAAAATAATCGTTCTGAACACTGTCATGTATCTTAAAGATCAAGGGAGCAAAAAATAAATTAGAGAAATTGCATTTTCTGCAAAAATGTAGTGTGAATGCTTATTGCTGAAGAATTTGATGAAAAACAGTTGAAATTAGCTAAAAACATGCTGAATTTTAACTGAAATGGAAGGACAAGCCTAAGTTGGCAGAAGAAAGCAGTAAGAACACATTTGCTGAATTAGGTTTAAATAAGCAAAGATGAGCACACAAAATCAGAAAGTAGCCAAAAAAGACTGAAATTGGCAAAAAAAAATAAAATTAAAAGCTGAAAAGTAGCTGAAAAGACAGAAAACAGCTTTAAACTACCAGAAGGAAGTGGAAAGAGCTGAAATGAGCATAAAAATGTGGAATTACCAGAAAAGTAGAAAATTAGCACAAAACAGCTAAAGATTAGCTGAAATAGTTGAACAAGCTGAAACTAGCACAAAAAAGCTGAAATTATCATAACAATCTGAAATGAGCAGAAATAAGTTAAGTAGGCTAAAAGTAGCAGAAATCACTACAAAAAACTTGAATTTATCTGAAAACTGCTGAAATGAGCTAAAACAAGTTAAAAACGTAGCTGAAAAGGTAGAATAAGCTTAAATTAGCAGACGAAAGCAGAAAGGACACGTTTGCTGAAAGAAGCAGAAATGAGCACAAAAAAGTGTAAGTTACCTGAAAAAAGCTGAAATTAGCATAAAACAGCTGAAAAGTAGCTAAAAAAGCAACAACAAAAAAAAGCTGAAATTACCAGAAAGACGTGGAGAGAGCATATTTTTGCTGAATTAGGTTGAAAAAAGTTGAAATGAATGCAAAACAAAAAGTGGAATTAGCTGAAAAAGCTTAAATTAGCATAAAAAACTACAAAATCGGATTCCAAAAAAGTTGGGACACTAAACAAATTGTCAATAAAAACTGAATGCAATGATGTGGAGATGGCAAATGTCAATATTTTATTCGTAATATAACATAGATGACAGATCAAAGTTTAATCTGAGTAAATGTAACATTTTAAAGGTAAAATATGTTGATTCAAAATTTCACAGTGTCAACAAATCCCAAAAAAGTTGGGACAAGTAGCAATAAGTGGCTGGAAAAAGGAAATTGCTCATAAAACAAACTGCTGGAAGACCAATTAGCACTAATTGGGTCAATTGACATGATTGGGTATAAAAAGAGCTTCTCAGAGTGTCGGTGTCTCTCAGAAGCCAAGATGGTAAGAGGATCACCAATTCCACCATTGTTGCGCAGAAAGATAGTGCAGCAATACCAGAATGGTGTTACCCAGCGGCTGTGGCTGAGCGGTTAGAGCAGTCGTCCTCCAATGCAAGAGTTGGTAGTTCGAACCCCACAGCAGTCACATGCCAAAGTGTCCCTGAGCAAGACACTGAACCCCTCATTGCCTCCGATGTGTGTCCCATCGGTGTATGAATGTGATAAATCACTGATTAGTCTCTTTAGAATGATTTGTTCAATTAGCTTTGTAGAGCTCTAGTAGAGTGCTGTATGAATGGGTAAATGAGGGAAAAGATTGTAGTGTAAAGCGCTTTGAGTATCTTAATAAGATAGAAAGGTGCTATATAAGTACAGTCCATTTACCATTCCATTTAAAATAGCAAAGACTTTTAAGTTATCATCATCAACCGTGCATAACATCATCAAAAGATTCAGAGAATCTGGAACAATTGCTGTGCGTAAGGGTCAAGGCCGTAAAACTCTACTGGATGCTCGTGATCTCCGGGCCCTTAAACGTCACTGCACCTCAAACAGGAATGCCACTGTCAAGGAAATAACAGAACGGGCTCAGGAATACTTCCAGAAAGCATTGTCAGTGAACACAATCTACCGTGCCATCCGCCGTTGCCAGCTGAAACTCTACAGTGCAAAGAGGAAGCCATTTCTAAGCAAGCTCCACAAGCTCAGACGTTTGCTCTGAGCCAGGGGTAATTTAAAATGGAGTGTGGCAAAATGGAAGACTGTTCTGTGGTCAGATGAGTCACGATTTGAAGTTCTTTATGGAACACTGGGACGCCATGTCATCCGGACCAGAGAGGACAAGGATAGCCCAAGTTGTTATCAACGCTCCGTTCAGAAGCCTGCATCACTGATGGTATGGGGTTGCATGAGCGCTTGTGGCATGGGCAGCTTGCATGTCTGGAAAGGCACCATTAATGCAGAGAACTATGTTCAGGTTCTAGAACAACATATGCTCCCATTTAGACGTCATCTCTTTCAGGGAAGACCCTGCATTTTTCAACACGATAATGCCAGACCACATTCTGCAGCAATCACAACATCATGGTTACGTAGGAGAAGGATCCAGATACTGAAATGGCCAGCCTGCAGTCCAGATCTTTCACCTATAGAGAACATTTGGCGCATCATAAAGAGGAAGGTGCAACAAAGAAGGCCCAAGACAATTGAACAGTTAAGGTGCATTCACACCAGCCCTGTTTAGTCCGCTTTAATCGAACTCTAGCTCGTTTTCCTAGAAAGTCCGGTTCGTTTGGGGAGGTGTGAACGTGCCATCGAACTCTGTCACGGAACAAAAAGGTGAAGTCTGGCCCGGGCTAAATCCTAGATCTTGGTCCGGTAGAAGAGAACTCCAGCACGGTTCGAGTACAGTGTGAATGTAAACAGACCGGGCCCCACTCCACAAGCAAGAAGTGGAGTACAGCTCAGGACAAACAAACACGTATTTCTCTGACCTTATATGGAGCCGTCAGCTGCTTTGTGTGAAAAATAACATTCTTCATGGTCTTCTGCCTCATGTTCTGCTCATGCTGAGTCCATTTTTGAAAAATGACAAAATATAACTCCTAAAACTGCTAAAACTTGATGCCACTCCGTTTTTGTTTTTATTTCCAGAAGAAGAAGAAGTGTCTTCAGAGGTTTTTGTGTTGTTTCTTTCAGTAGTTCTTGGTGCAGCGCCCCCACAGGCGAGCGGGGGAATAGGTTGGTTCAACAGGTTGGTTCGACCGCACAGTGCAGTGTGAATGCAAACAAACCAGCTCAAATGTATACAAAATGTTATGAATATTGGCCCCCAACCGAACCGAGTCTACCGGACTATCGGGTGTGAATGCACCCTTAGAGGCCTGTATTAGACATGAATGTTAGAGCATTCCTATTTCTAAACTTGAGAAACTGGTCTCCTCTGTCCCCAGACGTCTGTTGAGTGTTGTAAGAAGAAGGGGGGATGCCACACAGTGGTAAAAATGGACTTGTCCCAACTTTTTTGGGATTTGTTGACGCCATGAAATTTGGAAACAACAGCTTTTTCCCTTAAAATGATATATTCTCTCAGTTTAAACTTTTGATCTGTGATTTGTGTTCTATTCTGATAAAATATTAGATGTTGGCACCGCCACATCATTGCATTCAGTTTTTATACACAATTTGTATTGTGTCCCAACTTTTTTGGAATCCGGTTTGTATATTCTAGCTGAAACAATAGAAAAAGTTGAAACGTGCAGAAATAAGGTGAAAGGAGCACAACAAGCTGAATTTAGCAGAAAGAAGTTAGAAGCACAAAAATGTTTTAGTTACCCTAAAGAATGAGCACAAAACAGCTGTAAAAACAGCTGAAATTAACTGAAAATAGCTGAACCAAGCTTAAATTTGAACAAGGTAGCTGAAAGAATCTGAAGCAGAACAAAATGTAAAGCAGTAAAAGGTTGGAAACTGATCTAAAGACGTGAAGGATGTAAAATGAGCTCAATTCATTTTCTGTGAAAAAAAAAAGTGGCAGCAAAGGCTAAATATTTCAAAAAGCTAAAGTTTCACCAATACCAAAAGTCATATCACCCTTCTCTTAAACGAGCAGAACATTTTGATATACGAGTTTTTGAAACAGCTTAAAAATTGAGGGATGGGAAATGCGCTGAAAAATGTACGGAAGGAAAATGGATCACAATAGTGTGAATGCTTCATAAACATCTTAAATGTGAAATCTTAAACAAATGGTGCCTCTCAAACTCAGATTATAAAAAAAGTTGCTTTCAGCTTTCATCAAAGGAACACACATTGCTCGCCACCTTGCACAGAAAAGCAAAAAAAAAAAAAAAAATCCTCACATAATCTGTGATGGGGTTGACTCTCAGCTACTACCACACTAAGGATTAGGTGAATATCTGTAAAAATGACTGGTTTATAGCAATTTATGTGTTTGCTAAGGATGATTGGCTGTGGCAGCCATTTTGAATCAGGTTGGCTATGAAAGTTAATTGTTGTAGATGTTTGTTGAATATATCATTTTTTAAAGTTTCCTTAAAACCTGTAAAGTAGTTAATGAGATATATTGCTAACAAACAGACACACACACGTACACACACACAGACTGTTTTCTGTTTATGACGACGGGCGATAAATAAAAAAATTATCGGAGCGTGTGTTCAGTCCGTTCTTGCATCTTTTCTCCATCTTTGTAATTCTCCATATGGTTTCTGTTTTCCACGTTTGAGCAATCCTCTTCTTTGTTTTTAGAATGTCGAGCTCAAACGAAACATTCTGAATCTGTTTTGAATTAAAAGGTTTTGGTTTCAAAAACCTGTGCGGTGATGTCACGTCATTTCTTCTGTAAACTTAGTCTCGTTAAGAAGTGGGAACAGGTAACGTTTGGTTGTAGGACCAGGACTTCCTGCTCTGACAGAAACTGTTTGTTTGCTCACTACATTTTGAGGAAATCAATGTTTTTGTTACTTTGAATTGTTCTTTAATGTAAATAACAAATTTGAACATTACTTTTCTAGGTACGGTTTTGGGAGTGAAGGTAATCTAGAGTACAAAGTTGGACCAGATAAAGAGATCGTATACGAAGTTACTCTCAAAGACTTTAAAAGGGTGAGTTCACATTTTTAATGGTAAAAATAATTAAAGTGTGCATGCCATTTTAGATTGATTAACATGTAAGTCCCTTTGGAGTACACCTGTATGACCAGTGGCTCACTAAATGTTGTCACACTAGGCTAAGGAATCCTGGGAAATGGACTTGAATGAAAAGCTGGAAATGGCTGCTGGAGTGAAAAGTAAAGGGAATCAGTATTTTAGGGTAAAGTTTCTGTCTTTATTTTTTTATTGGAAAATGTATATGTTTTTTACTTATGTGTTCCTAATTGATTATTATGTTCCATTTTTAGGCGGGACGATACCAGCAGGCGGTCATCCAGTACCAGCGCATCATTTCCTGGCTGGAGTTGGAGTGTGGTTCTGGGATGGAGCAGTATAAGTCCATACAGCATTACGTCATGACAGCCCACCTTAACTTAGCGCTGTGTTTCCTTCGAATAAAAGAGTTTTCACAAGTGGTGGACAACTGTAACAAAGTGAGCAGCTCATTTTTTCATATTTCTCCTCCTCCAGCTGCTGGGTGTTTGACTCACATCATGTTCCTTTGTTTGTGTGTTTGTTCAAGGTGATTGAACAGGACGAGAGCAACGAGAAGGCTCTGTATCGTCGTGGGGGGGCCCGGCTCCTCCGCAACGAGTACAGCCTGGCCATGGCAGACTTTCAGAAAGTGCTGGAAGTCAACCCGTCAAACCGAGCAGCTCGAGCTCAGATTTCTAACTGCCAGCGCATGATGAAGGAACATCAAGAGCGGGAGAAGAAGATCTATGGAGGCATGTTCAAGAAGTTTGCAGAACGGGACTCCAAGGTCTGTAAACTTTGTTTTGGGCTAAATATAGACAAGTAGTCACTGCAAGACACTCTTTTTCCTTTCCTTTTTTACCTTTTCCTATCCTTTTCTTTCCTTTCCTTTCCTTTCCTTTCCATTTCCTTCCCGTTTCATTCCTTCTCCTTCCTTTTTCCTTTCCTTTACATCCTTTTCCATTCCTTTCCATTCCCTTCCTTTCACTTCCTTTTCTTTCTTTTCCTTTCCTTTCTTTTTTCTTTCCCTTTCCATTAATTTCCCTCCCTTTTCCCCTTTCTTTTTTCTCTTCCTTTCCTTTCTTTTTCGTTCCTTTCCTTTCCTTTCGCTTCCTTCCCTTTCCTTTCGCTTCTTTCCCTTTCCTTTTCCTTCCATTCCTTTACTTCCCTTTTCATTCTTTTGCCTTCCTTTCATTCCCTTTCCATTCCTTTACTTTTCCTTTATTGTTCCTTTCCTTTTCTTCCCTTTCCATTCCTTTCTTTCCTTTGTTATTTTTCTTTCACTTCCTTTCCTTCCCTTTTACTTAATTTCCCATTCTGTCCTTTCCTTTCCCTTTCTTTTTCTTCCTTTAAAATATGAATTTAGCAAAGGTTAAATTGTACACACATACACACACACACACACACACACACACACACACACACACACACACACA
>NC_056504.1:28015187-28026429 GCF_014905685.2 Nematolebias whitei
ACACACACACACACACACACACACACACACACACACACACACACACACATAAATAACGTGTGTTTTATCTGATGAAAAATGACCATGTCACCTGAAATTTTCATGACCTCCCTTTCATTATAAATTAACTTTGTATCATGTGATCACACGCTGCAGGGATGCAAGAAATACACACATTTTATGGTACATTGGAGTAATGTACAAAAATCAATGATCAGCAGAACTTTTACGATTTCTGAACCGTTAAAAAAAAAAAGAAACTAAACACAACCCTGTTTTACTTGAGTTTGCTACAAACATTTAGCTTTTGTCAACTTGAGACACCCTTTAATTAATTTATTTATTAGGTATTTTGTTCCACTGCTACAATTTCTGCTTCTATTATTATTAATAATGACATTTATGGTGCATTACTACTTATGCAGTCACTTAAGTCTGTTGCTAGGTGCTAAAACATTCAATATATTTTATTCATATTTATAATTTTAGATCACAGACTGATTATTTTAAACACACACATTTTTCCTTGGCAGTTTTAGGTTGACTCCATGTCCTGCCACAATGTGAAGGTATTTTTGTCTGTCCTATGCTCACACCTAGTGGTTAGGCTTGGTAACTACACTTTTTGATTAAAAAGGAAAAAGCAAAAAAGCAACGTTTTATTACTTTGATGTATAAAAGTTGGCTTTCTGCTAAACCCAATATTAGATTTTTTTTAAATAAAATGAACAAACCTGTTTGTTTTGTGCAGACTGGGAGGTCAAAGAGGAGGAGCAGTATGAACGGTGAAGTGGGCAATAGACGGCGGCGGAGGAGTCAGGAATGTGCATCGTAACAGGAACGCAGAGGCAGAGACAAAAAGCCTCAAACCCAAACTTCTTCATCCCAAACCCAGTGGACCATGTGTGTGTGAGTGTGTGTGTGTGTGTGTGTGAGCAGGGACATGAGCATTTCTCTGTCACACGCGTCGTGGAACAAGCAGAACGATCCTCCACGTGAGGATAGAACTTCAAAATCACTGCGTGAAGATTGGTGAACACTTTTTTCCCCCAAGATTTTATTAGAAAAACAAATTGTTTCAGTTCTTTTAAAAAAAACAAACACTGATGAATCCCCATTTCTTACTGTTGGGTTGACATGTGCCTCCACTCTTTATTTCCAAAACCACGTTTGCTGGTTTTCTGACCTTTAATTTGGTATAAAGCCTTTTTCCAGGCAGCTGCGTGCATCATGTTGGGGATTCAGACTTGAAACTTTGCGAAATTTATTATTTAAAAAACAAACAAACAGTGCAATATGAATATTTGATTATAAAGTGTAATCTGTTATCTGAATTGTATTTTACGTAAAAAGGAAAAACAACCACAATAGTTACATGTTTGTTTTGCCCAGAACTCAGCCTTGTTTCATGGTGGAAAGTTTTTGTTTCGGCAGGCACGGAAACAAGCTTCAATCAAGATGTGAGGGCTGCAGACATAAACTGAGATGTCCCACAACTCAAAACAGATGTTCAACATCATCAAACAATAGAAATAGTGTCTCTAAAAAGCACAAATGACCAAAATGTACGTAAAAAAATCTGTAATCTGTAATGACTTGCAAATTAACAAGCCGCTGTAACATGTGGTCATAACTGTAGAGGTTTTAAAAACATGGCTTTGTCCAAGTTTCTTCCAAAAAAATGAAAAAAAAAAAAAAACATAAAAAAAAACAACTACAAATTGAGCACCTTCTTTTCCCAATTTTTATATGACAATAGTCATGCACTAAAATCCCCCAATACATTCATGCTGAAATCTTCTAGTTTGTCTTTTTCGACCCATCGAACAGTATTACAGGACAGCCAGTCCTGGTCATCGTAGCGGATCAAATACAAAGCGACAAGCCTTGGTGTACGTACTAACAGACGAACTCTGAAATAATTACATTTCAAGCTGTTGGCAGCTGCAAAAAACCTTTTGATACAATCAAAATAAAAGCATACGCAAAATGGAATATAATAAAATAAAGTGATTGTGCAGCGTGTCAAAGTGGAGCAGCGGTTAGTGCTGTCTGCTCGCTGCAGAAAGCTTCGAGGTTTGGCCTGGGACTATTTTGTTAGTTTGGATTTTATCCTCCAGTTTAAAGACATCAGGCTAAAATGGTGAATGTGATTTAGCTGTTAATGAACATAAAAGCTGATGGTGCACCCCATGTACTGCTTTCTGTCAGCTGGGATGGTCTGCAGCCCGCCTAACACGGAGTGTACTCTACAAGACGATTCGATTCTAGGCACTTAAAGGATAAATGTTTACGCTTTGGAGCTTTAATGGAATTTAGGGATAGACGACTGAAACTTTAAAACTCAGAAAATAGTGCGGTTGGATGGAAATCCTAAAGCTGCAGTTCAGATCTTTTAATGTGGGATTCTGCGGAGAGGTTATTAGCAATGATTATCTTACCTGTTGTAGAAAGCTCTTTGAATTACTCCATTTTTGGAGAATTTAATTCTCCATGGATTCACAAACTAATCGCTAGTCCAAGCGACGCCGAGCCCAAAGTCGATTGCCGACGTCCTAAACAACTCTCATTCATGTGTTTTACAAATCTTTGCATTGCCATTAATTCCCCTTCACGTTGTTATTTACATGGAATTCTGTGGTTATTAAAAGCCAAAAGTGTCTATGTTAAAATGACAAGAACTCACTTTGTCTCGACTCTGCTCGGACTAGCCATTAGCTCATCAATCTGGTAAGTATTAGCTGTTCAAAGCTGTTCGAAGCGCTACCAACAACAGGTGAGTCATTGTCAAACACTTTAGGATCCGCCCACCACCTCCACCCCTCCAGGAGGTGCTGGAGAGTGTCGAGGGATGAATAGAGGGATGTTGCCTCTGAAACCCCACCACAGATGACCAGAAGAAAAATGTTTAGATGAGTGGATGGAAGTTAATTTTTAGCAGCCTTTCCAAAGAACCCCACTTTAAAATGTCTGAACTGTCTCTTTTAAAAACATTTAAAACCATAACTGAGCAGATAAACACATGCAGCATTATTTATTTTAATCATATATATATGAACACACCAGAAAATGACTTAACATCTAACTCCTACTTTGTTTTAGACAGGGTGAGGTCTTGACTGCACGTGTGGAGAAAGGGACGTAAAAACCACAGTTGCGCTTTAAAGTCACGACAAATTTGATGAGTTATTTTTCAGCTGTGGTATTGTGATATAATCATGCTTCTGTGCTAAACCAGATGTATATTTACTCCTCCCCCAATCCATTTTGTTCTTTTTTTTAAAATGTGTGTGTATGGTTGTTAGGGGGGGGGGGGGACAACAAAATTGCACTTTGGTGACTGTCGAACCAACACTGTCATCTTTACATGTAATGTCTAGACAAAGTCCGGACAATAAATTTGAAATGTTTTAATACCATTGGCTGGTTCAAAATGAAAACCTTAGCTGTCTTAACTATTTTGTGTATAAAAAAAAAAGAAAAAAAAACTGCAGTGACAACATTGTGTTTGTGTGTTAGTGTATATTGTTGTATGTTGGTGAGTTTTTTTAAACCGCTTGTTGCTAAATGTTTTCAAGTGCTGCTGCCTCTGAATATTCAAATATTTTGTATAGTGTAACTGAGCATGAAGTACTTTTTCTAGCCATTTTAGAGTGTATTCAAGGATTTACAGACTGTCTCACACACCTGTCATCAGAGACAAAAAGTGAAAGATATCTTCTTAGATTCTTATTCATGGTTTTGTTAAATTTACAATAATAAAAAGAAACACCCAGTGTGACTTAAAGGTAAACTGCAGCTGGGTGAACTGCACTGTGTTTGATGTAAAATTGGTTAAATCAGTTTGTTTTTATTATCGTGAAACATCTTTGAAGATCATTGCTCTGTAAAGAAATGATCCATGTTTTAAACTGGCATTTTATGCAAAAGAAATATTTTCTGACAAACAGTAAAACGGATCCTTTTGTTCATCTTGTCTTTACATTCATGCGTGTACATAACATTTAGAGGTCAACAACTACCAGGGCAGTAACTTTAACGTGCAGTAACTATCATTTGACGTTTCTAGATCAGATAAAACTAAAAAAATGTCATCTTATGTAACAAAAAACAATTTGTTTTGCATAACTTTTCAACACTACTTATAGTAGATACAACTACAAACATAGTCAAAATTTATTTTAAGTATGAGGAAAAATGAATGAAAACTTTTTATTGTCACATTGACAACCACTGAACAATATAATATTTTATTGTTTCCACAATCACAACCAATTAAAAACAATGGAGCAACTACTAGTTTGGCCACAAGAGGGCAGTAGAAACAAGTTTGTCTTCAAGGAGCAAGAATAAAATTACATTGAGGATTTATTTTAATAATATTAATGTGAGGAATATTTTACAGCGGTACAATCTTTAGGTAATGTCAAAAGTCATTAGATGTTTAAAATGAATAAGTTTAGAAAATAAAGCTGAGAAAACGGTTTCATTCAAAAGCATCTTTAAAATCCATTTTATAAAAATAATAGTAATAGCTCAGTTAAAAAATTTTTTTTTTTAACAATTAGAAGTTTCAGAAATTTTGTGTAGTGTGATTAGAATGCTTGTTAAGATTTCTAAATAAATTTTGTAATGAAATAGTTTTCCTAGCTATTGTTTTTGTGTCCAAAAATAAATTTAGAAGTGAAGCTCTTTAGCCAGCATAAACTGAAAATACTTAAATAGGTTTCGGAATGGATTTCTAAATGGTGTAGTAACTTCATTTACTTGAAAAGGATCCACTGGAGATGCAGAAGCAACATTGTTTAAGCTTAAAAAACTTTTTTTTTAATGAATTTGTATCAGTCTGACTGAAAAACAGACAAAAAGTTGTTTTTGTGCTCATATATCACTTTGAATTCGTATGTTGAGATTTCAAGAACAAATATTAAACTTTTTAATCAAGAGTGCTCTGTGAAATCTTTGTAATTTGATTAATTTTGAGGTTTGGATTCGTTGTAGTTTGCAAAAACAACGAGCTTTGAGAACAAGGAGTCATTTCTAAAAGCAAAGTAACAGCACGTTTAATCTGTGCACAGTGTTTAATGACAGACTCGGTCTTTAATGATCAGTAACAAGACAATAAAAAAAATGGCACACACACCTGCTTTACCCTTGATGTATTTACCCGCCTGCTGCCCTGGGGTCAAAACAAGTCAAGAAAGAGGTCTCTTGGGTCACATTGACCACAGGCCAGCAGGAATATGAACCACAACAATGAATATGAAAATGAAGCATTTCAGTTTTAAAACAAGACCCACAAACGTCTGTTACAAATGTTAAAAAGACAGAAATAAAAAATAAAACAGCAGTTGATCTCTAATTGCTGAAAATGACATAATTCAATCATGTCTTGATGTAAATAAAAACATTGCCTCCAACTACAGCCATAAAAGTTGCACAAATTACCACAAATAGTAATGTGCAAACTTGATGCTTGAGAATTCTGTGTAAAATATAAAGCGTTAGAGTACAGAAAAACATTTAAATCGCTGTTGAAAATAATCTGTGATGGTTTTAATATGCAGTTTAAATCTTGTATTAAAGCAGCTCTTCTAACAAACACGTCAGTTTGTGATAATAAATGTACAAAAAAACGTATTTGCATTAAAATGGCACAAAAATGACACAGTCTGGTTTTACATTTCACTCAGTTTGTGCAGCACAGAACAATAAACGACAACTTTGTGGAGAGAAAAAAACAACAACTTCCTTTCTTGTCTTTTGACAGAAAAATTAATAACACTGAACAAAAACTTTAAAAGGACACAATCTCTTAACTCCATGTTTTATAAATACAACTTTATGCTCAAACATTCCTCTTTTTTGTTTTTGCAGTAGAAACAGTTGTAACACCACCTAAATGTGTTCAAGTGCATGAAAGATTGTGACATCACAGAAAATATTTAACATTAAGACCATGCACCAGGCAACACACAAGTGCTGATTTGTTTATTGACACAAGTTTTGTGTTATTTCTCACAGCTTTAATGCTTCATCTCAGTCTGAGGGTAATTTGGTGCAGTTTTTTTTAAAACAGCAGACGAGACGACTTTTCTTTCCAAATATGGAACAAAAATACAATTTCCAACATGTGGAAGATGGTAAAGAGAGTTACTGGAAGGTAATGGTGTTCTCAAAGTTGACATTTAGTCATCCATCCGAACAAAAACATGAGAAAACTAAAAGCTCTGGATGACAGGAGGCTGATGGCCTCCACATCAGCATCAGTTTATGTCATCAGTTCACGGCACTGAAATGACGAGGATCTCTGCAATCCACGTCGTAACTCGTTAGGATCCAAAACACGCTGGATCTGGTTTGTCATTCAAGACTCTGTGTTCTAAAAAAAACCCACAGAAATGAAACATTCTCACAGTTTCTTCCATTTTTGCAAATAAATGATCTGCACAGGTTTGTTAAAATATGCTCTGTGGTTCATGAGATATTTTGCTAACAGACAAACAGGACCGACAACAAACACGAAAGTGTTGGGCAAAAATCTCATCTAAAGCTCTGAGTATTTGTTGGGGATCAGTCTCAGCTACTACTACATCAAGTTTTAGCTCAGTTTTTGTAAACCTTGACATTTGCGTGTTTGGCTAGCTGTGGTGGCCATCGTGAATTAGAGCAACTCCAATAGTCCGTCAGTTGTAGATATGCAGCCAAAGATTATGCTCTGAGAGTTTTATTAAAATCAGTCCAGTGGTTCACGAGATATTTTGCTAACAAGCACACAAACAGAAGCAAAAACATGTTTGACCTTTCATCTTAAAGCAGAGGGGAATAATAAAACAGTTCCATTCAGTTAAATACAATCTAGTTTAATAAATTCAATTTTAGCACAATAGTATATGTAGATTTTTCTTTAAATGCTGTCTAACTAAAGAAGCTATAAATAAAAATGTTTCTTAGGTGAATTAAATTTAGCATCTAAAGTAATGTTTTTGACTAAAATCATCTGAAGTGGTGAAAAATGTGAAGGGCATTGTTTGCTAACCAGTTCAGGGAACTATCAGGTTATACAAAACCGTTAACAAGAAAGTAAAAAAGTAATAAAAACATATGAATTTTTGTGCAAACCTGTTTGATTGAACACAATCAGGATTTAAACAAAGCTATTGAAATCAGTCAAACTGATCCAGATGTTTATCAGAGTATTACAAAGATTTGGAGCATTAGGGGGTAAGTCATCAGCAGAACTCCCGGGTGGAGGATTGTTCCTCACGTCTCATTCTTCGGCAAGATTCTCCTTCGTTACATCACGTTACGGAGGCAAAGTGAGAAGTTCAAGTGCTTTCTTTTCTGATTAGGTTAAAGGGAGGTCTTCAGATGGAGTGCATAAAACTGAAAATCTCTATAACAAAAGAGTGACAGTTTAGGGTGAATCACCAAATAATTTTGCAGATCTGTACTCATGTGAAGATAAAGAGTTACCTGCTGCAGCGTCCCAGGAGTGGTGTACAGATTGTAGAGCATCCGGAGGGGAACCATGAGCGTTGAAGAAAGAGTGAACCACCAGCCAAGAGCGTAACCCCACCATGGATACTCAGTGGTGTTGTTGAACTTGAGTGGAGTGTACTTTACCAAAGAAAAAATAAATGTTCCCTGGAAAAAACAAGGTCATCAGTACATCAGTTCTACTTTAAAACATGGTTTATTGATAAATTTAAGTTAGACAAACAGATAAGCGCAGTTGTGAAATCCAGTTTCTTCCAACTTCCTGAGGGGAGCGGGGCAAAAAGTGTGTGTGCTGGGTGAGTGGGGTCCTTCATGATGCAGGTGGCCTTCTTCCTGCATCTGGAGGTGTAGATGTCTGTGATGGTGGGGAGACTGACTCCAACAGACTTCTGTGCAGCCTTCACTACTCTCTGCAAAGCTTTTCTTTCTGCAGATGTGCAGCCTCCATGCCTCACCTGTCCTCTTCAGGGTCGATTTTAAGGTTTTATTGTTTGTTTTTAAAGTTTTAAAAAGTCTGGCCCCGTCATATTTATGTGATCTTTTTAACATCTACACTCCAGTAGGAGCACTACGGTCTATTCCAACCAGTTCTTCTTTGATGTCTCCAGATCTAAACTGAAGTCCAGAGGTGATCGGGTTTTTGCGGTTGCTGCTCCAAAACTGTGGAACAGTTGACCTGATCATTTAAAGACCGCTCAGACTGTTAAGACATTTATTTCTTTGCTCAAGATTCATCTTTGTTCCCTGGTGTTTGATCCAGAGTCTGAGAACTAGTTAGAGCTGATTTTTCTCGTTGTTGTGTGGTTTTCCTTCCTGCCCACAGCCATCAGCATCTATAACTCTTTAATGGAACCAGGATGATGAGATACAACATTTAATTTCTCTTTGGGATTAATAAAGTATTTTTGAATTGAAATTGAATTGAAGTTAATTTTCTTGTGTTTCCTTAGTGATGCTTGATGTTGTTGTTTTCATTTAGATTGATTAAATCATAAAGCGCTTTGGTCAACTTTTTTTGTTCTTATGTGCTATATAAAGAAATTCACATTGGCATGGACACTGGCAAATTAAAAAAAAATACTTAAATAATAAATACTAATTCATATTAGCCCTATGGTTTCATGTTTTATTTTTCACTAAAAACACAAAAATAGCACTACTTTGTGCTATTTTTGCCAATCATATATCAAAACGTTCACCTCATTTTATGAGGGTTATCTTTTGTATGTTTTACAGTTTTTCAGTTATTTAAAATTTATTTACAAATATTTCCCCATAAAAACATGCTGATGTTGCTTCAGTTCCTCCAAAACATTTTTCTCCTTGAAATCTGCATCAATCTACTGACTTGCCTTTTTACATTATAGCTAGCCTTGTGTTTCTTAGTAAACATTTTGCTAGTCCATGCTTATAGCTGGCCTTTTGATAATTTTAGCTTTTAACTAACCATTTGCAGCTTTTAGCTAGCTTTTTGTTGCTTTCATCTTTTAGATGGTGTTTTTCTGCCTTTACCTAGTGTTTTACTACTTTTAGTTTTAGCTATCGTTTTGCAGAGCTATCGTATCTGGCTGATAGCATTTAGCTTATTTTAGCTTTTAGTGAGTGTTCTGCTTCTTTTAGCTTTAACAACTAAGTTTCAGTTTCTTCTGCAAATTTTATCAAAGTCATTCAGCATTTACTATCTACACTGCATCGATTGTGTATTTTTAACACAAACCAACGGCATCTACACATTTATCACAGAGCCCACAGCTAATCTAAAACAATCCTCAAAGCTGAGAGTCTCTGTTTGCTTCAATACGTACGACTTCAATGACCTTAAGATTAAAACGAGTTAAGGGTTCGAGTTTTGCTTTAACAACTCACCAGACAGATCACTGGAGTAACATACTTCAAGCAGTACTTTATGAAGGGTAAAGGCCTGTATCCAATCATGTCCTCTATGTTGTTATAAAACCGTTCAGCTCCTGTGAGTGGATGCAAACACATACGTGAAACAAACTGAATTCATTGTGAAGATGCAACATATGTTCCTCTTGATAATCAACTCACCATATACCCATCCAACACACACAGAATGCAGAATGGCAAAGAGCAGCAAAGTCATCCCGCTGCAGGAGTAGTAGTCAAACAGCTGGAAAATGTACAGCCCACCCTGCGTGGGGGGCAGCAGCTTATACACCTCATTGTCATGTCACAGGAAAATGTACATTTTAGGATAATGGATCTTACTTCTGTCATCATCACAAGGCCAATGAAGAAACTCAGAACGCAGATGATCAGAAGGAGAAGTTTACGCCTATGGCCGACGTGGAAGAAACCAGGATTCAAGTCAGAAATTCCTGTTACAAGAGCTTCCAGACCTACAAACTGCAAACAACAAAACCTTTAGTCAGTTTATATTGACAAAGAGATTTTTATTTTCATATGTATGCAACATACATGTGCAAAGGAATATGATGCAAATTAATATAATATATAATGATATACATGTATATGTATGCTTAGTTGTGTATATATATAATCATGAATATATAGTACTCCCTACCACCTTGTGCATGTGTATATTGTCTTTTTCCAAATTTGTGTATTCTGTGTATTTTTTGACTTCCTCAAATTTCCCCCTGGGGATTTATAAAGTAAGCATCCATCCATCCATCCATCCATCCATGCATCCATCCATCCATCCATCCAACTATCTATCTTCTAGGTCCACATTTAGTTTAAATTTAAAAAAGAAAGGGAGACATGGTTATATTTTGTAAAAGTAAATAAATAAAATAATATTTTTTTTCAACATTATTACAACAAACTAAAATAATGGATTTTGATATCAATTATTACATGTAAATGTGGTCTTTCCATTAGTCGGTGCAGCATCCAAGATAAACAGAAGACATGTATCCAGATAAAGTTGAAAACCATTTAAAAATCCAGCACTTGCATAATTTTCAAAAGAAAGTTTAATAAAACTGAAAAAATACACAATCAAAACGATCTTTTAGTATTAGGCAATGTTTTTGTATTATTTACTTTTCATTGAAAAAAACCCCACTTTGTATAAGTTTAAAAACCAAAAGCAGTTTATTTTTTAAACTCATTATAGTTACACTAAGGTTCATCAGTTTACCTCACTGTCCAGTCCCAGAAAGATGATCATAATGAAGAAGAAGACCGCCCAGAGCTGAGGGAAAGGCATCATGGCAACAGCTCGAGGATAGGCGATGAACGCCAAACCAGGTCCTGCAGAGAGTTCAGTTTTTATACTATACATCTGCATCATTCAGAGAAAAAAACATCTGTTATTCATCTTCTGAAAAAACAACAGTAATGTGTTTCTACGGGTGCACCTGATTCGGCCACTTTTGATATGTCTGTGTTCTGCTCATAGGCCATGAATCCAAGAGCAGAGAAGATGGCAAAACCAGCAACAAAACTGGTTCCACTGTTCAGAAGGCACAAGTATACACAATCCCTGTGGACACATGGAAATAAAAGCACAACCCATAAGACATCTTGTACCTAAAATTTTCCTAGCTTTACCAGTAAGTATGTTAAGTAAGCATGAAAAGTTTGAACATTTACCTCTACAGTATATTTTTGAATTCTGTTAAATATATTATGAAAACTTCAACTGTATGTCTAAAAAAGTTCAATCTGGTCCTCTGGACATTAAAAAAAAACCAAAACAAAGCAAATCAACAAAAAAATGTAGAAACGTTTCGTCTCTCATCCGAGAGAC
>NC_056504.1:28026829-28040036 GCF_014905685.2 Nematolebias whitei
AAACTGGTTGATCCACTCTGAGACGGTGCTATTTAAGAGACTGAGCTGAATACAGCAGCTCAGACTGAGGACGTCTCTCGGATGAGAGACGAAACGTTTCTACATTTTTTTGTTGATTTGCTTTGTTTTGTTTTATTTTTGAATGTCCAGAGGACCAGATTTAACTTTTTTAGATTTTTCTACCTGGATTATTGAGCATGCATCAGGATATTCAACTGTATGTGTTTGATTCCTGGGTTGTGTTTCTTTGTTTTTATCAAAAAATGTCCTAAGTGTGGTGCCAGATCAGGAGAACTGTTTTGATTTTGTTGTAGTAAAACCCACATTGCAGATGTTATACCAAACTTACTTGTAGCAGTTATTGTTGTACTTATTGTAGCTCCCCAGTGCTATTAGGCAGCCAATGCAAATGGCATAGGAATAAAATATTTGTGTGCCTGCATCCATCCATACCTGCAAGACCAAGAAGTAAATTTAAAAAAATAGACACTAAAACATATAAAGACAGTGTGTAATAATGGTAGTGTGACTAATATTTTATACTGCTTTCTGTGTAGGTAACATGAGCAATACAATTATCTGAAAATACTGCGTACCAACAGGAAGAAGTGGGAAATCTGAAATATTCATGCTTTTATTGCTGATTTTTCTTTGTTTTTCACTCTCTTTTTAATTTATTTTTTTAGATCTATCTATCTATATCAAATATGTATTATTTTTACCAAATGACTCCTGATAGTTTCTGCTCCAGAACTTATCCTAAATAACTAATTCAAATCTTTTAAAGTGGGGTTCTGTAGAAAGGCTATGAACAATAAATATCTCACTTGTTGTAGATAGCTGGGTGGAAATAGCTAAGATCAAACTCAATTGCTGTTAGCTTAATTAAAAAAAACAACACATTTTACATCAGTTCATGCAAATTTTTTTTTAATATCCCTTTTCAACCAATTATACATTAAATTGTTTTTCCATGAAATATATAATGTTCTTCAATGACCTCAATCGTCCAATCAGAATTAAGCTCTGTTTCTCCAAAAGGTGTGACGTACATTGGCATAATGTTGGTAAAATGTGCTATTGATAACATGGTATATATGATGGATGTTTTTACCTGTGGATCAGCAAGGCGGGATGGATCAGGGTACAGGTAAAATTTGATCCCATCCATGGCTCCAGGCAATGTGAGTCCACGAACAAGCAACACAGCAAGCATCACATATGGGAATGTAGCAGTAACGTAAACAACCTGCAAATGAACAATGAAGATTTATTTGTAGAGAAAACTGGCTCTATAAACTTGTGTCACATGTCATCACTGATGGTTTTGTTGGACTCAAAAGTGCTGTTGGCTCACAGCTGCTAGTTTATATGTTTAATTTACACAATCAACAAGCAATGTAAGGGTTGTCACTGAATGCTTGGATGGTCTCAGTTGGTCTGTAGGGGAGGAGACATGCAGTAAATATCTGTTGACAGTAAGTACTTCACTTCTGTAATCCAGCTTGACTACTTGTCTATTTCATATAACTGAGGTAGAGTACTCTATGTTCTTCTAGAAATCTGAGCATGCTACTGAGCTGTTTGAGAGCTGCAGACAGGCTGGCTTGGTTGGAGGTTTTGGCACAAGGGGAGTAAACTTAAGATGTGAAAATAAGTACTTTGTAACTTAAGAACTCCAAAAAAAGGCTTGCTCAATATGGAGGCATCATCAACCCACAAGAATGCAGCTTGATGATATTTTCAAATTCAAAGGGGCCAAGGAACTCTGGTAGAACACCAGTCTTTCTGATTGTGGATAGAGAGACAGAGCCCTCAGACAATCAACCAAACATTTGTTTTGTTCAGCAGTCCTAAGGGAGGCTGGTCAATTTACAAAATAAGTAGCAATATTGGAGTTGATGTTAGACTGATGGCATGGACACCATCTTTTTGGATGGAGAAGAGAGGTGGCAGATATCCAAGAAAACTTTTAACAGAAATTAAACCAGTGGCAGAAGAGGGCTGTAGGCAAACTCAACCCTGAGGTGCTCCAATGTCCATAACTTTGGCTTAGAGGAAACAACACAATGTAAAGCCATTTGGAGTTCCTGATTTGCCTGTCCAGTCTGCCCATTATATTGGGGATAGAAACCAGAAGACAGACTGACTGTTAAGATGTTAAATAGGACTTCCTAAACGGAAAAAAGAATTAGGGATTCTTTGACCTAGAAGTTGTGACATTTCAGAAGCAAAACAGTTTGATATGACTGCTTTAGAGACTGATCATAGCCATGTTCACCACTATGTTATTACTCTCAGAGTGTGAAAGGCCAGTAAAAAGCCAAAGGCTGTCTGGGACCAATGAAGATTGGGAACCGGCGAAACACATCACTGCTTTGTCTTTAGATACAGAATGGAAGGACTAAGACATATTGCTTAACATCGTTGCCTATAAATAGCCACAAAAATGAAGGTCATTTGAGGTGGCAGGAACACGTAGCAATGTGACCTGTCCCAGTGGATCAATCTTGAGTTAATTTTCAATAGGATGTACTGCTGATGGTGGTTGTGGGGGATCTGTAAAACTTGACTGTATCAGGTCTTCAGTTTCTCAGTAAAGTCATTCAAGGAGTCAGGCTGTAAGGAGATGGCTCCTGGAGGAGATAACATGAGGATTGACATTATGGGACCCTAGCCATAAAGTTTTAATGAAGGTAAATCTTCTAAAGATTATGGACCAGCAAGCTTGACTGGCATTTAGTAAGTTTGCATCCAAATGACAAGACGTATATTTAACAAGTTCATACAAAAAAAGGTGGTTTGGCCACCTTCAATTAAAGTCAACATTCTTCTAAGATTAATGGTTTAATGAAGTTTGAGGAGAAAGAAGGACAAAGAAGTGGCTGGTGAGCAATTTGGGAATTGCAGATAATTTGACATGGCTGATAATTATGACAGAAGGAAAGCGCTCTTTGATAGAAACTGAAGCAACTTGAGAGCTTCATGGTGAGGTTTGTTCATTAGTACGTTTCAGTTGACACATAAAGGCTAAGGCCAGTGTGTTAAATAGCAGCTCCTTGACGAGAGCATCAGGAGCAGGTGCAACAGCCAAAGCCAAGGAAACAGGAGCTCCACTAGTGCGAATGACCAGAGAGAAAACAGTCAGCTTTCAGTTCTGCCTGGCAGTGGCAGATAAAAGGCCAAAGAAGAGGCAGAGGAAGAAGGAAACATTTAAAGGGAGAAAAAAAATATTGAACTGACAAACTTGATGTCGAGTCTTGTTGTTCCAGTGCATAAATAAAACCATTTCATTTATATTGAACACCACCAGTGTTCTCAAAGCTCAAAAGAGATTTTGGATAAGCATAAAAACAGAGACAACCAGAATAACAAGCTCAGTACAAACAAACAAACCAATGCCAAATTACAGAGGGTTGAGGGCTTAATAATAATTGGCATTTTAACTTGGCAGCTCAGCAACCTAACATTTACTAAATAACAATACTCCATCCATTTTCTTTACCCGCTTATTCCATTTTGGGTCACGGGGGTCCAGCAATCACTGTGCGAGGGGCGGGGTACACCCTGGACGGGTCGCAAGTCCATCACAGGGCCACATAGAGACAAACGAGACAAACAACCATTCACTCTCTCACTCACACCTAGGGACAATTTAGAGTTACCAATCAGCCTAACATGCATGTTTTTGGTCTGTGGGAGGAAACCGGAGTACCCGGAGAAAACCCACGCATGCACGGAGAGAACATGCAAACTCCACCCAGAAAGGCCCCTGGACCGGGGTTTGAACCAGGGACCTGCTCGCTGAGAGGCAGCAGCTCTACCAGTTGCGCCACCGTGCTGCCCTAAATAACAATACTGTATACACAAAATGCAATGACCTGCTCAAAGGTAGTGAGGGAGTTCTGGCATTTATCTTAACTTACTAAATTACCCTGATATGTAGTCATGGCCATAATTTTGAGATTTACATAGATTTTGGTTTTCACAAAGTTGGCAGCCTCAGTTTAAAAAAAAAAAAAATTTTGTCAAATGTTTATATGGTACATTGAAGTACAATTTAAAGCATTTCATACATATATGTATTTTTTTAACTTTTACTGATAAATCTATCCAGTTTGAGCAAAGACTTAATATTTTCAGTGTTGACCCTTCTTCTTTAAGACTTTTGCAATTCGCCTCAGCATGATGTAAATCAGCTTTGGGTTTGGAGTTGATAAAAGCTTCTGGGATTTAGTTTGTCCACCCTTTTTTTGAGGATTGACTACAGATTTTCAATGGGATTGAGATCTGGGAGTTTCCTGGCCATGGACCCAAAACGTTGATGTTTTCTTCACCGAGCCACTTGGTTATCACTTTTGACTCGTGACATGGTGCTCCATCATGCTGGACAAAACATTACTCATCTTCAAATTGCTCCAGGATCGTTTGGAGAAGTTGCTCTTGGAGAATGTTTTAATACCATTTCTTACTCAAGGCAGTGTTCTTAGGCAAAATGTTGAGCGAACCACTCCCCTGGATGAGAAGCAACCCCACACATGAATGGTCTCAGGATGCTTCACTATTGGCATTACATGACTCATGGTAGCGCTCACCTTTTCTTCAATGGACAATTTACTTTTCCACATGTCCCATATATTCTGAAGGGGGCTTCATCAGAGAAAATAACTCCACCCCGGTCATCTGCAGTCCAATCCTTTTACTTCCTCCAAAATGCTAGTTTGTCCTTGATGTTTTTCTTGGAGAGAAATGACTTCTTTGCTGTCCTTCTTGACACCAAGCCATCCTCCAAATGCTTTCATCTCACTGTACATTCAGAATCACGTGCCATTCCTGTGCAAGCTCTGCACTGGTGGTGACCCAATCTCATTGCTGCATCCTCATAAGGAGACAGTCCTTATGCTTGCTTGACTTTCTTGGGTGACCTGAAGCCTTCTTCACTTCAATTGAACCACTCCTTGAAATTCTTGATGAGTTGATAAATGGTTGAATGGGGTGCTATCTAACAAGCAACATTGTCCCTGCAATTTATTTGATCACTCTTCACAATCTAGAGTTAATACAAACTGCCACCATAAAAACTGAGGCAGCAAACTGGGAAAACCAATATTTGTGCCATTTTCAAAACTTTTAACCAATACTGTAGTGAGAGCAAAAAAAGTGGACTAATCACTGCATTGAGACTTTGGGGAAGATGCATAACCAAGGAGGTCTTACAACTTTGTTTAATGTTGATTCAATGCAGAACAACTTCAAATCTGTAAGGAATTTAGTGTTACATATTTAGCTAGGAGGCAGCACGGTGGCGCAACTGGTAGAGCTGCTGCCTCTCAGCGAGCAGGTCCCTGGTTCAAACCCCGGTCCAGGGGCCTTTCTGGGTGGAGTTTGCATGTTCTCTCCGTGCATGCGTGGGTTTTCTCCGGGTGCTCCGGTTTCCTCCCACAGACCAAAAACATGCATGTTAGGCTGATTGGTAACTCTAAATTGTCCCTAGGTGTGAGTGAGAGAGTGAATGGTTGTTTGTCTCGTTTGTCTCTATGTGGCTCTGTGATGGACTTGCGACCCGTCCAGGGTGTACCCCGCCCCTCGCACAGTGATTGCTGGACATGGGCACCAGCGACCCCCGTGACCCAAAATGGAATAAACGGGTAAAGAAAATGGATGGATGGATGGATATTTAGCTAGGAATGTCTGTGAACCTTGACCTTATATTCTTGATGCTGATAAAAAGCACAAAGGGAAAAACTAATTAGCAAAAAGGAGTTACAGACATTTCTTTAAAGTGATATGATTGTGATGTAATGTAAAGAACCAAAGGAAAACTTTTCTTCTTCTAGTTGTACCCTCCCCCTCGCACACTGTTGGGAATAGGCACCAGTGACCTCTACAACCCAGACAGGAAGAAGCGGGTAAAGACAATGGATGGGCGGATAGTTAAAAAGATGCTTTACACTTAAAAATGTCTTTGTTCTACCTTCCCAGTTGACTTCACTCCTTTCCAAACACAGAAGTAACAGATGATCCAGGACAGCAGAAGACATAAAGCCAAATCCCACCGAATGTTGCCCATCTCCCCAATACTCCCAGTGATGTTCAGTACTCTTCTCCTAAAAGTTACAGTCACATTAGTCACTTCAACAGCCTCTCCATAAACCTTTTGGTCTTCTGGATTTGTATGTTTTTGTTTTTACTCACTCCCAAAACTCTCTCACAGGTGACGTTGCATTTTCAACAAAGGTCTTGTTCAAATAATCCAGACTTTTATCGAACTCCACACAGGTTTCTGAAAAATACAAATTAAGTAAAAGGCTTTCAATGAAACATTTATACAGTTTAATAAAACTTGTTAAATCTAACAATGATTGTCACATGTTTTAAGCATTGTAAAATGTAACTTATTTGATAAACAAGGCTTTTTCTGTTAAGAACAATAAATTCCCTCGTTGTGGCAGCATTTGCTCCCAGAGCTGTAGTCTAAGTTTGTGGCTCACTTAGCTGAATGACACATTTAAACAGTCTTTTAATGGCTATAACATATAAAATATAACCGGCTTGTTAAAAATAAGAAAGTGCAGATCAAGGCCAACACTTTGACTTAAGAGTCGACTCATAACCAGACCCTCAAACATACTAATTTGTCCCACAGCTGAATATGACAAAGCAGCTCCACTGTGAAGAAGCAACAAGTCATAACTGCACTAAGGATGAATTATAATCTGGATGTTGGATCCTACCTGTGTTCCAGCTGTTTTTGCAGCTCGCCCATGGAAGTTCGGAGTTGAAAGAGGAGAAGAGATACAGGAACGCCCAGGCTAATATGACAATGTAATATATACTGGAGTACAAAATGACCACTTGAGTGCCGTACCCTATTCCTAAATCAAACAAACAAACAAACAAACAAACAAACAAACAAACAAACAGAAAAGAAACAGATAATGTCTTTAAAACACTTTATTATTTTATTCTTTGGGGTTCTACAAAATAAATGTACCCATTTGAATGTTAAAATTAACGGTACATTACTGCAGTATACATGATTTTTCTGCAAGCTCTGCTCAACTGGGCTTACTGCTCAACAGAAAGAATGGGGTTTGGTAATTTATCCACCATTCTGATCTTTGCAAACATGTTTGATCTAATCTAAATGCATAAGGACAAAAAACCCAGAGGTTCAGTCAAATGCACACATATTTGTTTAGATATGAAATGACAAAGTGGTATTTTGAGTGGTATTTCTCCGTTGAGTCATTGGTAAATTAGTAACTTTACCTTCAAACAGTGGACAGATTTTTCTCCAGCAGGTGATACTTCCCTGTTTGGTGTACTGGCCAAGAGACGTCTCCAGCAGAAACAAAGGAATGCCACAGGTGAAAAGGAAAACTATGTAAGGGATGAAAAAAACTCCTGGAAGAAAAAAAAAAATCAAAGTTTCACTATATGGTTTGTAATTTTTTAATTATCCCAGTTGTTTGTACAGTCCTGTGCAAAAATACTGGTTCATTCCCACATTCTTCATACTTTTCCTCCAAGCAGACAGACTGTCATTCTGATCTTCCAAAAAGGTCTTGAACAATATTTCTTAAGGCCATCTAATATTTTCTTTTGGTTTTTGGCAGCTTTACCTCAGCACTTAACCATTTTCAATTAAATGCTTTCTTTTACTTTTTTTGTTTGTTTTGTTTGTGAAGCCCTTAAGCTGAACTTATGAATCACTTTGGTACAAGCAGTTTGTCAGAAATCACACTTTGACCCAATATTTTTTAAGCCAAATAATTGAAAAATACAAAAAATGTCATGGTTTACCACATACAATAGTATTTTAAGACCAAAATGGTGATCCCCAAAGAGTTATTAGCAAAATAACCTTGCCTACAGTAGATCACCAATTGAAGGATTATTTATCTATCTGGTCTTTGCTGGATTTAATCATTTTTTCTTAAAAATATTACTTTTAGATATGCTATAAATTTGCTTGCTTGCTTGTTAAGGCTGATTTCTTATTTTCCTTTACTATTTGCATTTTTGAGCATGCACTGCACAATATGCATCAGGCTCAAACACATGGACAGAAACTGAGTGAAAAAGCAGCCAAAGCAAAAACAAACTTAAAAAGACATTCAAAAGCTTAAAAATAACTTGATCAAGACCTCCTAGAAAACTCGTTTATGTTATGTTGTTTATTTGTCATACGCAAAATACTTTTTTTTTCCATTTACCCTTTATTTATACAGGTAGTCTCATTGAGTCATGAGAACTCATTTTCAAGAGAGACCTGTTTTTGGGAGCAAATGGTGGGGGTTAAAGGCCTTGCTCAGGGGCCCAGAGTGGGGCAAATGAGGGTGGAGGCAGGTGTAGGCCTTTTCCACCTTTTCCACCCACATTTTGATGTTGACAGTACTGTACTGACAGTAATATTGTAGAATATAAAGACATTCTTACAAAACAGACTGGCTTTTTGGAGGCTATGAACATATATATGTATATATATTTGGTATACAAATGAACTGGTACACTCTGTACCCTTGGAAAAATGACGGTATATTTGAATAAATTCTGGAGAAACTCACCCCCTCCATTTTTGTAGCAGAGGTAAGGAAACCTCCACACATTTCCCAGGCCTATAATCTGTCCTGCAACTGCCAAGAGGAACTCCATTTTGCTCGACCACTCTCCTCGGGGGGTTGCATGTTGTGCTGAGCCCATGTTCTGGTTGAATGTGACCTCTTGAGCTTGGTCCTCATCCACCGTGCTGTGACAGGAAAAAAAAACAGTTCTTTTATTATGGTGGATTTAATGAAGTTTTTGATCAGAGTAGACAGTTTGCTTGGAACACTGTAGTGACAAACATCTGGGAAAGCACACATCATTTGTGTCATAATAGTACCCAACACTGTTATTTTAATATTTGTAAATTAAAAATGCATTCTCTGCATTCACATATTGCTTTTCTTGTGTACAGCCAGTGACAATAAACAATATAAAAATGTAATCCCATTTTCTCCACAGTTCAGCGGCTCTTCTGCATTAGGTCAACAGATTCATCAATGTTGCTTTTGTTTGGCTGTGTCAGTTCTGATGTGGGAGTTTAGCAAGTAGACTGGAAAATATGCGCTCATCTACATGACTGTTAAAAAGCCACCAGAGTAAATAAAGTTCTCAACAAAAAGAAAAAAAAAAGAAGAAGAGAAAAACCCAGGAACAAGTAAAGGCAAAGAACAAGCTTAGGCAAGAAAATGAAACCAGGTGCGGACAAAGTAGGACAAAGAGATTTTTCTTTTGGCTGCTCTCTACTGCAGTGGTATCACAGGGAGGTAACTCATACAAGAAACTTGGTAATTGTTTTACGCTGTATGCCTTTCCTGAAGCAACATGGGCTCGAACCTGCAGCTTCATGATTAAGAGACTGTGGCACAAAAAATGACAGATGAACAGATGCACTAACACATGGACATTCAATAAAGATGGGAGTTTGGCAAACCAAGCAGAGTCTGACCCAAACCAAATGGTTTGTGTAAAACACAAAGTTGCTAGTACTCAGAGAGTTTATTGAGGATGATAGCCAGCTACTACCACATCATACTTGAGCTCAATGTCTGTAAATGGGACTGAGTTGTGTCCATTTTTGTGTTAACTAAAGTCATCTGGCTGCGATGAACATCCATCCATCCATCCATCCATCCATTATCTTTACCCATTTCTTCTTTTTCAGGTTGCAGGGGTCATTGGTGCCCATATCCAACTATCATTGTGTGAGAGGCGGGGGACACCCTTGACAGGTCTCCAGTCTATCACAGGGCCACATAGAAACAAACAAGACAAATAACCATTCACTTTCTCACTCACACCAATGTGCAATATACAGTAGAGTTAGCAATTAGCCCAACATTCATGTTTTTGGTCTGTGGGAAGAAACCAGAGTACCTGGAGAAAACCCACGCATGCATGGAGAGAACATGCAAACTCCACCCAGAAAGATCCCGGCTTTCTATCTGGCAACCTTCTTGCTGAGAGACATCAGCTTTGCCAACTGATCCACCGTGGCGCCTTGTGGTGATCATCTTAAATTAAACTGACTCTAAAAGTGTTTGTTGTAGATGAGCACCCAATGATTACTTCCAGAGAATTTCAAAAAAATTTGTCCAGTGGTTCATTTTATATTTTACTAACAGACAGACAAACAAATGAACAATAGCTGCAAGTGATAGAAACCAAACTGTTCAATAATCAGAATAAGTTATTTTACCCACTACTGACTGTTTCTGTTTGATTGCGTTCAATGTTTACGTCTCTAGACAGGCACTTGGAACAGAAGGTTCAGCTAACAATAAAAGTGACAGCAGGGGTTGGGTGGGGGATCCATGTAACAGAAACATTACAAGTTGGTCCAATGAAGTGGGGGTCTGATATCACAATATTAGATTTATCCATGTTTAAATATAAGAAAAAAAGTTTGGACAGTATAACGGCCAGATATAGAAATCCATCTCGCTCAACCTGCTGCTGTTATCACTTTTAGGGGGTGTCCTAATTGTATAATGGGGTGTCAGATCCTCTCTTTCCCTGTAATTTGAACCAGATGTTTACCACTCATAAATACAAGGTTCTGGCTATAAGAGATTACTTAAGTTTAAAGGGTTACAACAGTTTGTATGGTGATGAAAAGGTTGCTTTTGTTTGTTCACAGGCCTTGAATCAACAATCTGTTAAAAGCAAGACAATGAACCCTTTTCTATTTATTTTTATTTTTAGTCACAACTAGAAGTCTTGTATAAAAGGGGAATTAGATGGACTAAATGGAGTGGGAGCAGGAATTGTGTGTAGAGGTGGGCAGCTGTGTTATTTCTCCAAATGCAGCAGCTTCATTAGTTTATGGACTTTGTGATCATGAAGAAAAGTCTTGAGCAACTTCACACAAAGTTTTCCTGCACCACAGTCAGAGCCATCAGACAGAACAAGAAAAATCATCACAGACCTGTCAGCTACCAGGAAAGAAGGCATGCGTGAACAAGGCTGCTGAGACTAAACAGTGCTCAACAACTTACTGTGCTTTTTTCCACTATGAATCCACACTTGGCAAAGGCATCTGTGGCCAGTTTCCCTTTTTATAATCCCAACTCATCACCTGTTCAAAAGCAAGGCTCCCTGGAAAATGTATTTTTGTTTGTCCTGCTTGTCTTTTTATAGACGATGTGCGAAGATATATACTGTCACACTGCTCCACTGTAAATCAGTCTGTTTCGTCCTAATTTTAAGACCAGTATAGGCAAATTATATACAAAACAACTTAAGCACAATTTATTTAATCGCGTAAAATAATTATTTTATTAGGCTATTAAAAGCTTATGCAGTCTGTTTTATTATTTCACAGAGCAGTCTCAAGGGTTTCCATAAACAGGAGGAACTCTGTAGCATAACCAGTAACCTTTGGCCTACATATAGGAACCAGCTGTAGTTCAGTCCAAGTGCAGTTCAAAACAATGATTATACAATTTGCATCAGTTTCAGAAAGTTAAACACAAGAAAACTCCACTTCAGAAGTTCCAATGAAAAATGAGAAAGAGCCCAACATTAAAGAAAAGAGAAGAATACCTGAGAAAAAGTGTCACGAGGATTTGGTTTTGTGTTATACATCCATTTCCAGTGGACTCATCTGGTGTCCTCAGTGGAAAGTAGAAATGTAGCTCCCCCAGTCTCACGGGGACAGGTTTTATACTCAGATCTGACCATGAGTGAGTCCATGAGTGGAAGTTTGGGGGAGCTGGGTGGTGTGACAATGAGGGAAAGCTGGAGAGCAAGTTGAGCAGGGAGAGGAGGGGTGGGACTGCCCCCAAATGAGACACCTGAGGCGGAGACTGCTCCATCAGACCACATGGTCCCAAGAAAAGGGAGGGGATAACTTACACACATACTGTAGTCCATTTAGGTTGCCTCCTCCTCCCTTAAACTTCCTGCTGCCCGGGGTTAAAATGATCCATTTGACCGAAGGGCAGCTGTAGGGTTAAATGTGCCTTCATACAGTAGGTTGTTTACTATAAGTCCCTAAACTGAATAATTCATTCTGACTTTGACTCCTTTTGATGCTACAAGATTTATCAAATGAGCTAGTGAATTTTACAAACTTTCTCAAAATATAAAGTTTAAACTACCACTTAAAGTCCCCATATATATATATATATATATATATATATATATATATATATATATGTATATACAAAAGATTTGAAAATATTTTTATATGCCCATAAGATGTTTTTGTCTTACAAGCCTTAGCAAAACTTATCATACTTACAGAGTCAGAGTTTCTTTATTGTCGATGTGGTGGAACAAAAATATGTATACAGGGTCCCAGATACATCCAACAATAAAATGTAAAAGAAAAACAGTAATAAGATATTGTAAACAAACAAACAAAAAAAATTGTATGACTTTTTATAACTGTTTATTGTTGTCGCTGTTGTCCATTGTTGTCATCAATCTTTGATGAAATCAGGTCTCTCTTGTAAATGAGTCCTTGAGGCTCAATGGGATTTACCTGTCTAAATAAAGGTTGAATGAAAAAAAAGATCTAAGATATGAACTAAGAAAAACATCAACTAAAAGTATGCTAAGCACTAATAGCATTAAAAAAATACGCCAAACAGCAGTACGAACATGAGTCTGTGTGAGCAGATGAGCACGCATGAACACAGCAAGATGAAACAGATCAGCAGCAACATGATATGATTCTTCACAGTGATTATTCTAAGAGCCTCATGGTAGAAGCTGTTCCTCAGTCTAGTGGTTCTACACTTAATGCTCCTCAACCTCCTTCCTGAGGGGAGCAGGGCAAAAAGTGTGTGCTGGGTGAGTAGGGTCTTTCATGATGCAGGTGGCCCTCTTCCTGTATCTAGAGGTGTAGGTGTCTGTGATGGTGGGGAGACTGACTCCAACAGAGTTCTGTGCAGCCTTAACCACTCTCTGCAAAGCTTTTCTTTCAGCAGCTGTGCAACCTCCATGCCACACATTGATGCTGGAGCACAGGATGCTCTCCACTATACCGTATGTTAGGGATTTCTGCTTTCAAATTGCACAACACCAGCTCAAAAAAAGTAGGATCAGACAGACTCATCTGTTCTATTAAAATAATGATGTATTCATTTTGTTGAAGATGGAATCTCAAAAAAAAAAAAAAATATATATATATATATATATATATATACATACA
>NC_056504.1:28040436-28050288 GCF_014905685.2 Nematolebias whitei
GAGTTGGGAAAATCAACAGGAATGCCCCCAGGACAGCTTCTATAAACACAGAACTGCACTGGTAAACATGTTACTACAGTGACTAAATGCTTAAAATGATGATAAATACAATGTTATTAGCTTTTATTGCTTTTATTCTCTAGTCACTAAGCACAATGAATAGTAAATAATCCTGTTGAGTGACTTTCTTACCTTGCTACTGCATGAAAAGGTGGTGGAATATTTTTTTTTACAAATCTGACTGTAAATAGTCACAATGATTGTGTACAGGGCAGTAGGCAGGACTCATAGTCCATATTTCTGCACAAATGCTGGTCTCAAAAATACAACATGACAGCTTCCATAAATCCCATCCTGCTGGCTTAAATTTCCAACATCAATATAAGGTGGGTACAGATATATAATTTATAATTTATAATATTTAAAGAAATTATTAAAATGTCATCATGAGACAAAAAAAGTATGGAAATCTTTCAGTTTTGCTGGGCAATATTGAGGACTTAGTGCATCTTGAAAACACAATTTTCAGTTGATGAAGTTGCTGGTGTGTAGCCATGGCGACCTGTCCAGTTCTGGGCTGTTGGAGGTAGGGCAGAAAAAAACAGCCTCCCTGTAAAACCACAGAACTGGGACCACAAGGAGACATAGGAGTGAAATAATAAATGTAGAATGACTTGCCAAAGTATAATGAAATGACACAGCACTTGCAAATGTTGGTGATTTGAATAGTTGATTTAAACAATGAAAAGTTCATAGTTTTTCTTTAATAGAAATATGCAAACTTCAGCTTCTAAATATGTGGACAAAGTAACCAAGCTGTAGACTGAAGGAGATGCTTATGCCTAAGTCTCCGACACACTTTAGAAGAGACAGAAGAGGGGCTGTGCTGTGTCCTAGATCCTCTAGGTTGCAGGAAATGATGATCTCTGATTTTTTTAAATCTAATTTTATTGACCGAAAAGCTCTAATTTATGTTTAAAAAGTTGATATACTGTCCAGGATCACATAGAAACACAACCAAAAAAACAGTAAGAAGCAGGAAAAATGAGAACAAACAGACATGTCTGATTCTCCACAAAGACCGCAAGTTTAGAAAATGAATAGCTTGCTTTGCGATCAGCTGGTTCTGTTATATAAAAAAGAAAAATATCCAGCAACACCAATAAAGCCAACAGAGACCAGCTGCAGAGTTCAGCAGCAGCTCAACATGAAGCCACTTTGTCCCAGTTTATGTCAAACTGCAGACAGATGGTGACCCATCTGATGTGAAGGCAGGTCATTTATTAACATTTTTAATCATTAGGTCCATAAACTTGCTGTGCCAAAAATTAAAACTTGTTGTGATTCATCAGAGTTTTCATAAAAGCAGGTATTTGAGTAGGTTTTGTATTACCTATTGAACAAACAAGATTCAGATGTGCTAGTGAATCAAACACCTAAGGGCATGTAAGAGGTCAGATGAAACAATGTTACACATGTAGTTGGCATAATTATGAGTTGCACATATTGTATAATTTCCTGTTTATTTCACACGTTTTTTTCTCCATTCTACTTTATGCTATTTTAGCCATTCAGATAAACAGTTCAGCTCATTCAGGTGACAGATAACATGGCTTTTGTTTTGTTTTTTGTAAATTTATGCTTTGATTTCTTTGAAATCTGTTTCAGCAATGTTGCTGTATTTTTGTCTGCTGGTGCTGCTTTTAGTTTGTAAACCAGCCACTAGGGAGCACAAGCCAGTATATCTCTTGTGCTGGTCTCAAGCCCAGGTAAATGGTGAGGGTTGTGTCAGGAAGGGCACCTGATGTAAAACACTTTTGCCAAAACTATATTGCGAGTTCATCAAAGCAAAACCATACAGGATCGGTCAAGGCCTGGGTTAACAATGACCACTGGTGCTGTTGAAAAACAGGGTGCTGATAGAAATTGTGCTACTGTTAGTTGAAGACTACGAGGAGGGAATCATGTCAGGAGACAGAGGGAGAAGAGGAAAGTGAAGAACTGAGGGTTGCAACTTTAAATGTGGGGACAACGACAGGCAAAGTTAGAGAACTGGCTGACATGATGCAGAGAAGGAAGGTAGAAGTTTTATGTGTCAAAGAAACCAAGTGGAAAGGCAGTACATCTCTCAGCCTTGGAGCAGAGTTCAAACTGTTTTCCCATGGCATTGATAGAAAGAGAAATGGAGTAGAGGTGGTCCTGAAGAAGGAGTTGGCAAATAATGTAGTAGAGGTGAAAAGAGTGTCAGATAGGGTGATGTGCCTGAAGGTAGAAGTAGAAGGTCTGATGCTAAATATCGTCAGTGGTTTATGCTCCACACGTTGGATGTGATATGGAGAAGAAAGATAATTTTTGGAAGGATCTGGATAAAGTGATAGAGAGTATTCCCAGCGAGGAGAGAATGGTGATCGGAGCAGACCTGATGGACATGTTGGTGAAGGAAACTGAGGAGATGAGGAAGTGATAGGTAGGTTTGGTGACAAGGAAAGAAACCAGGAAGGACAGATCATCATGGATTTTGCCAAGAGAATGGAAATGGCTGTAGTCAACACTTATTTCCAAAAGAGGGAGGAACATAGAGTGACCTATAAAAGTGGAAGCAGGAAAAAACAGATAGACTACATTCTGTGTAGAAGAGGAAACCTGAGGGAGGTTGGGGACTGTAAGGTTGTGGCAGGGGAGGGTGTGGCCAGACAGCATCACACAGTTGTGTGTAGAATGACTTGCTGTGAAAAAGAGAAAAACAGTAAAATCAGAGAAAATGATGAAATGGATGAAGCTGAGAAAAGAAGAATGTTGTGATAAATTCAGAGAGGAGCTGTTAAAGGCTCTGGGTGGTAAGAAAGAGCTTCCAAATGACTGGGCTACTACAGCAACAGTAAGTAGAGACAGGTAAGAAAGTACTTGGTGTGTCATCTGGACAGATAATGGATGATAAAGAAACCTGGTGGTGGAATAGTGAAGTGCAGGAAGCTATTCAGAGAAAGGGGTTAGCCAAGAAGAAATATGACAGTGAGAGAACTGAAGAGAGGAGACAGGAGTATAAGGAGATGGAACATAGAGCAAAGAGGGAGATACCTAAGGCAAAGCAGAATGTGTATGATGAGTTTTATGGGAGGCTGGACACTAAAGAGGGCGAGAAGGACTTGTACCATTTGGCGAGACAGAGGGATCAGGATGGAAAGGATGTGCAGCAGGTTAGACTTGCTTAAGATAGGAATGGTAATGTTCTAACAAGTGAGGAGAGTGTGAAGGGAAGGAGGAAGGAGTACTTTGAGGAGCTAACGAATGAAGAGAATGAAAGATTAGAAAAATTAGATTAGATTAGAAAGAGTAGAGGTCATAGAAACTGTGAACCAGGAAACGAGAAAGATTAGTGAGGGTGAATTCCAAAAAGCTCTGAAAAGAATAAAGAAGGGGAAGGCAGTAGGACCTGATGACATATGAGTGGAGGTTTGGAAATGTCTTGGAGAGATGGCAGTGAGGTTTTTGATGCAAATATTCAATGGTATATTTGAGGGTGAGGAAAATGTCTGAGGAATGGAGAAGAAGTGTGCTGGTGCACATTTATTTAGAAAAAGGTTGATGTACAGAGTTGTAGCAGCTACAGTACATGAGAATTAAGTTGATGAGTCACAAAATGAAGATCTGGGAGGGAGTTGTGGAAGCAAAAATTAGACGAGAGGTGACTATCTGTGAGCAGCAGTATGGTTTCATGCCCTAAAAGAGCACCACAAATGCCATCTTTGTTTTGAGGATGCTGATGGAGAAGTACAGAGACAGTCAGAAAGAACTCCATTGTGGATTTAGAAAATGCATATGACAAGGTGCCAAAGGAGGAGGTGTGGTATTGCATGAGGAAATTTGGAATGACAGAGAAGTATGTTGGACTGGTACAGGACATGTATGAGGACAGCAGGACAGTGGTGAGATGTGCTGCAGGAGTGACAGATAGCTTCAAGGTGGAGGTGGGATTGCATCAAGGATTGGCACAGAGTCCCTTCTTGTTTGGTTTGGTGATGGACCAACTAATAGATGAGGTCAGGCAGGAATCCCCGTGGACTATGATGTTTGCAGACAACATTGTGATCTGTGGTGAGAACAGGAAACAGGTGGAAGAGAACTTGGAGAGGTGGAGGAATGCACTTGAAAGAAGAAGAATGAAAAAGTCAGCTGTAGTAAGACAGAGTACGTGTGTGAACCAGAGTGAGGCCGGTGGAACAGTGAGGCTACAAGGAGCAGAGGTCACAAAGGTGCAGGATGGGTCCAGTGTCAAATGTGTGGTGTGGCAAAGAGGTGGAAAAAGAGTCCAGGCAGGAATGAAGTGGATGGAGAAAAGTTTCAGGAGAGATTTGCGACAAAAGAGTGTCATCAAAGGTGAAAGGAAAAGTTTACAAGACAGTGGTGAGACCAGCTATATTGTATGTTCTGGAGACAGTGGCATTGACAAAAAGACAGGAGAAAGAACTGAAAGTGGCAGAAATGAAAATGTTGAGGTTTACCCTGATGCATGCTCAATAATCCAGGTAGAAAAATCTAAAAAAGTTAAATCTGGTCCTCTGGACATTCAAAAAAAACCCAAAACAAAGCAAAACAACAAAAAATGTAGAAACGTTTCGTCTCTCGTCCGAGAGACTTCTTCAGTCTGAGGTGCTGTTTTCAGCTCAGTCTCTTAAATAGCACCTTCTCAGAGTGGATCAACCAGTTTTGCTGCTGACAACCAAAACCAGCTGATCACATGCTCAAGAAGGACCATCAGCCTAACAAAGGATCATTAGCACACTGATGGCTGTGTACTATTCACAGAGGGCTGAGTGATACTAGCAATCACAGCATTGTAAGAGGGGGACAGTTGAACACGTAGGCCTCCACCCCTGTTTAATGATGGACGGTTTCTTTTCACAAAGATGGCCTCCTTTACTCCTCTCTCAAACCATCGTTCCTCTCTATCCAGGATGTGCACATCTTCATCCCTGAAAGAGTGACCGCTGGCCTGGAGATGAGTGTAGACCGCAGAGTCCTGGCCTGATGATGTTGATCTTCTGTGCTGGGCCATCCTTTTGGCCAGTGGCTGTTTTGTCCCAAAGATCCCAAAGATCCAGTCCCCCGGCACAAACAGAGTAATGTTGTGTATGCTGTTCAGTGTCAGGAGGGCTGTGATCAGTCTTACATCGGGGAAACAAAACAGCCACTGGCCAAAAGGATGGCCCATTTTTAACCAGTACAGGCAAAAGAGAGCACATTACACCAGTTTTGGCCTCACTGCACTGGTTACTGGTTCACTTTCGAATCCAGTTCAAAATACTCATGTATGTCTACAAACCACTGAACAGTGTCGCCCCCCCCCCCCATCTCTCTGATCTGCTACAACCGTATGTCCCACCGCATTCCCTGAGGTCAGCGGACCAGTTTCTCCCCACAGTTCCAGGATCTCGTCTTAAGCGCAGAGGTGACAGGGCCTTCTCTGTAGCAGAACTCAGACTCTGGAACGAGTTACCTCTGCTTGTCAGACAGGCCCCCTCCCTCTCGGTTTTCAAGTCCCGTTTAAAAACACACTACTATTCAGTAGCTTTCAACACCAGATGATCTTTGTTTTGATACTGTATGCTCCACACTGGTTTGTCATCATTATCTGCATCGTTTTTATGTCTATATTCTGATTTACCTCATTTTGTATTTTGCTTGGTGTGTTACCTGTTGTTTTGTCTGTACAGCATTTTGGTTGGCCTTGTCGCTGTTTTAAGTGCTTTATAAATAAAGTGGTATGGTATGGTATGGTATATTGTGTATGCTGTTCAGTGTCAGGAGGGCTGTGATCTGTCTTACATCGGAGAAACTAAGCTATATATATGTACACACACATATGTGTGTACATATATATTTGTGTGTGTACATATATATTTGTGTGTGTGTGTATATATATATATATATACATATATATATATGTGTGTATATATATATATATATATATATTTATACACATGTACATACACACATACATGCATACATACATACACACAACTTCAAAATAACATAAATTCTCAACCTGTACTGAAAACAGTTTCTGCGTCTCAGCGCCACCAGCTGGTGAGAGGTGGTGACGTCAATTTGAACCCCGCCCACTGGAACCGGTACTGAAAGCATAATGGAAACACAACCTGTAACGTACCAAGTAGAGTAGAGCTGTGCTGTACCGGTACTACAGGTACTAATGGAAAAGGGGCATTAAGAGCCACTGGCCAAAAGGATGGCCCAGCACAGAATATCAACATCATCAGGCCAGGATTCTGCGGTTGAAAATGGTGTATAACACAGAAAACAAATTGAAACAAAGTACTTGATTCATGTAAATAGAAGATATTTGCTCCTTTTATTTTTGGAAGATCCAGTATAAGTTAATGTATTTCTATCTTGCCTTCATTTTTAGCTGCAGTAAGTTTTATAGCTTTCCGTCACTGTGACCTGCCGCCAAGTTAAGTAAAAAATAAAATTAATCAAGGTGCAGGCTTGAAAGACATGTTTTCTTTATAGTTTTGCAGACTGAATTTAGCAGGAACTAAGAATGCACTTTTGAGTAAACAGTAAAGAAACAGTTTTAGAAGAGGTCCCAAAAAATTCAATGCTTCATGAACATTTTGCATTAGAAGTTGATTTAATGGAATGAATGTATAACAGAACAGATGCACTTTAGAACATGAGCTGCAAACAGATGTTAACCATCTGGCAGGGAGCCTCTCCAATGTGCCATCAAAGTGTAACCCCTGGAAGAGGACCCCAGTTTGAAGTGATGTAGAACTACCCAAGTGGAAGAGTAAGGTGAGATAAAGTATTTGTTTTTGTCTGTCTTCATGTCGGCAGCACGGTGGCGCAACTGGTAGAGCTGCTGCCTCTCAGCGAACAGGTCCTTGGTTCAAACCCCGGTCCAGGGGCCTTTCTGGGTGGAATTTGCATGTTCTCTCCGTGCATGCGTGGGTTTTCTCCGGGTACTCCGGTTTCCTCCCACAGACCAAAAACATGCATGTTAGGCTGATTGTTATCTCTAAATTGTCCCTAGGTGTGAATGAGAGAGTGAATGATTGTTTGTCTCGTTTGTCTCTATGTGTCCCTGTGATGGACTTGCGACCCGTCCAGGGTGTACCCCGCCCCTCGCACAGTGATTGCTGGACATGGGCACCAGCGACCCCCGTGACCCAAAATGGAATAAGCGGGTAAAGAAAATGGATGGATGGATGGATGTCTTCATGTCTGTCAGTAAAGTACCTCACAAACCACTGGACAAATTTTAAGTGAACTTTCAGAAAGCAATTATTTGGCATGACTCAGCAAATGATTAACATTTAGAGTCACTCAAATTCAAGATGGTTGCCACTACTAATAAAGATTAGCTGACACAAAATGACTATGAATTTCAAGGCATTGAGCTGAAATTTGATCTGGTAGTGGCTGAGAGTCATTCACAATGTTCGCAAAGAGTGACATCTTGCAATATTTCATGGGATTGCACCTAATATCCTGATGCATGCTCAATACCTAATGTTATTTTCAAGATTTTACCAAAATTGCTGTAACTCTGTTTTTTTCCTCAACATATAATGATCTTCTGACTGGAGATATGCATTCCCTTAAGAAATGCTAGGCCTTTAATTTGAAAAGAAACAAACTTAAAGATGTCTAATGCAGACTAGACGATTAACTCCTCCTCTGGTTTGAAGAAAAACTTTGATAAAAAGGTTTATGATATGTAAAAATATTGAACTCTTTCCTCATGAAAGGCTCTTTAAAATATTAAATAAAATATTACTTTTACAGATGACCTTGAAATGATGTCTGCAATGTCAGCTCCGAGCATTTTGCTTTGTTGCTTGACACACAGCCTCACAACAAAAGATTATACTTAAGGAGTATAACTTTTGAAAATCATCTGGAAATGCAACAGAATTCAAGATAAAGGATGCAGGACATCATTTTGAAGTCAATATTTTGTTTGCCAAACACTAGAAATGGTGGTGAAAAGTCTGACTCACGACTCACTTATAAAGATATCACTTATCTTCCTTTCAGCACCAAATATTATCAGCTCACTGGACAACAACAACAACGTATTTTTGATTTGTTTATTTGTGTTTTACAGTCAGTAAGTATTATTCTTGAACTCTGTGTATGAAGTGACCGATGAAGCACAAACAAGTAATCTGGTAAACATCCATCCATCCATTATCTTTACCCACTTATTCCATTTTGGGTCACGGGGGTCACTGGTGCCCATGTCCAGCAATCACTGTGCGAGGGGCGGGGTACACCCTGGACGGGTCGCAAATCCATCACAGGGCCACATAGAGACAAACGAGGCAAACAACCATTCACACTTTCACTCACACCTAGGGACAATTTAGAGTTACCAATCAGCCTAACATGTATGTTTTTGGTCTGTGGGAGGAAACCGGAGTACCCGGAGAAAACCCACGCATGCACGGAGAGAACATGCAAACTCCACCCAGAAAGGCCCCTGGACCGGGGTTTGAACCAAGGACCTGCTTGCTGAGAGGCAGCAGCTCTACCAGTTGCGCCACCGTGCTGCCCATCTGGTAAACACTGAAAGCAAATTTTATACAATTGAAAATTAAAATATAATTAATTTCTTTGTACTTACTTTGAAGCATCTTGTCCAGTTAGCCCTTCTGCATTTGCTTTGTGAATTTCCATTTCAAATCAGTCTCAGGGCAGATTTCTGCTCGTGTATTTGTGAGTAAAGCAGACCTTGCAAGTAGATACATATGTTTGAAAAATAATTATAAAGGTGGTAAATGAATCATCTTTGGCAACATTCATTTACACAAGGCTGCACAGGGTGGTGTGGTTTACGGAAACACCGCTGTCACCAGAGTTAACAGGGCAAGGCTTACTTATATATTTATTTATTTTTAAATCAGACTAGGTTACACATTTCTAACATTTGTAAGAAAAATAATTTATTACTTACTGGTTTAAGGACCTGCTGGAAAACTGTTAATGTCAGCTGGCACCATAGCCTACCATATTCATTTATTCACCTCAAGTAAAACAATAACATGAAATATAACAAAAGCAGGAAACATTGTGCCGCTTTTTTAAAATTACATTCAAGATTCAAATACTTTTAAAAGGTTCAAATGAGGACTCATTGGAATAAATATATAGCTGAATATACAGTCTGTTCAAATGTTTCAAATGTCTTAACTTTTCTCCTAAAGTAAGGGATTGCAAAATACTGACCTCTATTGGTCATATAAAAAATGTTATTTTTAAAGATTAAAAGTTAGCACTTTAAAGTTTATTCACATATACGAAGGATGCCAGTAATGTGTGTATTTAATCTAAAAAAGTTAAATCTGGTCCTCTGGACATTCAAAAAAAACAAAACAAAACAAAGCAAATCAACAAAAAAAATGTAGAAACGTTTCGTCTCTCATCCGAGAGACTTCCTCAGTCTGAGGAGCTGTATTCAGCTCAGTCTCTTAAATAGCACCTTCTCAGAGTGGATCAACCAGTTTTGCTGCTGACAACCAAAACCAGCAGATCACATGCTCAAGAAGGACCATCAGCATAACAATGGATCATTAGCACACTGATGGCTGTTTACTGTTCACAGAGGGCTGAGTGATACTAGCAATCACATCATTGTAAGAGGGGGACAGTTGAACCCGGAGGCCTCCACCCCTGTTTAATGATGGACGATTTCTTTTCACAAAGATGGCCTCCTTTACTCCTCTCTCAAACCATCGTTCCTCTCTGTCCAGGATGTGAACATCTTCATCCCTGAAAGAGTGACCGCTGTCCTGGAGATGAGTGTAGACCGCAGAGTCCTGGCCTGAT
>NC_056504.1:28050388-28056517 GCF_014905685.2 Nematolebias whitei
TAAGAGTGATCACAGCCCTCCTGACACTGAACAGCATACACAACATTGCTCTGTTTGTGCCGGGGGACTGGATCTTTGGGATGAACCAGTCTTTGCCGTAATGTATTTTGGGGTTTAAAAGCCACTGGGACGTTATGTTTAGAAAATAAACGTCTCAGTTTCTCTGATACTCCTTCAACATATGGAATGACCACTGGTCTGGGTCTGGGTTCTTCCTTTTCACCTGTTGGCTGACTGGAGTCTTGTTTGGGTTTCTTCTCTGCTTTCAGGAAGGCCCAGTTAGGATATCCACATTGCTCTAGAGCCTGTCTTGTGTGGGATTTCTCCTTCTGCCTGGCTCCTGAGCTAGTGGGGACGCTGTCTGCTCTGTGAGCAGTTTTGTCAGCAGCAAAACTGGTTGATCCACCCTGAGACGGTGCTATTTAAGAGACTGAGCTGAATACAGCTCCTCAGACTGAGGAAGTCTCTCGGATGAGAGACGAAACGTTTCTACATTTTTTTTTGTTGATTTGCTTTTTTTTTTTTTTTTTTTTTGAATGTCCAGAGGACCAGATTTAACTTTTTTAGATTTTTCTACCTGGATTATTGAGCATGCATCAGGATAGTGTGTATTTAATCTTTTGTTTAATTATTTTAGGACTTTCATCTGTTACAAATAATGAATTAGTATATTCACATTATTCAACTTAAATGTTCTAAAATATGTGCTTATTTTCTTTTAGGTTTACAAGATGAACTTCAGTTACAAGAAAAAATAAACTGCATATCATTGTATCTCCCATATTTTGATAAATTATTTAAAGCTGTGTATTTGGTATGTGGCTTACATATTTTCATTTTGCGTCCAAATTTACAGGACTTTTTTAAATGTCAAACTAATTACTGTAATAAAGTCAGTGTGCCTTTGATATTTTTATACAGAAATCTGCTTAACTTTTCTTTTTAGATTCATGTTAATTTTCTATATGGTTCATTAGTTTCACTGCAAATGAAAAATATTTTAATTTGCTATTGTAAGCTACAGCTTTTGTTTCTTTCTCGTCCTGCTTAGTCACATGGATTTTTGTGCATTGTGGCTGTCTGTACCTACACAGTTTACTAAAAACATCCTCAGTTTTAATACTTTTTAGAAACACCAAATTTCAGATGGGTCTTAGAAACAAGTTACAGAATAGAACAGTAAGTACTGCAGAGATTTGAAACAATTTGCGTCAATGTAATAGTGTTTCTTTTACAGGGACTCTATTTTATACAACAGTTTCTTTTTGAGTACGAATGAGAGTGAAATTTCCCCAAAGATTCAGTGAGTCCACAGTTCTGTAATGATACAGAATCACATGAGATTCCAAACTTGGTTATGTCAAAGCAAAATTTAGCAAATAACACAAAATATATCAAAGTTTATGCTCAATAATCCAGGTAGAAAAATCCATCAAAGCTACATCAGGCCCTCTGGATGGTTTATTTTTGTTGAAATGTTTCCTGTTTCATCCAAAAGCCTTCATCAGTCCAGTGATGTCCGGTTGAGCCACAATGTGAAGGTGCTGTTTATAAGACTGAGTTTGTTGTGGCTCCTTGGACTGATGAAGCCTTTAGATGAAAAAAGAAAACATTTCAAATTCAAATTCAATTCAAATTCAAAAATACTTTATTAATCCCAGAGGGAAATTATTTGTTGTAACTCGTTATCCTCATTTCATTAAGAGATGTTATAGATACTGATGGCTGTAGACAGGAAGGAGCTCTTGTAAGGTCCATCCCACAGTGGATCCTAAGGAACTGGCTGCAGATGCTGTCCGATCCGTCCACCCATACTCGGCTGGCCTCTCGGTTCCCCTCGGGCTGTAGAACCGCCCAAATGCCGGGCAGAACTCCTCCCAGAGTGATGGTCACTCCTCCCAGCAGTCTGCCGAGCTCCTCGTCGCTGCAGACGGCCAACTGTAGGTGCAGAGGGACGGTCCTGTCCTTCCGCTGTCATGAGCCGTGTTTCCTGCTAGTTCCAGGATCTCAGTAGTCAGGCACCCGAGCACAGCTGGCAGGTAGATGAGAATGTGTCCACAGAACATCCTTTTCAACTCATTTGAGATTTGGGGCTGTAGTTGAGATATTATTTGAGCTTTTGAGATGTTAATCAGCTGCTGTTGGTTGTAGAAAACTGCCTTGTTGTCATGGTTACGCATCGTAACAAATGTCCAAAACTAAAAAAAGTTTCAGTAAAAAGCCTTCCAGCTGCACAGCGTCCAATACCAGAGGAAACAATCATCAAAAAATTGTGATTTACATCCAGAAAAATAGGAATTAAAGTTTCCAAAAGCAAAATCTCAGAATGAAAGTAACAGAGCTGCTCCAACATGCAGCCACCTTGAGCGGCGCAATTCTAGAACTTGTGTTTCAACAAAAATACACTGTCCAGAGGACCTGACTTCACTTCACACACAAAATATACTTGTCAAACATGTTTTTGGGTGCTTGTTTGGTTTTAAAGTAAAGGTGTAAAATCAGACTACAAGACAACCAGAGACATATGTTACATATTGGTTTTAGATAGACCCAAGGATGCAGGATAACATGAGGACTTATTTTACAAAAAATATATATATTAACGGCAAAATAAGAGGACGACAAGAGAGCAACACAAAACAGAAAGAGAACTAAGCGATAAGGAGCACTAGGATTATGTACTAATTTGTAAGAACCAAACAGCAACAATGCTAAATAAATACAGTGAAATGCATATTTCTATTTGCAGTATAATTTGAACACACAGGATCAATAACATTGCAATCATGACCTTCTGTTGCTCTACCCACGTTTTGTGGGTTTTAATTCAATTCAATTAAAAAATACTTTATTAATCCCAAAGGGAAATTATTTGTTGTTGTAACTCGTTATCCTCGTTTCATTAAGAGATGTTATAGATGCTGATGGCTGTAGACAGGAAGGATCTCTTGTAAAAGTCCATCCCACAGTGGATCCTAAGAAACTGGCTGCAGATGCCGTCCGATCCGTCCACTCAGACTCGGCTGGCCTCTCAGTTCCCCTCGGGCTGTAGGACCGCCCAAATGCCAGGCAGAACTCCTCCCAGAGTGATGCACTCCTCCCAGCAGTCTGCTGAGCTCCTCGTCGCTGCGGACAGCCAACTGTAGGTGCCGAGGGACGATCCTGTCCTTCCACTGTCATGAGCCGTGTTTCCTGCTAGTTCCAGGATCTCAGTGGTCAGGCACTCGAGCACAGCTGGCAGGTAGATGAGAATGCATCCACAGAACATCCTTTTCAACTCACTTGAGATTTTGGGCTGTAGTTGAGATATTATTTGAGCTTTTGAGATGTTAATCAGCTGCTGTTGTTGTAGAAAACTTCCTTGTTGCCATGGTTACGCATCATAACAAATGTCCAAAACTAAAAAAGGTTTCAGTAAAAATTCTTCCAGCTGCACAGCATCCAATACCAGAGGAAACAATCATCCAAAAAAATGTGATCTACATCCAGAAAAAGAGGAATTAAAGTTTCCAAAAGCAAAATCTCAGAATGAAATTAACAGAGGTGCTCCAACATGCAGCCACCTTGAGCGGCACAATTCTAGAACTTAGTCTTAAATAATTCAATTCAATTCAATAATACTTTATTAATCCCAGAGGGAAATTATTTTGTTGTTGTAACTCGTTATCCTCATTTCATTAAGAGATGTTATAGATGCTGATGGCTCTTGTAAAGGTCCATCCCTCAGTGGATCCTAAGAAACTGGCTGCAGATGCCGTCCGATCAGTCCTTCCAGACTCGGCTGGCCTCTCGGTTCCCCTGGACTGTAGGACCGCCTGAATGCTGGGCAGAACTCCTCCCAGAGCGATGGCCACTCCTCCCAGCAGTCTGCCGAGCTCCTCGTCACTGCAGAAAGCCAACTGTAGGTGCTGAGGGACGATCCTGTCTTTCCGCTGTCATGAGCCGTGTTTCCTGCTAGTTCCAGGATCTCAGTAGTCAGGCACTCGAGCACAGCTGGCAGGTAGATGAGAATGCGTCCACATAACATCCTTTTCAACTCATTTGAGAGTTGGGGCCATAGTTGAGAAATTATTTGAGCTTTTGAGATGTTAATCAGCTGCTGTTGTTGTAGAAAACTGCCTTGTTGCCATGGTTACGCATCATAACAAATGTCCAAAACCAAAAAAATCTCTGTAAAAATCCTTCCGGCTGCACAGCGTCCGATACCAGAGGAAACAATTATCCAAAAAATGTGATTTACATCCAGAAAAAGAGGAATTAAAGTTTCCAAAAGCAAAATCTCAGAATGAAAGTAACAGAGCTGCTCCAACATGCAGCCACCTTGAGCGGCACAATTCTAGAATTCTAGAAATAAGCAGTGGGAAATATTTTGTGTTGGTTCATATACCAGATTTACTCAATTATTTTCAAATATGTGTAGAATTTGAACATATACAAAACTGATTAAACCTGTTTGTGTTCATTCTCCCTAATAAATTTAAACGGGGATGTTTTTTTTTTGTTGTCCTTTAGCATCAATCTGAGGGTGCTGTAGACTTCCCTTCTGATCCCATTCCATTTCTTCTCCATTGGATCTCCTCCATTAATATTTTACTCTGTCTTGCAGAGTAATGCAACAGGGATGCAAATTAGATTGTCGTGTTGATAATACAGCTTCAAAGCAAACAACACTTGATAAAACAGCACCTGTAAAAAGAAAGCAGTCAGTCAGAGGATGCTGGCTCCCTGGCTTAATTCAGAGTTGTGTACTTTAAAACAAACATCTATAAAGTTAGAAAGAAAATGGTGCTCCACTAACATGGAAGAGTTTTATTTAACCTGAAGAGATAGCCTGCTATACAAGAAAGACCTTCATAAAGCTTTGAAAATATTTATCTATAATAGAGCAGAAAATAAAACCCAGGTTGCCTTTTAGTAACGTAGCTAGACTAATAAAAAGTCATATATCATTAAGTCATGTATCCACAAAACTTTAAGTAGTGCTGACTTCATAAGATAAATAAAATAATTTAAATTAGAACAAAGTTGGTGCTCAATATTTCAGGTATACAATCCAACATTTTTCAGTCAGGTCATCTGGACAATTTCTTTTTTTGTGCTGAAACGTTTCGCCTTCGATCCGGAAGGCTTCATCAGCCAAAGAAACACAACAAAACGGATTCTTCCCACAACAGCTTACTCCAAAGTAAGTGGAACAAACCAGTTCTGCTTGTGATGAGATGGTCTCTTTGGTATGCCCCCTCCTCCATTGCCGGGCCAGCTGGATTTTAAATTAGGGACAAAATTCACATTATCCTTCTTATTATGGCCTCCTTTTGACCTCTGACCTATCTGACAGCAACTGTTCTCTCTTAAAGTCATCCTGCCCTGATGATTCTTGATGTTGTTTGGATGAGGTTTTTTAAAATTCCAAGCGCTATTGGACATCTAATCAGTAAAAACAAATTGTTTACATACATTCTCCTAAAGCTTATAAAAACCCTGATTTATGCAGGAATAAAATCCATATATTTGATTGTGCAATCTTTTGAAATATAAAAACATGAAACTATACTGGTGATTTTATGTGTGCTTCTGCTTTAACAAACTTTATTTTTTCAATTCGTCTAACAAGAGACTGTAATGCTGTGTAACTGAACTTCAAACTGGGTGAGATGATCCAGTTTGTTCAGACCCTAAGACTGTTGAAGCATCAACAATCTTGATGTCTGGCCATGCTGTCAAACTTCTGTTTGATATAAAAATGGAGAGGTAAACCTTGGTGAGTGATCTGCACATCCGTTCATCTTGAGCTGTTAGTTGATTTTTGTGTCTGCCTTAGGACACTTTTTCTAATCTATGTTCAAGAACATCTTTGCTTAGAGTAGCTTTTGTAAGTCCAGCAGACAAGAGAAAGTAAAGAAAATGAAAAGAAACTTAATCAGGTAAAATAATTACTTTTGCATGTTTAAGTGATAAGCCAGCAAACATTGCTCCAGCTTGTGCTGGTGAAAATTCTCAGTCATCCAGGACATGATGAATTCAAAAAGCGTTCAATACAAAAACAACTGGACTTTATTTGTAACAGAAGACGTTTCGCTCCTCATCCGAGGAGCTTTCTCAATTCAAAGAGCAGAGAGTGAGAGATAG
>NC_056504.1:28056617-28057688 GCF_014905685.2 Nematolebias whitei
GTTATCTCTCACTCTCTGCTCTTTGAATTGAGAAAGCTCCTCGGATGAGGAGCGAAACGTCTTCTGTTACAAATAAAGTCCAGTTGTTTTTGTATTAAACGCTTTTTGAATTGCTCCAGCTTGCACAGCGTCAGACGAAGAGCTTCAGGCTTGCCTCAGCTCCAACACCTTAGCTTTCCTGGGTGACATTCTGGACCAGCTGTTGATATTAATGGGTTCTTCAGTGATCCTCTGGTTCTACCATCCTCCCACAGTCCTGATCAGAAACACTCCACCTGCATGGCATCATCTCCAGGATAGGCCTATCCCCAGTCTAGCAGTACCAAAGTAAGGCAGCATCCCTTTTCTTACAGGTGATGAGAACACAGTAAAGTGTTAAAGTTTGAGCTGATGCAAAGGTGGTAAAACAATCTTTATTTCCCATCTGATCATTCCTGTTTAGTCTGACACAATAGTTAACCTCATATAGAGTTTTTTTTTTTTTTGTAATAAGATTTCAAAGTAAAATGTGTCTCATTATAGATAAATTAATAAGACTGACAACCCTCTGTAATTAGATTTTGTCCTCATGTGTTGAGATTTAATAAACCATAAGGGTGAGTAAACTGAGAAATCTAAATATTGTTGATCAATATATTTGATCTGGTGCCTTGTCCTGAGAGTTAACACATGAAGTAAAGAGAGAGGTACAAGCATCAGCTGTCGTCCTTCCTCATCTCAGCTTCTACAAGAGTTTTAAATGTGTGATTATAAAAATTCAGAAGACTTTATTTCAGACTGGCTGGTGTGAGACTATTTAGTCAAATCATAAAACAGTTGTAAATATCTTTGAAATTAAAAACAACAAATCATAATATGTTTTTTGATGTTAAACAGTTTATCAGCTCAAAACAGTTAAAGTGAGTCTGTATCATTTTATAAATTACTTTACCACAAGTTTTGAAGTTGAGCTTAGAGTCCAGGATTAGTCCTGAACATTTCATTGTTACCTGAACAATAACATTCAAGGTTTTCTAATGCAGGAAAGACTTTCTGAGAAAGTAGTTTCTACAAAAAAAAAAAAAAAAAAAA
>NC_056504.1:28057788-28063904 GCF_014905685.2 Nematolebias whitei
TATATATATATATATACATGTTTGTTTTTAACTGAAGTATTTTGTAAAAACAATGATGTAAACTTTGAAGAAATATGCAAAGGAAAGTTACATATTACCTGCATGCACTGTTCTTATTTGTTCCTGTTTTTCATAAAACCACAATCTGTTTTTTATTTAATGTAGAAAAAATAACTTAGAAAATTTCTACAGACAAGTTTTAATACCTTTTTCAGATTTTTTCTTCTTCTTTCTATTTCTAAACAAAAACCAAAAGATTACAATCACAAGATTAAAAAAAATAGATTTAAATCACAGTGTGGGAAGTATGGGTTTAGATAAACATGAATACCATACCATATGTGCTTATGCGCAGTATTTAAAAAAAACATTGTTTCCATAGTTATGCTTTGACATACTGATTTAATTTATTTCCAAGACTGAAATGGATCAAACCCAAAACTTCCTAGTGAAAAGAGGCCAGAACCCTGAGAGCAGACCTGAACATGTTGAACCAGAGACTCATGTGAGGGGTCAGTGGACCTCTAAGATGGAGTACACCTTGGCGGTGGCGGGACACATTGTTGGTCTGGGAAACGTTTGGAGGTTTCCCTACTTGTGCTACAAAAATGGAGGAGGTAAAAGTTTAATTTTTTTCTTACTTTATATATATTAGGCTGAAATGTGTGTTTTTTAGGTCTTAATAAAATGTTAACTTTGGTCAGAATAAAACAGTATTACTATTCCAAGGACTCCTTATCTTAGGCTGCTGTTTTGTTGCAGCTGATTTCAGGCGACACAGTTGGACTAACGGAAACTGCAGTTCACATGCAAATGATCCAAGCCCTGCTCTCATTAAATTATTCAAAAAACATTTTTATTCTCAAGTTTTCTGGTTTTCTGAATTTTACTATCATATAATGACTTTTTAAAGTTTAGCTATGGGTTTATTCAGCTGTGCTTTTTAGTGGCTAATTGTGCTACAACAGGGTTATATTTAAAACAATGACTGTTTATTCAATGTATTTAAGCTTCTACTACAGATGTATCCAATCACAAACATAAAACCTGAAATTTACAGTTTGTGGCCAGAAAAAAAAAAAGTTCCTCTTTTATGTATAATCAGGCACTAAATTAAGTCTTGTTGATGCGTTGCTGCATAATTTCCTTTTCCAAGTTAGATGAGCCTTAAAACCAACGATTGACAGCAATGAGAAGTGCAAGAACAAAAGTAAAAGTTCTTAATTGTAAAACTAAAAGGTACAGGGAGACAAAAGACAAAGATTGGCTCTGAGCTGAAGGGGTGACTACTGAAAATATATGATCAATTCACTGAATAAAATAGCTGCAAGGCTAAAATGCCCAATGTTTTTGTTTTGGTAGTAATATAGCACACTTGTATATGCTCTTCAACAGGGTATAACTGCATGTATTGTGTAAATTCAATTATTAGCTGCTTTATTGACTACCATTGACTACTGGCGGTAAAGAAAACAAAACAAAAGGAACACGTTCACATTTCGAGTACTGTTCTAAACTGTCAAAGAATCAACATTTTTTTAGTAATACCTGTATATCTTCTGTGTTCTGACATTGGTGAAGTTAATAATCAATGACATGTTTGTTTTTAAGGGGCTTTCTTTATTCCGTATGTTTTGTTTTTGTTCACCTGTGGCATCCCACTCTTCTTCCTTGAGACGTCACTGGGCCAGCTCACCAGTCAAGGTGGGATAACATGTTGGAGGAAAATCTGTCCCCTTTTTGAAGGTAGCTTGTAAACCTCATTCAAACATACTTGGACCCTGCAGCTCACGTGAAGTGACTCATATTTGTTCTTGGTGACATTACAGTGTTTTTGTTTCTCCATGAACACAATATTTGACATAATGTGACATGACGATCTTTCTACAGGCTTGGGTTATGGAAGCCAAGTGGTTGTTTTGTACACTGGGATGTATTACATCATCATACTGGCTTGGGCTTTTCTCTACCTGTTTTCATCTGCCAGGTCTGAGCTTCCGTGGGTGAGCTGTAACAACAGCTGGAACACAGGTAACAAATATTCATTCAGGATCTTTTACACGTGTCTTTTGTTTTCTTGGTTCATCTCAACATATTTTCTTTCATGAAAGATGCTTGTTTTGAGCATGGCCACAATAAAACATCCTCGCTGAATCTGTACAGGAATTCCACATCTTCTGTTGTAGAATTTTGGGAGTAAGTATCATACATAAAATCATCATGTTGGGGCCTCCTTTTTGTCCGTTACTCATTAAACGTTGTTACAGGAGGAGAATACTGGGGCTGTCAGAAGGAATCGATAAAATTGGAAATATTCGTTGGGACTTGGCCATCTGTCTACTTTTTGCCTGGGTGTTGTGTTATTTCTGTGTCTGGAAGGGAGTCAAGTCCACAGGAAAGGTATGGAACAATCTTAACGTTAGACCTTAATGTCTGATTTCATAGTAACCCTTCTCACTTTTCTGCATTAGGTGGTGTACTTCACTGCCACTTTTCCATATGTGATTTTGGCAGTGTTACTTGTTCGAGGTCTTACATTACCAGGAGCCAAAGATGGAGTTATCTTCTACCTCTACCCAGATCCATCCCGCCTCACTGACCCAGAGGTACTGGTATTACAAACTCAGCTGATTCTTTTTTTGAAGATAACCCAGTCTCCTGAAAATCATTCTTCTTTTATAAAGAGACGTCTGGTATCCCAGTCCAAACTTCCAACCATCCATCCATTACCTTTACTCGCTTCTTCCTTTCCAGGTCGCAGGGGTCACTGGTGTCACTGGTGCCCATGTCCAGCAATCACTGTGTGAGAAACAGGGTACATAACTCTGGACAGGTCTCCAGTCCATCACAGGGACACAGAGACAAACGAGAAACAACCATTCACTCTCTCACTCACATCTAGAGACAATTTAGAGTTACCAATCAGCCTAACATGCATGTTTTTGGTCTGTTGGAGGAAACTGGAGTACCCGGAGAAAACCTACGTGTGCACGGAGAGAACTTGCAAACTCCACCCAGAAAGGTTCCGAGCTGGGATTTGAACCGACAACCTTGTTGTTGAGAGGCAACAGCTGTACCACCTGAGCCCAATCCAAACTTTTAACTATTATGAGAAAAGAAGATGATCTTGGAAAGAAGCTGTTAGACAAAAACAGATGATTAATATTTTTTATTTTAAGGATAAATTTAAAACCTATTGTAAAGCACTATGTGAAACCCAGGTAAAGTCAGAAGGTAAGATAAAAATGAGGACCATTTTCCATTTAATTTGAGATGCCAGTTTTCCAAACTGTAGTGGTAAATCAAAGGTTCTGCCTTTTTGTCATGGCCAAACATAACATAATCTCTTAAAAGAATCGCTTGGGCCACACAGTGGATCACTTGGTTGAGCTGTTGACTCTCAGTAGTCGCCAGATCAAATCCCAGCTGGGGGTCTTTCTGGATGGAGCTTGCACGTTCTCTTTGTGCATGTGTGGCTTTGTTCCAGATACTTCGGTTTCCTCCTACAGACCAAAAACATGCATGTTAGGCTGATTGGTACCTAAATTGTCCCTATGTGTGAGTAAGAGTGTGAATGGTTGTTTGTCTCGTTTGTCTCTATGTGTCCCTGTGATGGACTGGAGACCTGTCCAGGGTGTCCTTCACCTCTTGTACAGTGACTGCTGGATACGGGCACCAGTGACCTATACGACCTGGAAGGAAGAAGTGGGAAAATATGATGGATGGATGGATGCAATAGCTTGGATTTAGTTTAAAGTGGGACTCTGGGGAGAATTATTTGAGCAGTCAACATGTTACCTGCAGCACAGCTCACTGAACAACCTTGATTTGTAGAACAATGTTCTAGTTTTGGGTAGACGACGATTGAGTTAATGGCTAGACCTAATCCAGGTCCTTCATGACCTAAACCATGAATTATTTACAGTAGATGTTCCTCTGCTTCAACCCATCGGATTTGAATGAATGGATGATTAACAACTTCTGTAAAACTTGAAGATGTAATTTACTCTCTTAATCAGATGTGTTGGACCAGGAAACCATGTAAAATATGATGGATAAGGACGCCGTTCAAAGAGATTAGCCAAGAAGAAATATGACAGTGAGAGGACCGAAGAGAAGAGACAGGAGTATAAGGAGATGGGACATAGAGCAAAGAGGGAGGTAGCTAAGGCAAAGCAGAGGGCGTACGATAAGTTGTATGGGAGACTGGACACTAAAGAGGGCGAGAAGGACTTGTACTGATTGGCAAGACAGAGGCATCAGGCTGGAAAGGATGTGCAGTAGGTTAGGCTTATTAAAGATAGGAATGATAATGTTCTAACAAGTGAGGAGAGTGTGACGAGAAGATGGAAGGAGTACTTTGAGGAGCTAATGAATTAAGAGAATGAAAGATAAAGAAGAGTAGAGGTCATAGAAACTGTGGACCAGGAAGTGGGAAAGATTAGTGAGGGTGAAGTCCGGAAAGCTCTGAAAAGAATGAAGAAGGGGAAGGCAGTAGGAACTGATGACATACCAGTGGAGGTTTGGAAATGTCTTGGAGAGATGGCAGTGAGGTTTTTGACGCAAATTTTCAATGGTATATTTGAGGGTGAGGAAAATGTCTGAGGATTGGAGAAGAAGTGTGCAGGTGCCCATTTTTAAGAAAAAGGGTGATGTACAGAGTTGTAGCAACTACAGGGGAATTAAGTTGATGAGACACATGAAGATCTGAGAGAGAGTTGTGGAAGCAAGACTTCGACGAGAGGTGAATATCTGTGAGCAGCAGTATGGTTTCATGCCAAGAAAGAGCACCACAGATGCCATTTTTGCTTTGAGGATGCTGATGGAGAAGTACAGAGAAGGTCAGAAAGAACGCCATTGTGTCTTTGTGGATTTAGAAAAATCATGACAGAGGGCCAAGACAGGAGGTGTGGTATTGCATGAGGAAATCTGGAGTGGCAAAAAAGTATGTTAGACTGGTGCAGGACATGTGTGAGGACAGCAGGGCATGTTGGACCGGTACAGAACATGTATGAGGACAGCAGGGCAGTGGTGAGATGTGCTGTAGGAGTGACAGATAGCTTCAAGGTGGAGGTGGGATTGCATCAAGGATCTTCTCTGAGCCCCTTATTGTTTGCTTTGGTGATGGACCGACTAACAGATGAGGTCAGGCAAGAATCCCCATGGACTATGATGCTTGCAGATGACATTGTGATCTGTGGTGAGAACATTGAACAGGTGGAAGAGAACTTGGGAGAGGTGGAGGTATGCACTTGAAAGAAGAGGAATGAAAGTCAGCCTTAGTAAGACAGAGTACACGTGTGTGAATGAGAGGGAGGCCGCTGGAACAGTGAGGCTACAAGGAGCAGAGGTCACAAAGGTGCAGGACTTCAAGTACTCGGGGTCCATTGTCCAGGAAAACGGGGAATGTGGTAAAGAAGTGAAAAAGAGAGTCCAGGCAGGATGGAGTGGATGGAGAAAAGTTTCAGGAGTGATTTGTGACAAAAGGGTGTAAGCAAAGGTCAAATGAAAAGTTTACAAGACAGTGGTGAGACCAGCTATATTGTAATGGTCTGGAGACAGTGGCTTTGACACAAAGACAGGAGAAAGAACTGGAAGTGGCAGAAATGAAGATGCTAAGGTTCTCCTTAGGAGTGACAAGGCTGGATAAGATTAGGAATGAGATCATCAGAGGTACAGCACAGGTTGAACAACTGGGAGATAAAGTTAGAGAGGCCAGACTGAGATGGTTTGGACATGTCCAGAGGAGGGACAGTGGGTATACTGGTAGAAGGATGTTAGAAATGCAGCTGCCAGGAAAAAGACAAAGAGGAGGCCAAAGAGGAGATATATGGGTGTAGTTAGAGAGGACATGAAGGTAGATGGAGTGAGGACAGAGGATGCAGAGGACAGAGTGAGGTGGAGGAGGATGACTCGCTGTTGCGACCCCTGAAGAGGGAAACGTCGAAAGAAAAAGAAGAATGGCCCTTGAGGATCAGGATTAAACACCCCTTGGCTAACCCAAGCGGATTACTGACATCAAACACTGAGAAGCAACTGAAGGTGGATGCATGGATGAATGGATGGATGTGTAGTGAACCTGATCTGACCCTGATGACCTCAAATCTATCAGATGG
>NC_056504.1:28064004-28065323 GCF_014905685.2 Nematolebias whitei
TGTAGTGAACCTGATCTGACCCTGATGACCTCAAATCTATCAGATGGACAGAGACTGTTATTTCATCTGATGACTTTCTTTCTTGAATTAATCAAGCAGAAAAGACAATCCTCTATAATCATTACTGTTTTACAAATGTTTGATAATCAAATTGTGTTAGTTCCATTCAATGCTTACAGGTTGAAAAAGAACTACTCATTTTATTTTACATAAACAGTAAGTAATGATTTTTATTCCTCATTCAAAGAAGAAATCAGGTTAATATGCATTTCTTGATTTTCTGTCTTCAATGAGCAAGCTGTCGTAAGTATGTGAAAGTTGAAGCTTCGGTCAACTAAATGTTTACTGAAAATGGGATGTCATGTTTTACTATTTGGAAAGATACAACAGAGTGAGGCTCCAAAAAGTCTGCTGTTTCTCCAATAATCTTTTCTGTCTGTAAAACAAATTCATTCCCTGACCTCGACTTTTGATAATACCTTACGTCAAAAACCACACCTCTTTCTGGTCCATCCACGAATCAGAAAGCTCTAAAGTAAACCCGGAAGTAAACTCATTTAAAATGTGAGAACTTCTCGGTTCTGTTAGAGAGTTGGAATCTGAGAGAGTTGGAATCTGAGAAGAGTTGCTGACAATGAAGAGTTGCTGAGAGTTAAAGAACTAGAGAGTTGTTCAGAGTTCTTGGATGCAGAACGCGTTCAGGATGATCCAGAGACGTTTGGAATTATAATTTCTGTTTGAACGACCCACGCACGACTCTCGAAGGATTTTAGCTGCTCTCAACGGAGACGCTGAAAAGTCTGGAGGATTCTCTATCGAGCTGATCTATCATCAACCAGGTAAAGGCTTCTTCTTCGACTAAAGTGTACCGTGACCAAGCTGAGACCTGACGGAGCGTGCAAATTTCTGGTCAACAGATATTAATTTCCTCACATATCTCTCTGTAAGATAACTCCATTTCATCTTAAACTCTCCTCTTTCTCATAAATCAGTACAGATATTTTAGAAATATCTGAAGCAAAGTCCTCAAATCACCGCCGAGTGATTTGAAGTTCATTATTTGTGAAACTTGTCTGTTATTATTTTCATATTTTGCCAAATTAATGTAAATGTTTGATGTTAAACTTTGATTCTGAAAATAAATGACCACATTCATTTGATGGGTCAAAGATAATAACGTCTCTCGTTCGCATTTCTGTTAAAATTCAATGCACGACATTACACAGTCAGAAAGATGAGGAACTCGTGAAAAAGTATGCATATATCTCATATATTTGTCATACTACAACTAGTGACACGTACCCACGTGACTTACTACA
>NC_056504.1:28065423-28071149 GCF_014905685.2 Nematolebias whitei
AAAGATAAATAACGTCTCACGTCCACATTTCATTAAATTCAATGCACGTTTATATTCAGTCCAGAAAAATGAAGAATCCGTTTTAATTGATGAATATATCTCAACATCTGTTCATCTACACTTTGGTGACTTTGAAGTTGCCCCCCCTCCCACCTTCTTCAAATCTAATGAAACTGGTGTCAAACGTTTGTGCTACGCATCTGCTGGTTTCTGCAGCAAAACTTTTTGTTTGTGCCGCTATCATTTCAAAGATGGTAATAAATGTTTCCAGAGTTCATGAAAGGTCAACCAGCCCCCCCTTCCCCCCACTTTCTTCAAATCAGACAAAATTGGTGTCAATCAACTCAGCTACATTTGTGCTGGTTTGTGCAGCAAATATTTCCATTTGTGCTGCTTTTGTTTTGAAGATATTGATGAAAGTTTAAAGGTCAAAAGGTCAACCAGCACTCCTACATTACTGAAATCTAATAAAATTGGGGTCAAACATTTGTTCTACGTTTGAGCAGGTTTGTGCAGTAAAATTTTTTGTTTGTGCCGCTATCATTTCAAAGAAACTAATAAAAAAGTTTCCAGAGGTCATCAAAGTTCAGTGAAAATCTGTTCATGTTGGAAATGTGAATTTCATTTGGTAAGATGAGTTAGGGTTAGGGTCAGGAGTAGGAAGAGGGGGCTGGTTGACCCATTTACCTTTAAATTTTCAGTAATATGTTCAAAGCAAAAGCAGCACAAATGGAAATTTTATCAGCACAAACCAGCACAAACCAGCACAAATGTAGTAGAGTTTATTGACACCATTTTTTTTTTTTTTTGATTTTGTAAATGTGGAGGGCTGGTTGACCTCTGATGATCCCTGGAAACTTTTTAAATTAATATCTTGCAGGGCCTGCAGAGTTTATTCACTCCGTTCCTGATGCAATGCCCCAGCTACGTCTGCATGTGGCTTGAACCTTGCGCATGTTTGGAAGCACATACAGGATCTGTGTGAGAAGCTGTTCACATGATGAAGATTAACAAAATGGCATACATGAGTCATCTCACTGATGAACACCTGCAGTCCATCCTGAGAGTCTCTGCAACACAGAACTCACACCAAACTTAAACTTGTTGCCAAAAAAAAAGCCACTCATCTAGCTCTGACAAAATGGCATAAGCACAAATAAAACGTTGGTTACATACTGTAACCCCAGATTCTATGAGTATAGGCGTAGCCCTTTAACACTAGAACTCCCAGACCTTTGCCATTTGGCAGTTATACCTTTAAATACCAAGGAACTGCCATTTGGCAGGTTTGAACTTGACTTTAGAAAGAATTCGAATTGAAATTCATTCAAATTCAGCCCGCTGGCCTGCATTGTTTTGTAAATGAGGCCATTACATTTGCAAGAAGTAACTCTAAAGATACTCTACTCAGCAACAAGTTGGTCTCCAAAGGAACTTCAATGTAACTCCTGTAATTATTATGGTTTGAAGAACCCCCCCCCAAAAAAAATAAAAAAAAATAAAAATCAACGTTACCAGAAATTTAGATTCAAAATTCAAAGCTTTATTGTTATACGCACATTAAAGACACATGTTACCCTGTTTCCCTGTACAATGAAATTCTTACTTTGCTTCCCACACCGGATGTCCAAAATATTTTATATAAATCTAAGTACAAGCAAGTAATAAAAGATAAAATAAAATAAGCATGCAACAATATGATAACAAATTTATTCGTAAATAGAAATGTAAACTATGCAGAAATATGAACTATGCCAATAAGCCTATGTACATACAGTCATTGTGCAGCAGTGCACTACATTGCTTATTGTCAGACTGGTATGAAAACCCAAGAGACTCATCACACTTATAGATTGTCTAAACACACCTGGCAGTGCCACAACATCTCCTTTCTGCATTTGCCACATGTGAACCTGTTACAGGCAACACAACGCTTAGTGGCATGGTTATTCTTGCAGCAACACTTAACCTGGCACAATGCCCTTTTCCCTGTGTCAGGTGTGGATGGTTGCTGCTGAGGGCTTTCCTTACACACCTGCTTGGCTGCCATATGAGACTGTGCAAGCTCTCTTGCAAGCTTCACCAGGAAATCCGTCCGTCTCTCTTTGACCCCAGTGCATGCCTGAAAAAGCACATATGCATTCAGTGCTGCAATGTCAATCATGTTCTAAAACACAGAGACTGGCCAACGCCTTGTTCCTGAACGTACAGTGTACTTTCGCACCAGCTGGTCCATGACATCCACAACACATTTTAGGCTGTTGTAGTCGGTGACTGTGTTAGGCTTTTTTTTTTCGGGTGTCCACAGTCTCCACCACACTGTGCATGCTACTGAGGATGCAGACAGTCTTTTTCCATTTGGGCGCATAAACGGTCAGTGTGGCACCAGAGGTTGAAAACACCTGTGTACTGAATTCCTCACGGTCCAAAGTTTTTTTGGCAGAGTCTGGAAGCTCACGGCAAATCTTGTTTACTGTCCCAAGGAGGGTGGTCTTCTGGCTGAGCAGTCATTTTGCTAGTGACAATGAGGTGAAAAAATTGTCTGTGGTAACGGTTCTTCCTTTGTCCATAAATGGTTCCATAAGCTTCATCACCACATTTTCTGATAGTTTATCCCCCGTGGGACGACTGGGGTCTTTGCCAAGATATGGGATGATATTGCATACATACTTTGATTTCAGCTCGGGAGCCACCAGGAGAGCTGTCAATCCCTCCTCCCTAACTCAGTTCAGAAACCGTGATATCAGAGGGAGTGGGGAAATGCATAAAGAAGCATTTTGGGCCACGGGCTGTGAGCAAACGCGTCCACCCCTAGCGGTGGTTTGTCCCGCGGGCTCAGTGAGAACCATATTTGACACTAAGCGTTCTCTCGTGTGGCAAAACAAGTCCACGGCCACTTTGCCAAATTTCTGCCACGTCTGAGCCATCAGCTTGGGATAGAGGCTCCAGTCCCCTGACGCGGACCGCCCCTAGACATCACATCCGCCCTTCTGTTCAGAACACCGGGGATGTACACTGCTCTGATGGAGAGCAGATTTTGGTGTGCAATACTCCAATACATTTATATGAGCTGCTGTGTGGGGTGGCCACAGCGCCCCCACAGCTCGAGACATGCATGTGCCTCCCCAGCCTGACAGTGACGCATCTGTGAAGACTGACACGTGTGACGTAGGTCTGCTGACGGGGACTCTCTCCAACAGAACAAGAGGGTTCCCCAGTGTCTCTGGTCAATTCTCACAGAGGGGGGCGCAGCGATCAACTGTCTCTTCTGCCTCACCGGGTCCACCCATGTAGAATGAACATATGCTGATATATATTCATAAATTAACGGATTCTTTCATTTTTCTGGACTGGATAATATCGTGCATTGAATAATTAAAAATGTAACGTGAGACGTTAATTATCTTTGACCCATCAAAATGAACGTGGTCATTTATTTTCAGAATCAAAATTTTAACATCATACATTTACATTAATTGGCAAATTGAAAAATAACAACATGGCTAATTTAGCAAGTTTTACAAGGAGTAAACAATACGGCGATTGTTTTCACACTTCCAGCAGTACAACAGACATTAACCATACGGCGATGGTTGAAAAACTTTGCTTCAGACATTTCTAAAAATATCTGGAATGATTTCTTAGCAGATAGAAGAGTTTAAAGATTGAAGTTTAGAGGGAGGGAGATGGTGTGTGTGTGAGTGAAAAGTGTTGAACAGAACGGCACCCTCCATTCGACCCAGCTTTCCTCGGTACGCTCGGTAGTGAACTCGACTCATTACCTCTCTCATGATGAATCAGTGGAAGCGGAGCTCCAGTTAAGCTACCGGTCCAGTGTCTCCGTAGGATGGCAGAGAACCGTCCGGAGTGGTGGCGGGACTTCATCAACAACAGTTCACCTCACGGTGGACTCACATGAGTGGAGTCCTTCAGAAGTTCCACTCAGAGGTGGAAGATGTCATAATCCCAAAAGACTCGGTAGAGTTCTGGGTCATGCCTGGACTTCTGTTCTCCCAAACGACTGGAGCTGCAAACTCTCCACCCGACTCCAACTGGGTTGAACTAGGAAGTACCGACATTTAAAGAGCTCTATTTCCGGTTCACTTGGGAGTTTCTGATTGGTCGATGGACCAAAACAGAGGTGTGTTTTGTGATGTAAGGTGTTATGAAAAGTCAAGGAAAAAGATTAAGATTGTTTAAGAACAGACAGAAGATATTATGAAGAACTCAGACTTCGTGGAGTCAATTCTCTAGTATCTTGCTGTAAAAGTTAAACATGACATTTCTTTTTCAGTAAACTTGCAGTTGACCGAAACTTGAACTTTGACCAACTTACACAACTTGCTCATTTCAAACAGACGATCAAGAAATTGAATCATTACTCTGTAACATATTCCAACTTGATTTCCACTTTGAATGAGGATTAAAAATCGTTATTACTGTTTCACAGTTGATTTAAAAATGAGTAGTTCACTTCAACATTTAAACATTGTTTGAACTAACACAATTTGATTATCAAACATTTGTAAAATAGTAATGATAATCGAAAGTAGTGTTCTTTCACTTGATTAATTCAAGAAAGAAAGTCTCAGGATGGGTCAACCTGCATTTCTGGATTCAAATCAATGAAATGACAGTTTCTGTCTGTATTATGAAATTCTTTATCAAAAAGGGCTCGTGAAACGGTCGGCACAGATATTCAGACAAGATGGGAAAAATAAAAGACAGAAGCTGTCACTGCTAGGATAAATAAGTGTCATTTATTAACCTGCCACAGAAAACAGCCAAGCAAAAAACATGTACACTCTTAACACACAGATTGATATGAAATAACTTCTCACCGTGACACTGGCCGGGAAGTCGTTTTCGACCCAGGTAAAGAAGAATCACATCAAAATTGGTGCATGGCATCAGCGCGCGGCTGATCCATCACAGGACTTCCAAAGATTAAGTTGTTTGATACATTTCTTATATACCTTCTTCCCTGACCGGATCGCGTGAGAGCAGATCAAAGCAAGTTTTGATGGTTGCCAGGAGGACAGATTTAATTAAATCTGTTTTTCCTTCATCAAAGCAGTCTGTGCAACAGAGCGATGGTTTCATAAAAAACATGTCCTTCAAAACCTGGATCACTGTAACCTGAAGATTGGGCCCGATCTTCTGGCTAGAGCATCCCCAGAGAACTTTAATTACTCCAAAACACATCTGCAGCACAGGAATGACTGAATAAGCAGATAAGCTGCATCAAAAGTGAGTATAAATGTGTTTAGATAAGTGTAGATTGACATAAAAGCATTAAAATAATAATTTCTATATCATTCCACCCTTGCTTTTATGGCAATTTTAGACATTTAATTCTGAATAAGTAACACACACAAAATGTATATGTTTGAATAGGCATAAAGGCAACTTCACACCTTATAAAACATATTTTCATATCATTCCACCCTTTTGCCTTTTATGGCATGTAAAACATAATTCCACAATACAACTTTTTAGTTTTGAAAATGCCATCCCTTTAAGTTGAACTCTAAACGATCTCCGACCTCTGAATGGTCGAGTTCTCCTGAAATTGTTCTGGGATTTTATCCTAAATAAACTCACTCACACAGTTACTAGTTTCAAACCCCTGGAACGTTTTGATTTATTACATTCCCACTGACACGATCATTGTAAATCAAAACACCTGGTAGGTGTTCAGATTATAGTTTTTTTTTTTTTTTTTT
>NC_056504.1:28071249-28081395 GCF_014905685.2 Nematolebias whitei
AATCAAAACACCTGGTAGGTGTTCAGATTATAGTTTTTTTTTTCACCAAACCATGTACCAGCTGTATTATAAATTTCCTGATTAATTCTTTTTTTAAACCCTAAACAAGTTCCCAAAATACACAAAGTTAATACAGAGATACATAGATCAAACTAGTTATTCTTCTTTTCACTAAACAAACAAAAGGGATACTGCATATATTTTGCGCCGTAGATAATATTCCTGTGAATATATCCCACCAATGGTGAGCCGACGCCTATACTATTAGTTTTAGCCATATGTAAAAACCTTTCTTTGAGCCATGCAGGTGGGCACTGTTAGATCAGACACGTTTAGACTTATGAGACTTGATCATTTCAGTCAACTCTATGGACTCATTCAATGCGCATTTTAAATGATCCAGAGAGACTCGCCATGGAGTAAGACGAGATTCAGAGCTATAATTAGTCAAACGATAAGTCTGGTTGTTCCGAGTTCACAGATGTACACCACACACACATCCAGAGAAAGGCACCTTAGGTACTTTTTATTGTTGCTCTAACCTAGTTCATGAGTCTAATCACACAATACCTTGTCTCTGGTTAAACATGGGTTAACATGATTAGTTTCAACATACATATCACTCTTTTATCAGCTGTCTCACATAGTTGCATGTTATATGTGAGATTTGTCTGTGGCTCAAACCACTCACCCTGTACTTTTATTTTTTTTAAAACCAGTGTCCTTGTACAGTTATTAAAGGCAAAATGTGATATTTGCATAACTGTGGTTGCCTTCATTACATTTTGTCAATTCAGGTTTTAAATGTTCCATACTCTCCTCCACTCATGATGATTCGATGTAGTGACACCACCCTCTGGCAGGGCTCCTCCTGCAGCTGTACAAAAAAAAACTGCAAGGTACACAGGAAAACAAGTTCAAAGCTTCAATTATGTTGGAGAGCACTTTTTTCTGTGCTCCCCCACATCTTTGGCTGCAAGTTTATTTCTTTTATCAGTATTTTGACCGTTTCTTCTTGAGTCATGACAACTGATGGTATCCAGAACCCTTCTTGAGTAACTGCCAACGAAGCACGTCTCCTCCTTCTCCTTAATTGGCAGTAAAAATCAAACTTCGTTCTCCTTTTTTTTCTTTCTTTCATCTGGTTTAGCATGTACCGTTCCCACACATGTTACACAGTGGGGCCTCCACACAACTCCAATCTGACATCTAAGGTACCACTGGGATGGTTTCCCTGTGGTAGCATGTCAAAAGTCACTTTGCACTCAGATCTTGCTTGCATCTTTTTTTTTTTTCAACCAAAGTGAACACCTGATCCTCCTCCACGACACGTCCTGGTGTTGCTGATGAGGCGTTGTCCATCTGCAACAAGGCACGTGATGCCCAAACAGCCTGCACTCCGATCTGACTTGGCACCTTGTCACCAGCTCCTCGGGGCGACCTTGATCGTCCAAACAACCAAGACCAGGAGAGCATCCAGCTGTGGAAACAATAAAACTGCTTTTCAACAAAAAGAGAGAAGAATTAGTTTTCTCTTTAATAACACTTATAAATTGGTACATTTACCCATTTTTCCTTCTCCTGCCTCTGGGATATTGCAGACCCAGACCAATTTTATAGCTTGAATTTGACCTGAAATCACTGTCACTGGCTCTAGAGTCCTCAGACCCAGGAGTTGCAATTGAAACACAGCCTGCAACAAATTTACTTTTCAGTTTGTCAAATCATGTCTTTCATTTTCTCAGCATTTCTTTTTTTTTTTTAACAGTTCATCCATTCTCTTAATCAGCCCAGCAGCTTTGTGGGTGATAAGGAAATATGATAAATCCATTCAACACATTTTCCAGTAAAATGGGTCCCATTATCTGTATCTGAAGGGGACCCTCATAAAATTATTTAATCATACTAAGACTTTTTAAAGTAGATGTCTGATTTGCATATTTACAAAGATGAGTCACCAACACACCTGAATACATATCTACACCCCTGTGACATGGCAAAGGGCCAATGAAATCCGTTTGCCAGATCTGATATGGTCCCTTTCCCCTATATGTCCCTGCATTTTACTATTGTGACTCTCTCTCTTCTGATGACATGCTTCACATCGTTGTATTTGCAGTTTCATCATCTGTCTTGTTCTACAATCAAACAATTCTTCATACATAACCACTTCATGCAAAAAGTGTCAATAATTAACTTTATTTATTAAAAAGAAATCCTTCTTCTAGTCTTGGCCCCACTCAAAATGTTTAACTCATCAGTTTTCAAAACTGAGATGTTAACTTTTTCCACAGAACCCCTCTTGAAAAGAGCTGAACTTTCACTTTAAATGTGAAACATCTGCAAAACAAGATGGTGAAATTCTTTTTATCTCAGATATTTTTGGATACTTCTAGAGTTGTTTTTAGATGCTGTCAAAACTATAGCTGCAGGTAAAGCATTTATAAACAACATATGTTGCACTTCCTTCCAAACAACATACAATGCACTTCTTTCAAAGCAAACAGCTTAATTTAACACATCCAAACAACATATTTATTTCTAGACATTTCAAATCCACCCTTTTCCCCTTAAACCATCTTGACTTTAGGCATTTTAAAACATCCTTAGTGGCCCAAAATGTCAATTGCCTTTAATGGCAACATCAGATGTCTTAATTTCTCCTTTGACCTTTGGCATTTTAAAATCAATATCACCTTCAAGTTTTGGGGCTTTTTAATTTAACGTCAAGATCTGGGCTCTCTAATTCTGGACCTTTGATGTTCAATGTTTGACAATATCTGCTTTTCAGAGTGTTGATGTCAACTTTTGGACCCTACTTTTGCCCCTCTAATCCAAATAATGGCTTCCAGCCCTCAGCTCTTCAGCTGACACATCATTCATCTCAGCTGCATGCACTCCTGCCTGCATTAATGCCCTCCAGAAAGCAGAACGGGTAGGTTCCTGCATGTTTTTCTGGCCGTCCCTTCTCGGCCCACGACCCATGGGTTGGCTAAATGATTTTTTCACAGTTTTCAGCTCTGTGCTCCTCCTTGTGAACGCACAGCGAGCGCACCCCTCAGCACATCTCTGCTCGCACTCCCACAGGGTCACCCAATGACCCTGTAAATCAGAGTCCTCCGATGTTATCTGTCGGGCTGTTTCTACACAAACTTCAAACAACGGTCTCGAGTCTTGCAAAGCTCTGACTCGATGCGCTGAATTCATTACCTGACCTCCACCTCTGTCCAACAGCCTCGAAACTCGAGCATCTGTGGGTTGTGATATTAAACTCGACGGATTCCATCCGTCAGCCAACCTTGCAAAATAAGCTCCGACTCGTTCCGGCAAAACATCACGCTCTTTCTTCCTCATTTTCTCTCTTTTAAGCCTGCATATCTGACCGACCGCGCTCTCAGCTACATTAATCAAGCGGTCTAGCTTGCACTCTGTCTGCGCATCAGATAACAACTGTTTTCGTTGTAAAAACTGTTTCTCTTTCTCCTGAACTTCCTCAACACATTTTTCTTTCTTTCTCTTAAATTTTCCTCGCAACCGGGACACCTGCTCCACCGCCCCTTCAGCTACACTGCTCATTCTCACAAACTGAGCACCGAGCCGTCCATTCAACAAACAGGCGGTCCTCACATTCTTGTTTCCTCCATTGAGCCTGTGATTGCATTTTCTGATTTTATGCTGAAGTCCTGTCACTGGTGCCATTTTTTTTTTCTGACCTCTATTGCCTGCAAAAGTGGTCAAAACATCACTCGGACTATCTGCTTGCAGAAAAATTGTTCTAACAACATAAGATGGGCTTCTTCCCCCCTCTTAAAAAAACAACTAAAAAAAACAACTGGGATGGGACTTCTTCCCATCCCGGTACAACTTTTTCTCCGTTCAGCTCACGCCTCCTCAGGCGTCTGAATAAACTTTTTTTCTGTTTTAAAACTCTCACACAAAGGCTCGGGCGTCCCCTCCACCTCTTAAACACAAAGCCAGGGTTGGATAACCCGGCACAACTTCAATGGACTCTTTGTCCAGAATGCAACTCGCATTCTCTCAACACTCTCTTTTTTTTTTTTCCTTCGTTTGAATATGGTGCAGCCGTTCAGAATTATTTATTTAAATTCTTAACATCCCATCCTCGTCGCCAAAAATGTATTATGAAATTCTTTATCAAAAAGGGCTCGTGAAACGGTCGGCACAGATATTCAGACAAGATGGGAAAAATAAAAGACAGAAGCTGTCACTGCTAGGATAAATAAGTGTCATTTATTAACCTGCCACAGAAAACAGCCAAGCAAAAAACATGTACACTCTTAACACACAGATTGATATGAAATAACTTCTCACCGTGACACTGGCCGGGAAGCCGTTTTCGACCCAGGTAAAGAAGAATCACATCAAAATTGGTGCATGGCACCAGCGCGCGGCTGATCCATCACAGGACTTCCAAAGATTAAGTTGTTTGATACATTTCTTATATACCTTCTTCCCTGACCGGATCGCGTGAGAGCAGATCAAAGCAAGTTTTGATGGTTGCCAGGAGGACAGATTTAATTAAATCTGTTTTTCCTTCATCAAAGCAGTCTGTGCAACAGAGCGATGGTTTCATAAAAAACATGTCCTTCAAAACCTGGGTCACTGTAACCTGAAGATTGGGCCCGATCTTCTGGCTAGAGCATCCCCAGAGAACTTTAATTACTCCAAAACACATCTGCAGCACAGGAATGACTGAATAAGCAGATAAGCTGCATCAAAAGTGAGTATAAATGTGTTTAGATAAGTGTAGATTGACATAAAAGCATTAAAATAATAATTTCTATATCACTGTCCCATAAGGTCCTTAAGGTCAGGACTTGACCTCAGGCCTAGTTCACTACAGTCCCCCCTTTGGAAATCATCGCCTGTCCATGGGGATGAATTCTAACATGAACTTACGCCTTCGAATGTCCTTGAGCTTGATGTAATCCACCAAGGAAAACAAAAGTCAAAGGAGGTAATTCCACAATGATCTTGGTAATTCCATTGTGTTGATGGTAATTCCATAATGTTGTTGGTAATTCCATTGTAGCAATGCTTTAACCCCTTGGAAACAGAGTCTGTAATCCATTGGAAAAAGTCATATAATCCACAACGGTAAATCCACAACGATTAATCCACAACGATTGGAAGTGTCGATTGATCAGCATACAGAGGGGTTCCCTTGGATTGAACTGAAGATGCGGCCACTGGATGCAGAGTGGAGACCAACGTCAGGATTGCAGGTCTCCTCCAGCGAAGGTCGTCTCTGGGCGACGTCCAGTCTGTGCTGTTCTGGTTCAATGTGACATGCAATTATGTGGTTTAAGGTGGGCTTATGAAGGGGATTTTACATAAGGCCTTAAACTATATGCACCTGGTGTGTAAGCTATTATGATTGGGAACAGCTACAGCTACCAGTTAAGGGGTGGAACATGCTGAAAAGGGTAACTATAGGGATTTATACCTACAGAAGAGTGTTCCAAACTATTTTTCCATTCCTAACTTGGTTTAAGTTAGCTTTACATGGCAAAATATAGTTTGGTTCAATTGTCTGTTGTCTTTTAGACGAACGACTTGAGATTGGGTGTTTGGTTTCCCCATAAATGTTTTTGGAAGTCTATGGCGAGACTCATCAAAAAGAATTAGCTATCCCCCTGAATAGAATTGTTCGAGTAGGTTCGGCTTAAGCGTTGTGAGACCAATGTACATTATGGTACTTAAGGTAGCATTAATCTATATTGACTCCGCAAAGATTACATTTTAACAAATGAACTGCATGTTGGCATGGTTAAAGACCTCTTAGTCTCTAACTTAACTACACACAAAATTCATTCTTGCTTGGGGTGTTCAGAAACAATACCAAAAACCAATTAAACAACGTTTCAACATCGACAAGAGTAGTGACTAAGCATCTAGAAACATCGTTTCACTGCTTCTTCTCACCCTGGTTGCCAGATTCAGTCACGCTGTCCCGTTTATTTGTTTGTTTCTTTGCAGACCCGCGTGCGCGAGACATAATCTAGTTCACTACACCCGCAAACAAGCGAACCACCTCTGGAGGCGTCGCACCATGTGAACAGACAACATGTCCTTAATAACTTCATGACGGAAACAGCTGTTATCAATCTGATGGTTTCACGTGAGTTGCACTGCTGCCACCTGTCTGGAAAACGTGTCAGCAGTAACAGATCGTTCAGATAAAACAGAATTCTCCTCCATGCTCTGTGTAGCGGCTACAGAGCCGACTCGACGCATTTTGAATGGAATGTTGTCTCATAGTTGAAAATTGACAAATCTAAGATGGGTGTCATCCCTCCGGTCCGTTTTGGGACCAGGAAGTGACGAGAGTAGAACCCTGTGTCTTCCTCTCCTTCTGAATCCCTGGAAATTACACTTTTTATCAGAATTTCCTGAACTTCTGTGTGGAGGAACGAGATCTGTTCTGGAGGTGACAGAAACATCTCTAAAGTTCCTCCAAATGGGGGTTTGAGCTGTAAACTGCAGCATGTATCCCCTGCTGATAAGACGGTTCATCCATCTGTCTAGAGTGCACGCTCGTTGCCACTCCATGTAACGTTAAGGAAGCGGGCACGAGTTTATGCTGCGTCACGTTATTTACGGACGCCAATCACCACCGTCATGTGTGCCACACTCAGGCTGCGGGCTCACATCCGTGCTGGTGTGAGCTGGCGTGCGCTGAGGGAAGGCACGTGCCCCTGAGCATGCGGAGCCATGTAGATGAGGGCTGTCGCTGCCGTGGGGGCGCGGCGCTTCTGTGCCACGCTCAGGCTGCGGGCTCCCATCCGTGCTGATGTGAGCTGGTGTGCGCTGAGGAGGTAGTGCATAGCTTGGGCTGAGAGCAAGGTTTCCCACTGGACTCGGTCTGCTGAAAATATTCACTTTGGCTGCTGTGTCACTCACGCGCACATTTTGTTTGTTTTCTCGGGCTGCGGTAATTAAAACCTGTTTGGAGGACATTGGCTCGCTTTGTGTGGAGGATGTGTGAGGAAAAGCCGCTGTGAGATCATACAAACCGACAGTCAGGCTGAAATCAGCCACTTTAATTCCTGAATGATGTTTATGTTTTATTCCAAAAACTCAAACCATCATTATGCACACACACATCCTCCGCAATGAATCATTTTTTAATCTTCTTCCCCGTCAGCCCTGCGGCTTGTCTGGATGAGAAGGGCTGTACTCTGATGGGAGGGGCTGGCGGTGGAATGAGAAGATGCTGCTGCAGCTGTTGTGCATCTCTGCTGTCTCAGCCACGGGACTCTTTCCAGCGGGCAGGGGGGCGAGAGTAGGGGTGCGGCTTGATCAGTTGGCGCACAGTCTCCGACACCTCCTCCTGCTTCTTCGATTTCTCGAGCATGTCCTTGAAATTGGCTCCGAACAGCACATCAGTCATACCATACCATACCATACCAATTTATTTATATAGCACTTAAAACAGCAACAAGGCCAACCAAAGTGCTGTACAAAAGAACACAAACATGCACAGCAGACAGGAAAACATAAAATAGAAATACATATACAAATAGCAGCAGAAGCTAACTAAAATGGCCAACAGAGTAGAGAACAGACCGGGCCAAAACAAATCACACCGTGTTAAAGGCAAGCGAATAGAAGTGGGTCTTCAAGCGAGACTTAAAGACTGAGAGTGTGGGAGCCTGCCGGACACTCAGTGGCAACTCATTCCACAGTCGTGGACCTGCAACAGAGAAAGCCCTGTCACCCCTGAGCTTACGACGGGTTTCTGGGACTGAGAGAAGCATCTGGTCTGCTGACCTCAGAGAGCGCGGTGGGACATATGGCTGCAGAAGATCAGTGAGATAGGATGGGGCGGAACTGTTCAGTGATTTAAAAACATACATGAGAATTTTGAAATGGATCCGAAGGTGAATGGGTAGCCAGTGCAGGGAGGCCAAAACTGGCGTGATGTGCTCTCTATAGCCTGTACCAGTTAAAAATCGGGCTGCAGCATTTTGGACCAGTTGTAGACGAGCAATGGAGGACTGACTGATTCCAAACAGAATTGAATTGCAGTAATCAAGCCTAGATGTTATGAAGGCGTGGATCACTGTCTCAATGTTTTTTTTGGAGAGTATAGGCTTCAGCTTAGACAGCCGTCTCAGCTGAAAAAAAACAGGATTTTACCATCATGTTTACGTGACTGTTGAGTTTTAAGGACGGGTCCATTATCACCCCCAGATTAGTGACCTTTTGTTTCTCTAGCGGGGCTAGAGAGAAAAGGTCAATGTCATGGTTCATGAGTGAGCCACTGGGATGGAACAGCATGACTTCATACTTCTTCTCATTGAAGCTTAAGACGTTTAAAGCCATCCAGTCCTGGATGTCAGCCAGGCAGTCAAGAAGAGGCTGAATAGAGCGTGTGCCTCTGTGCTATTGTGGTGGATGATATATAACAACTGGTGAGAGTGGCCGATTCATTTTCCATTTAGGATGGGATAGACTTAGAGACAGCGACCCAAAAGTATTATAACTAATAACTGGTTTAGTATTAATTAATAGTCCCGGCTGAAAAATAGCAGCCACACCCCCGCCTCGATTTGTTGTTATAGGAACATGAACATTTAAATAATTAGATGGAGTGGATTAATTTATACTAACAAAAATTTTCTGTTTTAGCCAGGTTTCTATCAGACAGAAAAAAATCTGTATGATAATCAGATATCAGGTCAGTAACTAACAGGGATTTAGAGGAAAGAGATCTGATGTTTAAATCAGCGTTCAGTTATCAGGTCAGTAACTAACAGGGATTTAGAGGAAAGGGATCTGATGTTTAATAGTCTACACGTAATGATTTTATTATTTTGTTCTGATAAAATATATGTGTTTATTTTAATAAGATTTTTATGGTTTATATTTTTAGAGCTGATTTTTGGTTTATTTAATTTGAGCTGTAGGCAAGTTGACACTGTTTCAATGTGGTTTTCGGTGGGTAACAGAGAAGCAGCAGAGAAATGTGGATGACTACATCTCTCCTTCCTGGACTGATTTCTAGACTCAGAAATAAGAGTCAATACATCCAAGTTTTCAGGTGGAAACTGCATAGGGGAAAAAGAGAACAGGAGAAACCAGAAGAATGTCTCCTTCTGCAATTAACCATAATCACCATGACAACTTAAAAGCTTCTAGTTAGAAATCATGTCCTAAAAACTAGAAGAAAATAAAAAGAGATCACTAATTAACAAGTGATTATACCAAGAGATTATGGGCTGAATTCCCAGATCCTCTTACCTCATCTTCTTATATCGTGCATGAGGGGTATATAACCATGGCTCCACATAAGAAGTTAGAGAGCAGAAACAGCTGCATAGACAGTACTCGATAAGTAATACTCTGCTAATACAGGTTTCAGCTTGCAAAGATGGAGAATGGCACGGAAGGCAAGAACTTCTACATCCCGATGAACAACAGGACGGGGCTTGTTAGAAGTCCTTTCGAATATCCACAGTATTATTTGGCAGATCCATGGCAATTTAAACTATTGGCTGCCTATATGTTTTTCCTGTTCGTCACTGGCTTTCCCATTAACGCTCTGACACTGGTGGTCACAGCTCAGAATAAGAAGCTCAGGCAACCTCTCAACTACATCCTGGTGAACTTGGCTGTGGCTGGACTGATCATGATCATATTTGGATTCACAGTCACCTTTTATACTTCCCTGGTGGGTTATTTCTCTTTGGGACCTGGTAGCTGTGCCATGGAAGGTTTTTTTGCTACTGTTGGAGGTGACTTTTAAATTTACTGTCTTGCACATTTAGATCAATGTTTTGCGTTCTTGCTGGCAACATTTTTCTTTAAACACACCATTTTTTTCCATCTTAATTCATGCTCTTGATCTTTGTTTTTCTTTACCAGGTCAAGTGTCACTGTGGTCTCTGGTGGTCTTGGCCATTGAGAGATACATAGTAGTCTGTAAACCAATGGGTAGTTTTAAATTTACTGCCACCCACTCTGCAATAGGTTGTGCTTTTACCTGGTTTATGGCTATGGCCTGTGCTGTTCCTCCTTTGGTTGGCTGGTCAAGGTGAGATAATTCCCTTAAATGGATCACATGACAAACACACATACAAAAGGAATCACATTTGATATTTAAAGTTGGAATTTAAATGT
>NC_056504.1:28081495-28090336 GCF_014905685.2 Nematolebias whitei
ATTTGTCATACTACAACTAGTGACACGTACCCACGTGACTTACTACAGATGGATAACTTTCATTGGTTTTAAAGGGGCTGCAGCCAACTCAGTCTTTAGTGTAAATAACAGTATGTAATAAGTTTATGTAAATAACATAAATGCAAAACTGATAATGTTGGGAAGGTTTATAACTTAATCTCTGTTGCTAGCTGTTAGCTTGATTGTCCACTCAGAACTGGTCACTTTCTTTTTCAAAAAGCTATCTACAACAAGTAAGATATTAGTTCATAACTTTTATACAAAACCCCATGTCAAAAGAGTTGAACTATCCATTTAAAACTTGCAGATTGCAAGATGTTCAGAACCTCTCCTAGGTGTTTAATATTCTCTTTCAAAGTGCCTTTGAAATTGACAGTCATCAGGATAAATACATGCATCGAGCTTTGAACAGCTGCAGGACCTGTATGTAAAACAGGACTGGACTTTGAAGTTAAACAAGCCCAGAGGGGAACAAAATGTTTTATCTTGAGTGACAGCTGATGGAGAGGTTCCTGCCTGAAGCTCTCTAGGAGATCAGTAGTGGTTAAATATGTTACCCTCCCTTTATGCAGTCAGTGAAGTCATCAGATTGTGACAATGCTCAAAAGTCAATTTTTACATTTCATAATAAGCATCATAAAATCAGTGCACATATAGAAACGCTTCTAACTTTCTCAGGTTTGGATGGATGCAGGAAGCCAGATTTTCTACTCCTATGGCATTTGCACTGGAGTTCTGACATCATTAGGAAGCTACAACAAGTATAACAACAACTGCTACAGGTTTATATTTTTATATTTCGGATACATTTACTAGGCACATAATGATGAGCCACTATGGTTAACATGTTTTCTCATGTCTGTCTTCCATACAGAGACTGTATTAATCTGTGCCTGTTAAACAGCTTAACCAGCTTTGTGGCTGGCTTCGCCATCTTCTCTGTGCTCGGTTTTATGGCAAAGGAGCAAGGTGTTGATATATCAGTAGTGGTGGAATCAGGTACTGAAGGTTCTTAAATAATGTTAAAAGGAAATGAGAACAATGCTGCTGTGCTTTGCTTCAGAACACACTTTTTACTTTTACAGGGCCAGGCTTGGCATTTATTGCTTATCCTCGAGCGGTGGCTCTAATGCCTCTTCCTCAGTTATGGGCAGTTTTCTTCTTCATTATGATCATCTTTTTAGGGATAGATAGTGAGGTAAGACCAGGAATCTATTACATTTATAATTTAAAAATTTCATTCCAATACTGCAATAACCTTTTTTTGTGTGTGATAATAAACATTAGTCTTTGCCATCCCAACAGTTTGTATATCAGGAGTCCTTGGTCACAACAATCTCTGACATGTATCCCTCGTTCTTTCAAAACCGGTGTCGACGTAAACTTTTTCTTCTTGTCATTTGTGTCGGTGGCTTCCTGGTTGGTTTGGTGATGGTAACTGAGGTGAGTAGACTGATGTAAAAATGTGTGTGATAAATAAAAATGTTTACAATGACGATGATTTGTGAGAAGCACAATGTTATCTTCTTCTTCTTCTTCTCATCAGTGTTAATTATTATAATTATTATTAGTAGTAATGGTATTATTTACAAAATATGCCATAATCTTTATATTTTAACATAAAGTAGTAATGCATTTAATTCAATGATTGATGAAACCCAGCAATGCTTGATTTAAATACCAATCTCCTTATTGTAATTCATGAGAAAACCCTTAAACATGTGTTACTTCAGCTCAAACCATCCACTTAAACACAGATTTAGAAATGAATGCATCTCTCACACCAACATTATATATTAATACCAGTGGCCACTGACACCCAGCATCCAAGGGGTTATCCTTGGGCAGCTGTGGCTTAGAGCAGTTGTCCTCCAATGAGAGGATTGGGGGTTCATTTCCACAAGCAGTCACATGCTGAAGTGTCCCTGGGCAAGACACTGAACACCTTATTGCCTCAGATGTGTGTCCCAGTGTATGAATGTGATCTAAAGCACCAATTAGTCTCTACAGATTCAGATTAGCTTTGTAGAGATCTAATAGAGCGCTGTATGAATGGGTAAATGATGGCACAGATTGTAATGTAAGCACTTTGAGTATCTTGATAAAATAGAAAGATGCTATATATCTTATAAGTAGAGTCCATTTACCATTAATCCAAGCATGAGCCACTACAACCCACAAGACTCAAAGCACCCACTGCTGAGACGCAGACAAAAAGGAGCTCCTCAAGAGCCACGTGTTCATGTTTCCATGAGTTAAAGTTAGTTTGCAAGTTCAGGGTAAATCTGCAGAATCTCCATACAGTAGGTTTTAATGTTTTGTCTGATTGAATAGAAAAAAAAAAAACATGTCTTGTAGCTCTGAAGGCATATATTGAAAAGGATGACTTATCTAAAGGAATAAAAAATAAGACTGTTTATTTAGTTCTCTTAGTGTACATAAAACTATCGTTTTGTGAGCGGCATAGTGCATGGCAGACTTCCAGTGATGGGTTGTCTTATTTTATTTTTGCAGGGTGGCCTTTATGTTTTCCTGTTGTTTGACTACTATGCCTGCAGCGGGATGGCACTTCTACTTTTTGCCATTCTTCAGTCCGTCTGTGTTGGATGGGTCTATGGTAGAAAATCATCCTAACTTCATAAATGTTACCTTTCTGTGTTGTGTTACAGCATGTTAGACAACAAAATCAAAATAATCCACATTATGTTTTAAATCAGGTGCAGATTGTTACTATGATAATATAGAGAGCATGACTGGATGTCGTCCCAGGCCTTTTATGAAGTACTGTTGGAAGTACTTTACACCAGCTATCTGTACTGTAAGTACTGATTACAGGATTTATAGATTTTATTTTACATTCATTCTTTCATTTGACACCTCATCTTTAACTTATTTAAAGTCACGAGAAAACAGTATGAATCTGAAGTTAGTCTTAACTTTAACTTTATCAGAAAACAAGTTTAACACGTTAAGTCAAGGGCAGCCTGGCTTAGATTGTGTATTTCTCTTTCTTTTAGTTCACATTTCTGTTCTCTGTGGTCAAACACACACCTCTCAAATTCAGCAACACCTATGATTACCCATGGTGGGGATACGCAGTGGGAGGATTTTTCACACTGTCTTCAACATTACTGGTACCTTTATGGATGTTGTACGCCATAAGCATCACTCCAGGAACACTAAAACAAGTAACTGACGACTTTTCTAGAACAAAATTACCAATTTAAAAGTGCATTTTAATGGCATACTGTTCTTTCTCTTTTACTCAGAGGTTAAAACGTCTTTGCACTCCAGCCAAAGACTTACCGATGGCCACAATAAAGAAGACATCCAACCAGGAAGCATTTCAGACGTTCACAGATTTGTTCACACTCCGCAAAAAAGAACTTCCAGGGGAAGACAACAGAGCTCAGTCTGTCAGATGTCTTTTAAAGTGCAGTGAAATGAACAAAAATAAGTTATGACACATTATCCAGGTCACTTTCATGAACGACTTTATTCAAGTAGTCAGACTAATTTTTTAATGTACTTTTATTGTTGGAAATAAATTAAGAGTAAATGTATGAAATCCTCTCAGTTAACGAAACACTTGGGACATGTTTATTTTTACACATCCAACAAACATGTTTGACCTTTTGGTTGTTTACAAAAATGTCCCACATGTGGTGGTTTAAAGGTGAAACTGACTTAAAATAACTCCATAAAACTTACTTTTCAGGTTGAATTGTAAAAATGAACAAATAACATATTTCCCAGATTATAAAAATATTTTTAAATATAAGATAGCAAGAGTCATTGGTTGAAAAAAATATGTTTGTAGCTGATGATAATAAATCCAAAATTTTCTTTATTTTTAATAATGCAACAGCATTTCTTCATGCCTTCATTGTCAATCACATAGTTGAAATGTGCACAGTGCATTGAAGTTTGATGATCTTTTTACAATAATAATTTTTTAAACTATACGTGGTTTTTTTATTTTTATAAAGTAAAATACTTTAAAAAGCAGATAAAAAACATTTTATTAAGACTTTTGTGGTACTTAAAATTGCACCTTCAGTTGTGATGATTTCTAGGCAGGAGACCCATTTGGTGCAAGCAGGCAAGCAGGACTCAGGGAATATAAATAAATTATTTACAAAATAAAGATGGCTGACGGGGCAGCAAACTTACATAAATCATGGGACAAGACGCAGGATACGAGGAGAATAACAGGCATCACAGAGACACAATGACCAGACAATGAGGGACGCAGGCAAACAGACTTAAATACACACACTAACGAGACTAACACAGAACACCTGTGAAATATCACAGGTGCAAACATCGGAGGGGAAGCAGACACATATAGAACACTAGAGGGAGACAGAGACCAGGGAAAGCACAACTCCTACATCAGTTTGTTGAAGCTGCACTTCCATCCATCCATCCATTATCTTTACCCGCTTATTCCATTTTGGGTCACGGGGGTCGCTGGTGCCCATGTCCAGCAATCACTGTGCGAGGGGCAGGGTACACTCTGGACAGGTCGCAAGTCCATCACAGGGCCACATAGAGACAAACGAGACAAACAACCTATTCACTCTCTCACTCACACCTAGGGACAATTTGGAGTTACCAATCAGCCTAACATGCATGTTTTTGGTCTGTGGGAGGAAACCGGAGTACCTGGAGAAAACCCACACACGCACGGAGAGAACATGCAAACTCCACCCAGAAGGCTCCTGGACCGGGGTTTGAACCAGGGACCTGTTCGCTGAGAGGCAGCAGCTCTACCAGTTGCGCCACCGTGCTGCCCTGAAGCTGCACTTTTGAAACCTAAACCTGTGGACAAACTGGGTCCGCAGGCAGTAGCCTTATTCATCCCTTTACATGTTCTCAGCTGTAATTACAGACTGATTATGGGTAATTTAACACACATTTCATGCCGAGTACAGTTTAAGTAGTAAGAAAGTCTGTTTTTGCATTACAGAACAAATTTTGATCATTTTTGTAACTATGGTAATTTTAAAATTTTGTATTTTTTTTAGACCGACTTTTAAACATAATGTAGATCCCAGTCCAAGCTCATGGTGTTTTCACAGTGACATAATGTTTCCTCCAGTTTCTGTATTTCAGCTTTGTCACTAAATGGGATAATGGGTGCTATGTTCAAGCATAAACTTTTTCTATTTGAAAACATTTACATTGATACATAAAAAGTGCTGAGACTTTTAAAATATCAATAAAATTAAAATATAATTCAAAATTGTGTCATATGCATATAGACACTGAGTCAAACAGAAATTAATTTGTAACATGGTTTTTGATTGTCATTGAAATGAACTCATGTTTCCAAACTGTTGATTTTTCTTTGAGATTTGTGTGAAAGAGTTTTTCCTTTTGTTTTAATGCGTTCCTTGTGGTGGATTTTGTGAGATGTCTCTTGAGTTTTTGTGATAACATCTGAAAGTCACTCTTCTTATCCGTCCTTCAATGATGCTTTGTGCTCAGGATCTTCTCAGGATCAGCATCTTCTGTGGTCACAAAACCTCATAAGAAAACATCCTGAAATTTTCCAGAAAGAAAAAAAAAAATCATCTTTTGAACTTCAGAAAAATCACTTCCAAGTTTTTTTACCAGTTATATTTTTTTGTGTATGAAACCGGTATTTAAGTGCAGTTTAGTGCAAAATAATGTATGCATATTATATTTGAACTGTTTATTGTTGTGCATGTTGTTTGTGTGTTAGTACACTATAAACGTTGCTGTTTATGATGGTGGTCTTTTTGGGGGTAAGAACAGCTGCCTTGCAGCAAGAAGGTCCTGGGTGGAAAACTCAGCTGGGATCTTTCTGCCTTTATGTGTATTTGTGGGATTTCTCTGGGTACTCTGGTTTCTGTCCTCAGTCCAAAAACACGCATGATGGGTTTAAACTGTTCCTGAGTGAATCTGAGTCCGTCTCTGTGGGGCCTACCTGTGTCCCACTCACTTATTTCTTGTTCTTCTGATCCACTTAGTTTTACAACTTACGTTGATCTCAACATTAATCTGTTTATTGAATGTTTTTAATAGTTATTCTTTATAGTATTCTTAATAATTTATAATGTACATTTTCCTAAATTTAACTAACAACATTATTCCTTTTAATCTAAATAACAGAAGACACCCAGCATTAATATTATTTTTTTTAATTGTTTGGGATAAACAGGCCTTTACCTCCAGGAGGCGCTAAATATCAGTTTCTAAGAATTTATGCCATGGTCATAATGAGTCTTAACTGGGCTCTTGAGGTGCAATCACAACTAAGCATCTATTTAAAACATCACAATGTCATAAACGGGTGGTGTAAAGGTCGAACCCAGTGGTGCAGGCTGGCAGGACGACTCGAGGCCACTTGCAAAATTAAATTATATTTTTAAATAAACAAGAGCAAAGCTGACAGGGCAGCAACTTACAGTCTTTGGGATCACAACGGACAAGGAGGTAGACAGGACAGGTCACAAGGTACACCAACCAGGACCATGAGAAACACAGACACAGGTTTATATACACAAACACTAACGAGACAAAGTGGCAACACCTGGGACACACACAACATGTGGCAAAGGAGGAAACTGATCTGTGTGGGAAATACAGTAATGGAGGAGCAGGAACAAGACACACCACAAGAGGACACAATCCTCACACACATGATTTTCCCTGACAGTGTGGACAGATAATTTGTAGCCTAAAATATCAAATAAATAGGTGCAGAATTAAAGTCAACCATGAATACAACCATGCAGTGGTGTAGTCTACATTTTTGTACTGGGTATACTGTGCTTAGAAACCTAATAACAGCAGTTAGTACGATGTAATCGTCAATTTATTTTGATTTTTAAGCATATTGAGCAGTTCAAAATTTGTCTGATGCTTATATTTGAATAAATGTACAACAAAACTTTGTACAACAGTTGGCTTTGTATTAAAAACATGTTATAGATTTTATAAAACAGTATCAAAGCAAAACATGTTCAAGTATTAAGTAGTAAGTACAGAAGTATTAATTATACAAGAAACAGGTTGAACCAACTCATTGTGTCTATAAAATGTTCCAGATGTGTTGACAATGACACGAGCCCAATGATATGTCTCATTGATATGCACTTTTAAGTGGGTATACTGAAATTCCCAAGATTTTCTAGTGGGTATACTCCGTATACGCGCATATCACGTAGACTACACTACTGCAACCATGAATATCAAATCAACAAAATCTGTATATTTTTGAACTGCAGGAGGAAATCACAGTAAGTGGAGAACACCTACACATGAACAGGAAAAGCATAGATACTAGTTTTACAGGAGCAAGAGTTAAAAATGACCCTTTTGAGTATTCCAATAAAATACTTGCACCATGGAAAGTACACAACAATCAGCTGAGGCCATTATTAATTCTTTGTTGGAGGATTGGTATTATCGAATGAGAAGTGTTTTTTATTTATTTATTCTTTTTTTATAAAAACATTAACAAAATAATATAAAATGGATGGATGGATGAACACACACAAAAAGCACAATAAAGGGAGTGAATCTATAGAACCAATAGTGGATGCAATACTTGCTGTGAACTCTATGCATTCATCATGTTAGGTCCACTCACTCAACCTTTATTTATACAGGTAAATCCCATTGAGCCTCGAGGACTCATTTACAAGAGATACCTGATGTCTCTCTTGAGTCAGGTGAGGTTTGATGGGTTCTGATCTTGTCAGGGATCACAGAGAGTCTGTGACAGAAGGTCCAGTGACATAGTTCTCTCATGTTCATGTCTTTGTGAAAGAAAAGTTGTAAAACATACTGTCCAATGACCACCCACTCTATGAAGAGTTCAGATTGCTTCTATCTGGACGCAGGTATCTGCTGCCCAGATATACTGTAGGATGAACAGACTGAATAACTCATTCATCCCTGTAGCGATCAGGCTTCTCAACAAACAATAATGATTTCTGTATGGTTATTTTAACATCTCAATGTCTTGTCTAGTATGGATGTTTCATGTCCCTATTGACTGTGAAACAAATTGCCCCTTGGGGATAATAAAGATACTTAAACTTGAACTTGAGCTAAGGCGACAGATTTGAGCCTGTGTTGCGTCATCATTTGACGTTAAACAATTGTTAAATAATTAATTCAAGTTCACTCACTGCAGTGACCCTGCAAAGGGGAGCAGCTGAAAGAACATCATGATTCAATGTACAGTCTCTGATGGTATACTGTATATACAATACAAAGCTACTTGCAGAAATAAAAACATTTATAAAAGTCTGTACCTGATGAGTTACATTGCATTTTCACACGTTCTGCTTAGCAATAATAATAATAATAATAATTATTATTATTAATAATAATTATTATTATTATAACAATAAAATATTTTGTTTAGTTACTATAGTCTGATACAGTAACTGCACAACACATAATTGTCCTAGATGACGATGTGTTTTATCGACCTACCGACAGATTAGCTGTGGTTCCTGTTTGCTTTCTGTTACAATTCCAACATACTAAGGCCACACAAGTGTGTTAAGTGATTGTTGCTGTAAAGCAGAAAGCTAATGCCAATAAGCTGTTGTTTATGCCTGACTGTAAGCGTGCAGCAAGGCACCACAGTGATCTAAGCTTTTTCTGAACTTCTCACCTTGCTTGGGCTTTTCTATAAATCCCATTTAGTTCTCAACTCTCATTACCCTACTACACCAGATTGCACTTACAAAACAAATCTATCCATCCATCCATCCATCCATCCATCCATCCATCCATCCATCCATCCATCCATCCATCCATCCATCCATCCAT
>NC_056504.1:28090436-28108967 GCF_014905685.2 Nematolebias whitei
CATCCATCCATCCATCCATCCATCCATCCATCCATCCATCCATCCATCCATCCATCCATCCATCCATCCATCCATCCATCCATCCATCCATCCATCCATCCATCCATCCATCTATCCATCCATCCATCCATTGTCTGTCTGTCTGTCTGTCTGTCTGTCTGTCCGTCTATCTTTCTTTCTATCCATTTGTCCGTCCGTCCGTCTGTATTTGATATATTTGTATGCAGTTTTCTTGAACTTTTTATTGAAGAATATGTTGAAATAATTAGATAAAGCTTGCACCCAATTTCTATGCAAATTTATAACTGGAATAAATTCATTTTTTCAATTTCATGATTCAGAGTTCATTCATTAGCTATTTTTCTACGATTGGGCTACAGATTATGTTTTTACTTTCTGTTGTGCAATGGGAACAGATTATTTTTTTTTACTTTTCAAATGTGCTAATTTTAAATATAAATTGAAGATTTAAAAAACTTTCTCAACACATATTATTTTGGGGATGGGGTGGGGGATTGCTTATTTAGGCAGTGGTACTATAATAATGCCAAAAATATAAATGAGTCTTAAGAATAACCTGCATTTTTATACTTTGTATTGACTTTTTGATCTCAGAGATGACCTAGTTTCACCAAACAATGGTTTCACTTTTGAAGTCTTGGGGAATTAAAGAAAACAGGTGTGACCCCTAATGTGCACTTGACTCTCAGACATCCTACTTATCACTTCTGACTTGCGTAGAAGGTGTGAATCCAATTTGTTGAAATTGAGGATTAGGAAGAGCCAAACCCTTCCGGTTTAACAGCTTGCCTTGTGACAATTTTTGGAAGCTAAGCGGATTAACACAAGCTTCTTGGTCTAGAAATCCCACTTGTGGGAATTTACATTCTCAGGAAAACTGTGTGACGGATTGTTTCCTTGTTTGTACATCCTGTGCGATCCCATAAATAGGTGCTTTAAAGATAATACTGATCAATTTCTATTAAAGCACAATAAAAACCATTGATTATAACAACGTAATACTTTTACAATGGTAAAATGACAAAAAAAAAGTTGTTTTTTTAGTTTAAGCTACAGCTTCTAGTGCAGCATAGCAAATAATAATAATGACACACAATCACAATAGTAAATACATAGCATAATTCAAATGATTTATGTATCGGGGTACATTAATAAATCATATGGTTCTTCCAAGGTTCTAAATTTAGGCAAATAGAACATCATAATCATATAAACAAGAATTGGAATTTGTTGCTACCATCACTTATAAAAATGAAACCAAAAATGCAAAAAGTCGCTGGAATAAAAAATAATTTCATGCAGTTAAGTAAAACATTTTGGTTCATTATTTTACAGTTTTGCTCCTGTTTATTGAGATATGGTGGCTTTATTTCAGGTCTCTCTTGTAAATGAGTCCCCAAGGCTCAATGGGACTAACCTGTATAATAAAGGTTGAATGAACTTGATCCCCAGTGCTCAAGATGTCAAAGCATCTTTCCAATTAGGTTGAGGTCTTGATGTGGATTCAGCCACTGGAACATATGGAGTCTTTGCTTTTCAAGTTATTCTGTTTTATATTTTATGGTGTGCCAACATGATTGCCCTGCTGCTTGACTTAAAATGGACCAAGTTCTACTTCAAGACCACTTCAAAGCAGTTCAACGTGTCTTCTATAAGTAATACTTTAGTTTATAGGGGAGCTCATGACTCAATCATGAACATTCTACCACTGTTTTTGACAACTAGTTTGAGACATTGGTACAGATGTATGACTGAGAAAATCATCTCTTAAAAAATTGTCAAATATATTTAATAAGTGAATTAACTTTTTTTTTGCAACACTTATAATAAGGTACACAAAATTTGATTAACTACTAGGGAACGCCTCAGGAACGAACCGGGAGATAATGGGTAGTTAACCAGTGCTTACTGGGGAAATACACCATCAAGCCTTATTAGGGGACTACTGGTTCGTTACCTTGTAAATAAAGAAGAACTAATCAAGAACTAATGGGTAGTTACCAAGGAAACCAAAGAGGATCGACCCAGGAGCTAATGGGTTGTTAACCAATAGGTTTACAAAAGAGAAAATCCAATGAAATCAGTATTCACTATGAAACAGGTTTTTGACAATTACGAGCTGTGACCTCACTGGTGCAGGGTTTATTCAAAATGTACAGGGAAAATTTATCCTCTGATTCTGTGGTAACTAACCAGTAGTCCCCTAATAAGGCTTGGTTGTGTGTTCCAAAGTAAGTACTGGTTAACTACCCATTAGCTCCTGATTCATTCCTCTTTTCTTTTTTCTTTTTTGGTAACTACCCATTAGTTCTTGATTAGTTCCTCTTCATTTACAAGGTAATTAACCAGCAGTCCCCTAATAAGGCTTGGCTATGTGTTCCCCAGTAAGTACTGGTTAACTACCCATTAGCTCCTGATTTGTTCCTGATTCGTTCCTTAGGCACCGCCTAGTAGTTAAACAAATTTTGTGTACGGTAATGTATAGTGTTAACCTGTATTTTTATGTGGGGAAGTGGTGGTGCAGAAGTTAGTGAAGGTGGGCCTGTGATTGGGAGGTCGCCAGTTTGACTTCCTGAACCAACAACATTAAACCTGCATCCACCCTCATCTACCCCCACTTTGGGCCCCTGAGCAAGGCCCTTAATCCCCACCATTTGCTCCTCTGGGTGCCCTAGATGGCAGCTCTCTGCTCCACACAGAGGGATGTGGTAGCTCGGTGGTCTGTGGTTGCTTTAAGAAGGGCACCCGGTGTAAAAACAATTGCAAAGTCTTCGTGCAAGTTAGTTTGCTATGGCGACCCCTGAGGAAGGGAGCAGCTGAAAGAAGAAAAAAAAAAGTGAACTAACTTTTTCACACAGCTTATTTTAAAATATTTTCCAGATGCCTACACAACAATTTCTTCTATGTTTCTATGATGGAGGCAGCACAATGGATTAGTGGTTAGCATTGTGTTGCCTCACAGCAAGTAGGTCCTGAGTTCAAGTCCCAGGTTAGGTCTAGGGTCTCAATTGGATTTCCCTGATTAAATAAAACATAAAATATCTGGTAACACCTATCCTCTGTGTCATTGACGTAATGCATGCCTGATTGCTCCACACACCTTATTGACTTGAAAGCAGCAAGAGTGTAGGCATTTTTTTTATGTTTCTGCATTTTTATTTTTTAAATAGGCAGTGACACAACTCATTATGTCTCATTGTTTAACTAAGATGGTAGAGATTTATGTTAAGCCCAAGTAGATTATTTACAGTCAAATGCAAACATATTTATTAATTATTATTATTAATTTATTAATTATTTGAAATAGTATCTTTATTTAGTTCGTGTATAACATTTTTTACATTCTATCAGAACTGTGAGTTATTATCAATTATTTTGTCAGTTGCTTTGGTTTTCCCAGATGAAGTTTATCTTTAAATAAGTCTAACCATCAAAACAATTCTCAGAAAAATAAACCACAACAATAAAAATCCTTAAAAGGAGTTAGTTTGTTTGAATGACTGAGTTTATGATCACAATTAGTTTATGAACAAAACAGTCAGAGTGTTATCAATATAACAACAGTGTAATGCACAATATTTTCTGGTCAATGATTGAAATGCACAAAGCTGCATTATGATTCATGTGAACTGAGCTAAACTGTTCAGTCCCAAAGTAAAACTTCAGATTAAACTAGGTTACATGTATGTTTTTAGACTGTTAGAGAAAAAAACAGCATCCAGAGAAAATGCACATGCTGGGGAGAACATGTAAACTCTACACACATTATTATTATTATTAATCTTTATTTAACCAGGCAAATCCCATTGAAATCACAGATCTCTTTTGCAAGGGAGGCCTGGGCCTGAAAGCAGCCTAACATGCATGTTTTTGGTCTGTGGGAGGAAACCGGAGTACCCGGAAAAAACCCATGCAAAACTGAGAAGAACATGCAAACTCCACACAGAAAGACCACAGGTCCAACCAGGGAATGAACCCAGGACCTTCTTGCTGTGAGGCAACAGTGCTAACCACTGAGCCATTGTGCTGCCAACACATGCCCTGTGCAACAGTGATGTGCAGTAAGGGGAGGCAGGTCATCATGACAAGTAAAATACTAAAAATGACGAGAAAATACATTTGATCACTTGACTGTTCTATAAAACTGTTTTCTGAATTATTTCAACACTTCAATGGTCTAAATTGCGGAATTTACTCATTGCCTGTTCAAACAAATGCGGGGTAAGGCAGTGTAGTGCTCTGGTTCACCTCTGGGGTCGCAGTCAAGGGTGTCGAACTCCAGGCCTCGAGGGCCGGTGTCCTGCAACTTTTAGATGTTCTACTGGTCCAAAACACCTGAATCATATGACTGAATTAGTTTCTCAGTGCAGTCAAGTTCTCCAAAGTCCTGCTAATGACCTCCTTATTTGATTCAGCTGTGTGGCATCAGAGACACATCTAAAAGTTTTAGGACTCTGGCCTTTGAGGCCTGGAGTTTGACACTTGTGAGGGTGGTTGGTGCATGCCCACCCATTGCTGTCTCTCTTTATATCGCCAATATATGTTTGATTATACATGTGCTACACATGCTGATAACAAAGTCCATGCTCAATAATCCAGGTATACAATCCAACATTTTTCAGTCAGGTCATTTGGACAGTTTCTTTTTTTGTGCTGAAACGTTTCGCCTTTGATTGAGGCTTCATCAGTCAAGGAAACACACAACACAAAACTGATTCTTCCCCCAACAGCTTACTCCAAAGTGGAACAAACCAAAACTAAAGGATTTTTCTAAACTCGATTTTCAGTTGAAACAGAAGGTATTAGAGAGAGGAAGAAAAAAAAAGGCTAAATTAAAATATAAGCTTCTATTTTTGTAGGATTTCTGGTTCTGCCAACCACACTCACTCTCTCTCACAGCAGCAGCAGTTTACTAATTAGCCACCATTACACACCTGCACCTGATCTGAGGGACGACTCTGGAGGAGCATAAAGGCCTCAGCCAGACACTCCTTCTGCGCTGGGACAGTATCATACCCATGGTAAATGTTGATGGACAGCCACCAAGTTGTTTCTTGACATTTGTTTGCTAAAGACTCTCTTGTTGTCTCCTACAGCGACTCCCAAGTCCTGGACTCCACTAAGCCTTCCTAGGCCTCATCGCTCTTCTTGAGTTCCCACTCATCTTAATTGTGTCCCAGAAAACTATTCAAGATTCTCAGCCTGAAGAACTACCATCCACTCAACAAAACCTGATCCTCTCTCCAACAGTACTCACCTCATCTGTCAGTACAGAACTGTGTTGGAACCAGAACCTCTCCTCCTCACCTCAGACTCACCTACAACAAAAACTTGTTTCAGTAAGACATTCTTCCATTCATTTAATTTAAGAGACTCAACATACCAAATCGTGTCCCCTCTTCTTTTACAACAAACTGCACCAGAACCTGTAAATAAAGCACATTATTTTTGAGAACTCTGTCTCTGTTTTCTGTTTGGTTTTCCATTTGGGGTCAACCAGTAACTGCAAATTTTGGGTTCATATATGTGAGCATCTGATTCCTGAAGAGTCAGTGCCTCACTGAATGTCAAAGCTGTGCAAATTTTGAACAACTGCCCTTCATGTAAAAACATATATGATAAAACTACTTTAATTACCTTTGCCAATGAAGATTGGAGCATTTCTACTTTTATACTACATTACATAAAGCAGTGATTAAAATTAATGTTTAGCACCTCACCATCCTACGTCTAACACTTGTTTGCCCAACACTTTTAATATTAACAAAACCACAAAGCAAGCAACATCATTTTACACAGACAAAAGTTCCTTTCATGTTTCAATGCTACTTTCATTAAGGCTTAGGGAAATAAATAAGTGTAACTGTCCAGATTTAGTGTCAAAAACTGTTTACTTTTAGAATTAAGATTCAGTTTGGACAAAGTATAAAAAAAATCATCTTCATCTTCTTCTCCCACTTATTTGTAGTTGGGTCATGGAGTCAACAGGTCCAAGAGAGAAACCCAGACATCCCTCTCCTCAAAAACACTTTCTAGCGTGTTCTGGAGGAACCCAAGTTGTTCCCAGACTAGAGAAGATACACAATTCCTCCAGCGAGTTCTGGGTGTTTCTGAGGCCTTCTACCAGTGGGGCATACCTGGAAAACCTCTAAAGGGAGGTGTCTGTGAGACATCCTAATAAGGTGCCCAAACCAACTCAACTGACTCCTTTTGATGCAGAGGAGCAGCAGCTCTACTCTGAGTTTTCCCCACATGATGAAGCTCCTCGCTCTAAGTCTGAAACTGGCCACCCTGTGAATGAAGCCCATTTTGGCTGCTTGTATCCAGGATATATAGATATCCAGGATGGTGGTGGTGGGGTGTTCTGGTCATGTCAATTCTTGGCAGCATAGAGTGGTTCTAGGGGAAAAAAAAAAATCATAAATATATTTTAAAAATTAAGCGATGAAATCTGAAATACATATGTGAAACTCATATCTTTATCTGAATGTTGCTCTTTATAAAACAACAAACAACTTTGGCTTTAAACTATGCACCTATGATATTTATTACATGCAAAATGCAATGCTCTGAAATGCCTACAAACTGCAATTAAGTAGAATGTATGACCACATTATTTCTAAAATTCAAAATTATAAGAATCCAATAATCAGAATCATCATAGCTGGATTACTCAAACTTATTATAAATTATTTGGATATTTTTACTTCAACATGCATGATAAAAATAAAAAATAAAATAAAAACAGAACTACTGCAGCCCTACAGACCCTCCTGCTCACTCAGATCAGATGACCAGCTGCTCCTGTGTCCCCCCAGACTCAAACCCAGTGGGGGGTCAAGCTTTTGCTGCAGCAGCTCCTAATTTATGGAACGAGCTGCCCCTCCATCTTAGACTGGCCTCTTCATGATCTGTTTTTAAAACTCTTCTTAAAACCCAGCTCTTCTCTTTAGCTTTTAACACTTTGTAAATGGTTATTTTTATGTATTTTACTTGATATTTTTTATTTATTTAGATTTTATAGTTTATTTTAATGTTAGTGTTTGATCAGATTTTATGAATTTTACTGTTTTTATTTCTTGGTTTTATTTCATGATTGTACAGTGTGTGAGTCATGTTTTAATGTTGACGCCGTACAGCACTTTGGTCTGCTGTGGTGTGTAAAGTGCTTTAAAAATAAAGTTGGATTGGAAAAAAAATTTTTTTTGTGCATTCTTTGACCCTGCTCAACCCCAGCAGCATTTCAGGATTTTTTACTTTTCTGAGAAAAGCACTTTAAACATATATTTACCTGAGCTCTGATGGGAAAAATGAATTAAATGTTACACTATTAACAGTAACACTAAAACGGTTTAAGAACAAACAAAGTGGTTCAGTCAGCATTAGTTTCCTCTTCAAAATGTAAAGGTTTAATGGGATTTTGAATCTAATGGTGTAAGCTTATTTTTCTTTTTACAAACAGGACCTACTGGTAAAGAGATTACCTTAGGTGCTCCCAAACATTATTCATCACAAGACGGGTCAGGTAACCATAGCCACTAATCCACTTATTTAAATAGGTATAAGAATCCAAGGCCTCTAATTTTTTGATTATGTTAGTTAGCTGAAAGATAACTGAACGCTAACAAAACATATTGTATAGTTTTGTAGTGAACCAGATGACCTCAAATCTACCAGATGGACAGAGACTGTTATTTTCATTGATCTGAATGAGTCTGGGCCATCTGATGAACTTTCTTTCTTGAATTAATCAAGCAGAAAAGACAATTCTTTATAATCATTACTGTCTTACAAATGTTTTGATAATCAAATTGTGTTAGTTCACTCAATGCTTTACAGGTTGAAAAGAACTACTAATTTTATTTTACATAAACAGTAAGTAATGATTTTTGTTCCTCATTCAGAGAAGAAATCACCTGAATATGCCTTTCTTGATTTTCTGTCTGAAATGAGCAAGCTGTCGTAAGTATGTGAAAGGTTGGTCTTCGGTCAACTAAAATGTTTACTGAAGAAGAAATGTCATGTTTAAACTTTTTCAGAAGATTACCAAGAGTAGACTCCAGAAAGTCTGCTGCTTCTGCAATAATCTTTTCTGTATGTTAAACAAGTTTCATTCTCTGACCTCGACTGTTGATAAACACCTTACGTCAAAAACACACCTCTTTCTGGTCCTTCCACGAATCAGAAAGCTCTAAACTGAACAGGAAGTAAACTCATTTAAAACGTGACAACTGCCCAGTTCATGTTAGATTTTCAGAATTCCAAGAGAATGAGAGCTGACAACAGATTGAGAGTTCTGGAGAACGTGAGAGTTCCAAGATTGAGAGTGCAGTCGGTTCTGAAAGCTTCAGAGCAATGAAGAATCCAGAGGTTTTTGGGGATTATAAGTCTGTTTTGAGCTAATCAACGCACGACTTTCTGAAGGTTTGGTAGCTCTCGACGGAGACGCTGAAACGAGTCAGAAAGGAACTACATCCAACGCTGATTCATCATCAACAGGTAGATGGTTCTATTTTGACCAAGCGTACCGTGAGAAGCTGAGATCGGACGGAGCGTGCAACTTCTGGTCAAACAGATTAAATTCCCTCACACATTTCCTCTGTAAGATAAATCTCAATTTAATCTTAAACTCTTCTCTCTCATAAATCAGTACAGATATTTTTAGAAATGTCTGAAGCAAAGTCCTCAAATCACCGCCGAGTGATTTGAAGTTCATTTTCTGTGAAACTGTCTGTTATTATTTTCATATTTTGCCAAATTAATGTAAATGTTTGATGTTAAACTTTGATTTTGAAAATAAATGATTCCATTCATTTGATGGGTCAAAGATAAATAACGTCTCTCGTTCACATTTCTGTTAAATTCAATGCACGGCATTTACAGTCAGAAAAATGAAGAACTCGTGAATATTGTATGCATATATAATTCATATATTTGTCATACAACAAGTGACACGTACCTCACGTGACTCACTACAGTTTACAGAATGATATCAAATGAAACTGATTTCAGTGTTCAGTCGTATTTAATTTCTGTCAATGGATATTTTCCACTGATGAGCATGAAAAAAACGGCACAAGTTAGTCCTGTATTAGCAAAATATGAAGGTGTGATGACACAAGTATTCAAATTAGTTTGAAGCTGCTAAATGAGGCAACCAGAAAAAAAATCGTATTATAATTTAATATTATTCCAGCTGCAATTAAGCTCTGTTTTGCAGCTAAAGTCAATATTTATAATGCTCTAAACAACTCACACACTTTTATATTGTTATATATTGACCCCTTCACCACCTCCTATTGGCTGTTTCTTTTATTTCTACCTAAAAAGAATAAAAAAAAAAAATTAGGCAAACATTTGAGTTAGCACTAACAATACAATTTTCACTTGGCATAACAATGATGGTCTCAGGGGCAACTGATAAAATGCTGGTATTTATATTTTTGAATTTATCTAGTAAATCTAATTTCTCCAGAGCAAAGTAATTGTGTTCAAATGGTCTTCAAAAATAGTTACTAAACATATTAAAATTAAATTTAAAAAAGTAAATGTTTTGTCTGCTGAGCAACCAAACTGTAAAAGAAAATGTTTGATTTGTATTCAAAACCTTTCCTGGTTGTCAAAGGTCACAATAGCTATTATTAAACCAAAAAGTAACATGCCAAATTTCAAATTTTTTATTCATCTTACTGAGTAAATATTAAATCTGACTAAATGATAACATTCAGCCTAATGTATCATAATGATGCTGAAACCATTAAGCAACAGTGCAGGGAACGGTTACAAACTGTGAGATGAGAAGATGGTAGAGGCAGACACTTTTAAATTCGTAATTCTACCTAATATAAAGTAGCCAGATCCAATTACATCATTATTATTGGCTTGTGCTTTACATCTGTTGAGGGTAAACCAATTGCTGAACTTTATTAGAGTCCATATCACCTTGGCTGACATCGCAGTTGGCTCCACAGCCTTAATGGGGCTCATGTTCTTATTTAATTAGAAATCGCAATTATTGTTGTATTCAGAAAAAACAAACAAACAGACCAAAAAAAATAAAAAAAATTAAATCCATCTAAATGTGATGTAAACTGCAATATTTTACTATATACAATTTATTGTGTAGTCTGCTCATTAACCTACCAGAAACTGGTCAATCGATGAAACCAATTCCAGGTTTCAATAGTGAAAAGTCATCCCATTAAACACCAAAGTCATAAAGAAGCAGAGCGCTGATGTGTGGAAGCACAGCTGCCAAGTTTTGATGAAGTTTTACTGCATCTCATTTGCCCCGGAAGCTGAAACTCAGATATTATTATTATTGTTGTTGTTATTTATAAATTGCGCTGTGCTCCTAATTGCAAATTGTAATCAGAGGTTTGTTTATTTGTTACTTTACTTTAGATATAAATGACCCTCTTATGTTCTTTCATGACTGTTAATTTTTTTTAACGTTGTTTTCAAAAAATTCATTCAGTCCCCCCCCCAATTTTCTTCAGAGTTCATTAATATTTACTTTACAATTTCTGTAAACTGTAAACTTAAACTTAATGAGCAAAATAATTTATGACCAACATAAAATAATTCATGAAAGTTATTTGAACTAAACAGCTCATGGCCCTTCTGCTTGTATGTTGGCAGTGACAACAACTATACTGGGAATGCAAATGAGAACATAAGTTAATTCATTTTTTTCTGTTTAGAATATTTACAAAACAGTAACTTTCCATGTTTGGATCACTTTTTAAAAACTTAAAGTAATTAGGATAATCATTAACAATTTATGCTTTGTGTCATGTTAAACTAAATGTTTGTGTTGTGCACCTTTAAAAGCATTTTATATTCTAAATGCCAAATCAAATAGCTTTCTGCGGAGGTGACTAATATCAGAACAGTAAAGAACGCTGGCGATGGAGGCTTTACACTTCAGTAAGTGGTTTATGTCAAGATTTACAAGTTGTTGTCTTTTGATGAGGCCTGCAGGTCATTCAGGGTCATGTTAGTAATCACCAAAAACTGAAGTTTCATGGCTCTAAGCTATTGTGTAAGAAATTAAAGAGAACAACTGATGGATGATTTAGAATCCTATCATAAGAGCTACCTTGTCTCATAAACATTTTTTAAATAATGCCAAATGGGGTGGTTGATGATCAAAGGGCAGCAGGACACTGCTGAAAACTGTTCCTTTCTCCATTACACTTTGGAGACATCATTTGTAGTTTGTGGACTTGGGTTTTGGTGAGGGTAAAGATGATGGAAGGAGACAGCATGCTCATCCTTGTGCCACACCTATACTCAGTGGAAGACAAAAGAAAAATTGGATTATAGAAATGTAAGCACTATGGGTGCACCAATAAATCGGCTGGCTGATTTATCAGCCCCTGCTTCCTTAATTTTGGGAAATCGGAAATCGGCCGATACTTGCATGAGAAACCGATTTGACAGATTTTTTAGTTTTAACAACAATTATCTAAACTTCATTTATATTTCAGAGCACTACCTCATAGCCAGTTAAAACAAATTTGTATTGTTTCTAGGATATTGTTCAAGGGTATGTTTTTCAATAAAATAATATTGGCAAATTGAAGGTACATTTTGACCTAATAACACCTGACAGTGTCACTTATAAAACAAAATAGGTATCGGACAAAATCGGAATCGGCAGGTCAGACTTTTTAGAAATCAGTGATCGGAGATCGTCCAGAAAACTGTGATCGGTGCACCCCTAGTAAGAATTCATCTTAGCTAATACCTCTAATCCATATAGCTCAAGGCCCGGGGACCACATCCGGCCTAGCTTACAATTATTATCCTACTGATATGAAACTCACACCATTAGCTTAGAAAACAAATGTGATTATGTAGAAAAGGTGAAATCATTCTTAACTCTTTATTTCTCCAGGTTAGCAGGGGATGCATTTTTTGGCAATTGGGAGTTTATGCAATTCTTGGCAGGCATGCATTTCTCTGCATAAAACCGGCCTTTGACTAAGGGAGAGTTTCTGAAGAGCTGCATGGTGAAGTTGTGTGACTTCTTGTGTCCAGACAAAAAGCAGATGTTAGCTAATTTAAGCCTGAGTAGAAATACAGTTGCTGACCGGATTTGTGAGAAGGTCACTGATTTAAGAACACAGTTAAGTAAAAAAAAAAGCAAAAACTTCATTGCATAATCTCTTGCTGTTGATGAAAGTACTGACATGATGGACACTGCACAGCTGGCCATCTTCTTCTGCGGAGTGGATTCCAATTTGTGTGTTATAAACAAAATATTGGACATTAAATCAATGCACGGGACAACAACAAGAAAATACATTTTTGAAAACGTATATCAAAGCGTAACCAACATAAAATTGCCCTGGGACAAACTTATTGGACTTACAATGGATGGTGCACTGGCGATGTGTGGGGAAAAAGTGGACTTGTGGGAAGGATGGGAGTAAAGATGGAAGATGAGAACTGTACAGGTGAGTTAACAGCATGTCACTGCATCATACACCAGGAAACTGTGTGGTAAAGTCCTAAAAATGGAACATGTAATGAGCACTTTAATGCAAACTATAAACTTTATCCGAGCTAAAGGTTTACATCACTGGAAATTTCAGTCTTTCATGCAGGAATAGATTCAGTTTGCCGACATTCCTTATCATACAGAGATGCGTTGGCCGAGTCAGGGAAAAGTTCTCAGTAGAGTTTTTGAGCTCAGCAAGGAAATCTGTCAGTTCATGGACAGTAAAGGAGAAGACTCCACAGTTTTGCGGGCTGAAAAGTGAAAATGTGAGCTGGCATTTCTGGCTGACATAACAGCTCATCTCACTGTGTTGAACCTTCAGCTCCAGGGACATGATCGTATGATCATTGACATGTATGATGCGGTGAAGGCATTTCAAGTGAAGCTGCTCTTATGGGAGACACAAATGCACCAGTGCAACTTGCTTCACTTTCCCTGTTGCCAAGTCATGTTGAACCAAGTCGGCACGAAGGTGTTCCCAAACGTGCACTTTGCTGATAAACTGAGTGCACTGCGCACTGAGTTCGCATCACGCTTTTGTAGTGAACTTGACCTGATGTCAAAACTAAGCCTAAGGTCAAAACCCTTGACCTTAAGAACCTAGTGGGACAGAAACTGTCATTTCATTGATTTGAATCCAGAAATACAGGTTCACCCATCCTGAGACTTTCTTTCTTGAAAATTCAAGTGAAAGAACACTCTCTTTTCTATTATCATTCCTGTTTTACAAATGTTTGATAATCAAAGTGTTTTAGTTCAAACATTTTAGATGTTACAGTGAACTAATCAATTTTATTAACTGTAAAACAGTAACAATGATTTTTTAGTTGCTTATGCAAAGTAGAATTCATGTTAAGGCCTGTTACAGAGTAATTATGCATTTTCTGATTTCTGTCTTTGAATGAGCAGTGTACGTTTTCCAAGGTCAGGAGTCGGAGCAGACATGTGTTGGAACAACTGCGTTGTTTTACATCCTCTCAGACGTAAACAGAGGAGTTGGCACCTGTTTCTCCAAACTCGCTAAAACATTTCTCTCGCCTGTCTGGGAACATTTTCAATCTGTTCCAATAACATTCTTGCTGTTTTCTGACTTCTAGTAACCTCTTACATCACAAAACACACCCCTGTCTGGTTGATATTGACCAATCAGGAACTCTCAAATATACCGGAAATAGAGCCCTTTAAATGCCGGTACTTCCTAGTTCTCTCAGTTGGGTGAAGTGGCAGTTCTGTGAAGTCGTTGTTCTGTGAGTTGCCGTTGGAGTCGGGCTGGAGAGTTTGCAGCTCCAGTCGTTTGGGAGAATAGGAGTCCAGCCATGATAAGGCTCTTCCGAGTTTGGATTATAACATCTTCCACCTCTGAGTGGAACTTCTGAAGAACCCCACTCATGTGGAGTCCACCCGGTGAGGTGAACTGTTGTTGACGAAGCCCCGTCACCACTTCGGACGAGTCACAGCCATCCTACGGAGACGCTGAAAGGTAGCGTTAACTGGAGCTCCTCTTCTGCTGATTCATCGTCAGAGAGGTAAATGAGTCTAGTCTCCTACTGAGCGTACCGAGGAAAAGCTGGGTCGGATGGAGGGTGTCGTCCTGTCAACACTTTTCACTCATACACACCACATTCTCCCTCATCCATCTTTCACTCCCTTTAAACTTCATTTTCCATCTTTAAATTCTCCTATCAAGTAGAAATCATTCCAGATATTTTAGAAATGTCTGTGTAAAGTGCTCATTCCACCGCCGTGTGGATAATTGATCATAATTGTACAGCTCGCTGATTAATTATGTTGTTATTTTCATATTTTGCCAAATTAATGTAAATGTTTGATGTTAAACTTTGATTCTGTAAATAAATGGCCACATTCATTTTGATGGGTCAAAGATAAATAACGTCTCACGTCCACATTTCATTAAATTCAATGCACATTTATATTCAGTCCAGAAAAATGAAGAATCCGTTTTAATTGATGAATATATCTCAGCATCTGTTCATCTACATATTGGTGGCCCGTACGGGGATCGAACCCGCGACCTTGGCGTTATCAGCACCAGTTAAACAACGTTTCAACATTGACAAAAGCAGTGATTAAGCAACTAGAAAACGACGTTTCGGTGCGCCACTCACTCTGAATGTCAGATTTGATCATGTTATCGCGTCTGGTAGCATTATCCTAACTGGCGTCACAGATGTAATAGGGATTACATTACTGCATGTTTATACATATTGGTGGCCCGTGACGTGTTCATAAATGGACTGTGTATGCGTGTAATAATTGATTTTACGTGTTGGCATGAAGAAATAACAGACTGTAGCTGTGCTGAAGTTGCAACGCTTGAAGTCAAAACACTGCATGTTTGAGCTGCGACTCTTGGAGAAAACGCTGTGTTGAGCTAGTGATGTTTTGAAGCTGAAATTCAGTCAATATGCTCTTATCAAAGCTGAAATTGTACATCTGTTGTGTAACATAAGCTGGGTTTGAGCTGTGGAAACGCTTTATTCTGTTTAAAGACGGTTCAGACGTGGTTCTGGTACCGGCTCGGTTCTGAGAAAGATCGAACGAGTTGTTTTAAATAGATGGCGAAACGTTTTAAAGACTGGACGAAGTCTCCACTAGGCCCAGAAATTGATTCGTTACATTTTTTAACAGAAAAAAGTGCATTTTGACAGTTTAAAAGACAGAAAAGTTGACGGACTTGTTCAGATAAATCTAACATGCTAGTTGGGAAAACGCTGCGTGATTGGTTGAATTAGCTGCTGTGTAACGTTCTCATTGGCTGAGAGACGTGTCAGTCAGTGACCCGGAAATGAAAACTCGTTTTCTTAGGGAAATAAAATCTGCTTTTTTAAAGTTCAAAAACGCTTTAAAGTTGATTCTGATACGCTGCTTAAGTTCTTCAAAGTGTAATCGCTGGATTTTTGCCACGTTTGAGTTTAAAATCCGTCATTAAATGATGTTTTTGAACAACGCTAGCGATGCTAATTTTAAGCTAACAGCTAACGACCGGATGAGTGACGTGTCACGTCACTTCCTCCATGTCGGAAATGAGCTCGGTTGCAACCGGAGCCTTCGCTGTGCTTAAAATCACTAAATAAAGCCGCCATATGTCCCAGAAAACTCATGTTCATGCTAAGAAGTCGTGCTTGTTGAGAAAACGCCACGTTTACGCTTCAAAACCGTTCAGAAATGTTGATTTTAACCGAGTTTAGCCGAAGCTAACTTTAAGCTAAGCGGCTAACAACAGGATGTCAACCGAACGTCACAGGAAGTCGTCATAGACTCCTGCTGGTAGAAAGCTAAACACTGCCCCCTCCTGGGAAACTTGAGATCACAGTTTCACTTCAGTTTTAGGTTTTTGAGTGAAATTAAACTTATTTCTTTCTGTAAGGCATTTTTGAGTTAATAAACGTTCCTCAAAGCTGAATAATCACTGTTATCTTGCATTTAAAAAGTGAAGGGTATTTATGCAGAGAGGCATGTACCAACAAACCTTTATTCACTGGTAATTTCTCATTGAGAAGGTACAAAATAAAAGGTAGAAACTTTTTAAAAAAGATACAGTTACAGATATTCACAGAGATCAGTTTACTCATTTGCTTGAAAGATAATACACGTTTAATTGCAAAATCACTAAATAAGAGTAAACTTATCAGGAAAAATAAACTTTTCTGTTTAAGTTACCACCTAAAAATACATCTTCCTATTTAATTTTAAATAGAGGATGAGACAGGAGGACAGGAGTAATAACAGTTTTTCTGAAGAAAGACTGATTAATCCTGACACATCATCAATTTTTCTTTTTCTTTTCACCACTTGGTTCTATGAGTAACTGTAAAATAGCAAATTTCTGGAACAGAACGGTTTAAAAAGTGTCTTTAAACTGATGTGCTGTGAGACTTTTTAGAAAATTGCAGGTTTATTAAAAATTCAGTGCTTTAGAGTAAAATACACTAAAAAAGAGCTTGGTAATCTAGTATCTGTTAGGAAATAAGCACGTTAAGTAACACTGCCAGAGAAGCATTTACTTAAGAATATTCATGAATTGGGGTAAAACCTACAAATAGGTGCCCACAGTTGAATAAGTTGACTTATAACAGTACTTTTGTGTAAACCCAAAGCTTAAAATAGTGTGAAAACTCAATAACACTAGGATACATATATTAACCTGTAAAATATCTGAAGCTTGCAATTGTTTTATCCAGAAAAAGGGCTACACAGTGAATGAACATGACAGGTGTGGTAGAAAAAGACTTTGATCCTTATGGGATGAAGGACTGTTTGGAAGATGCGTTAGCGCTGCTGACAGCATCCTTATATCCATATGGCAAACAGGCGGACAGCATGAACCCAAAAGAGTTGTTGGACAATCTGAGGGAGGTTGCAGAAGTTGTGACCTCTACAGAAATTACAATGTCAAGTTATGAAAAGCTGGCTAGAATTGCAATTTTGCTGAAAGAATCATTCTATGCAGTTGTTAGGAAAGCTGATGACCTTGCACTAAGGTTATACAGTGAAAAAGTGTTTGCTCAGGAAATTGAAGGTCACTACCTTCAATTTAAAAGCGAACACGAGGTCCTCATGACAAAACATTATGAACAGATGTTTCAATTACAGCAAAATGCAAATGCAGAAATTGATTCGCTGAATAGCAAAATACAGTTACTTAATGCATCACTATCTGAAGCCAGGGATGCTGAAGAGCTGTTGTCCAGTGCATGCTTTGCATTAAGACGGGATAACGACGTGAAAATGTCACAAGTTTCCCGCTGCAAAGGTGAAATAGATGTGCTTAAAACACAACTTGAGGATTGCAAAGCGGAAAAGGCGGCATTGCTCCATCATTGTCGGCATTTACAAGGTGAATGTCAGACATCACAGGAGCGCCTGAAAGCTTGTGAGGAGAATCTAGCCACAGCAACAAACAAGATTTCTGACGTGGGGCGAGTTTGTCTGGAACTCAGAGAAGACCGTGGACAGAGTCCAGGTCACCCACAAACACCTCAGAAAGACGTTGTTGCACCTCCTGCTCTTAATCCACCCTCACCTAAAGTGGTAGGAACAGACCTGAACAGGTCTCCTCCACCGAACGTGCGACAGTGTGCAGTGAATGTGTTCGAGGCATGTTCTCATTTTAGGACGCCCATGGAAGTGTTTCCTGGTGTAAAGGTTAAACCCCACTCCCTAGAAATGGAAGGACGGAGTGCGTCGCCACCTCCTCCTAAAACAGGCGAGAAAAGGCAGTATTTTCAAACTAACAAACCACGTAAGGAAGGTGCACGCTGGGACAAAAAGGCTCCTCTTTCAGAGGATGAACGTGATGATCGTAAATGGGATATGCGTAGGACGCAAAGATATGGGATCCAAGAGGACACATATTATCAGGGGAAATCCGAAAAGGAGCCCCCAAAAGACGTACCTAACCCTCCCCCACCTCGGACAAAACGAACCGAGGCGATAAAATCACAAAGGTCCCAGGAGCAAAGCCCTACACCTCTGAGCTCGGAGGAGACAGAGAAACTACAAAGGTTTGTAGAAACTTTGAAAAACGCTGAAATTGGAATCCAACCAGGAGCACAATGTAGTGATCTGATCGCTACTAAATCTGAAGGCGCGAATGACAACATTACAGATGTCGGTGAAACACACCAAGACATTGCTGTTGCTGCCTCCAACAACCCCTCATCGGACAAAGGGGGGGTAAACTCACACACAAACGATGATGAGTCATCACAAACTGAAAATTCAGAACCTGATTTTCATGATTTTGAACTAGGCATTCCAGTTCTGGGAGGACTCCCAGATAACCTGGTACCGAGTCAAGAAGCTGGGCCAGTATGTTTCACGAAACCATCACAGGCCATCGCTCTTTTCTCAACCAATGACGTCGACCAAGGACCACAAACCTATGGTGTCTTACCCATAGACAGGTCCGACGACTCAGAAAAGGATTCGTTGGAGCTCCCCAAGGAGCAAGAACCCTCATCAGTCTCATCACAGATTGA
>NC_056504.1:28123967-28139793 GCF_014905685.2 Nematolebias whitei
ATATTTTAAGTGGTTCTTCTAATGTGCATTTTACATTTTCTTAATCTTTTTAAACAATTTTGTTGACCTCCACATAAAAATTACTGAAGAGAGAAACGTGGAAGTAGATGCAAGTGTAAAGGAGTGCCACGTGGACAATGGGAACAAGGAACTGCACTAACTGTCACATAAATGTCATAAATAGTGGTGTGGTCCTGTCATTAAACTTATCATTTCCAGAATGGTCTTTCTTGAAAATTAGTCCTTGTGACTCAATGAGACTAAACTGTAAAGGTTGAATAAAAAGAACCCCTCATATTGAATGAGCAGGCAGTGTTTTTGAGATGAAAGCAATACACTGAATGGTGTCATCAGCAAATATTGCAAAAGCTATTTTAAAAAGGACCATCAAAATTATTGTGATTTTAAATTCTGCACTTTGCTGTTAGATTGCCATGTTGAAAGGCAAAATAAGTAATTGCATCTACCAATTCATTCTTTAAACTCGATGTTGTTTTTTCAGTTTGCAGATCAAAACGCAACTGCAACTTGATTCAAATGCTTTTTTTCTTTGCTTTTGTGCAATGTGCATTAACTCTGTTGGCTCTTTTTTGCAGAAGTCTCACATATTCAGTATAATTGCTGTTGAATAATTCCTGGCATAGTATTTTTTTTGTTTGTTTTATTTTATGAAACTTATCAAATGTAAATGTGACATGAAGATAATGCATCCTTAGAACTGAAATAGTTTTTAGTTGCATTATTAGAATTTCAGGGACACTTTGAGTCTTTTCATCCATTGATAATAGGTACAAGAACAATGCAAAAACACAAGTTAAATCATATGCTTGACACATTATGTCTTGTTTCCTAAGGTATATTCCTGAGGGTCTTCAGGTTTCCTGTGCCCCTGACTATTACACGTTGGCCCCAGGCTTCAACAACGAATCCTTTGTACTATACATGTTCAGCTGCCACTTCTGTTTCCCTGTCTGCACAATCTTCTTCACATATGGAAGCCTTGTGTTGACAGTCAAAGCTGTAAGTGTTTAAGATGAAATTGTTTTAAAATCTGTGATGAGATCATGTGCTCAAGTGACTATTATACTCTTGTTGTATTAAACAGCATGTGCTCAACTTTAAAGCTGTCCTTTTAAGAAGTTACCATAAGTTCCACAAGACATTTAGGGATGCCTTGTGTCATTAACATTTGCAGTAAATTTAATTTCTCAAAGTTATGAGGCCAAGTGATCACAGATTAGAAACAAATCTATAAACCATTTACAACAGTCCCTCGTTTATCACAGGGGATCAGTACACTGAAGCCCAGCGATAAGTGAAAAACCACGAAGTAGGAATAGTGGTAAACTAGCAAGTAGTAGTTTATATATATATATATATATATATATATATATATATATATATATACTTCCCAAACTCTTGCAATATTCTAAACAATACTTCTACACTCTAAACGCTCTAAAAGAACACAGAATGTCATGATTTTGGCTCCTTGCCTCATCTGCTCTCAGCCACCTGCAAGCGCTTTCGGCCACACCCACTTCTCTCTCTGCACGGAAAACAGCTGATCAGCTGCAGCAGGAAGTTTATCCTGCAGTGTGGGCTGCACAGAGCTGTATAAGGAAGCATTTTCTGCAGCTCTGGGCTGCACAAAGGTGCAGCAGGTGCTAAATAATTTAAAATAATTTATTTTAAATGAAAATTCCATGCCTATCGTGTGGCTCATCCATCAATCAGCCAATTGTATGTCACGTCCAATCTTTTTTTTGAAAAACCATGATAGAGTGAGTCCGCAACAAACGAACCATGAAGTAGGGACTGTATTTAACAAAAAGGACCAGGTGTATTGTCCTACAAAGAGTATGTTTCCATTTAGAAATTTTGTTTTCTGTGTTGTGTAAAGATATTGTTTAGATACAGCTACACTATATGAATGCCAGCACTCACATTTTGCTTTTGTCAGTGCATTGTCCATTGCTGCACAGTATGGTGCAAGCTGCATTGCACCATTGACCCTGAACTCTGCAAAGTAACCCCTTTTAATTTTTATGATTATGTGAAAAAGACATGTTTCAGATCATTGAGAATTTAACCCTGTCAGTAAAATTTTTATCTTATTCTTATATTGGTCTCAACAGTTTAAATGTTTTTTCTGCTGTGTATTGTATCTGCAAAATATTTCTTCTTCTTGCATTTTTAAGTAAAGTGTTAAAACTTTAATCATCTAAGGGTACAAAACTCTAACATTAATTGCTGAATTCTCAATTCCCAGGCCGCAGCTCAGCAGCAGGACTCAGCTTCAACCCAGAAAGCTGAGAGGGAAGTGACACGTATGTGCTTCCTGATGGTTTTGGGCTTCCTTCTTGCTTGGGTCCCATATGCTTCTTTTGCTGCATGGATCTTTCTGAACAAGGGTGCTGCCTTCTCAGCTACAGCCATGGCCATTCCTGCATTTTTTTCGAAGAGCTCAGCACTGTTCAATCCCATTATCTACATTTTGATGAACAAGCAGGTCAGTTGTTTGTTCTGGTGTTGCATCTCAGTAGGCATCTACAGACAGTTTAGGGGCAGGAACATCACTTGGAAATCAGAAAGGATATTCTTTGATCAAAAATTAAAATTGCATTTCCATCCATCCATCCATCCATCCATCCATCCATCCATCCATCCATCCATCCATCCATCCATCCATCCATCCATCCATCCATCCATCCATCCATTATCTTTACGAGCTTCTTTTTTTTTCGGGTTGTCGGGGTCACTGATGCCCATGTCCAGCTATCACTGTGCGAGAGGCGGGGTACACCCTGGACAGGTTGCAAGTCCATCATAGAGCCACATAATGAGACAAATGAGACAAACAACCATTCGCTCTCTCACTCTCACCTAGGGACAATTGCACTTGTACATGTAATACTATATATAGAATATAGCAAATTTAGAATAATTTATAATATAAAATTAATAGAAAAATGTCCTCTGTCTTATTTTGTATTTGTTTCAGTTCCGTAACTGCATGTTGGCTACAATTGGAATGGGTGGCATTGTTGAAGATGAGACCTCGGTGTCAGCCAGCAAGACAGAAGTCTCAACGGCTGCTTAATGATAACCACTCATCTGCAAATAACTTTCTTCCTCATCCTTTCCTAATTCTGAGTGGCAGTCTTGACACAGAAATAAATAAATGGATTCAAGGCAAACTTTTGTCTCAACAAATGGACACTAATCTCCCAATACCAGCCAATGACAGCATTTTACTGTTCACATTCATAATTAATGTCTGTGTCTGGAGGAAATTGAATTTAAATATGAAACACAACCTCAAGTGTTTCCTTGTTCAAAACGGATGTTAACATCTGCTTGTAAAATGTTTGGATGGTGAGTGGGTGAGATTCACCTGTGTATATTTATGAAATGAAATATTTTGCATATGTTTCATCCTCTGTCATAATAGTCTGTAAATATTTTATAAAAAAGGAAAAAAAAGCTGTAGGAAAAACAGATTAAATGCATGCATGAAAAGAGATGTTGATTGATGCATTCTTGTTTTCCAATCAGGTTGTTCAAGAAGTTTGCTTTTACTAATTTGAGGCAAGACAGTCAGTGTTTATGGGTTGTTGTTGTTGATTTTTTTTAAGGAAATACTAAACATATATATTCATAAACGTATACAACCCACTGTTTTAAACTTAATTCAATTCTGTCAATTTCAATACAGAAAAAAAATAACCACAAGAAGTCTGAACTTTGAACAAACTTATTTACAGTTTATGTGTGAACTCCTAACTGGCACAGTATCAATAAAAATAAAATATACCTGGTAATGTCAGATACAAAATATTGTCAGGCTAGCTTGCAAAGGCTGATATGTTTTGACAGGGAAATTCCCTCCAGTTTTTCATCACCTTGGTTTAGCTTAACTTGCATCTTTCAGTATCCATCCATCCATTTTTATACCAACTTTTCAATGTTTTTGTCTCAAGAAACAGGTTCCTATCTAGAAATATAGAATGCTGGAAAGAAAATGGCACTTCACTAACATGGAAGAATTTTATCTAACTTGAGATCACCTGCTAACATACTGTATAAGAAAGCCCTTCATAAAGCTAGAACTGTACATTATTCATCTTTTAATATATGAGAATAAAAATAACCCTGGGTTTCTGTTCAGTACTATAGTTAGACTAGTGAAAAGTTCTATCTCTGTTGACCCATGTATCCCAACAGCTATAAGCAGTAATAACTTCAAGAAATTATTTATAAATAAAATTATTTAAATTAGAAAGAAAATTCAAACCATCTTTCCTATTATTGCCTTTGATTTCCGGTTAGATGAGGCAGCTTTAGAAATGTCACTAGAACCTGATTAATGTTTGGATTGTTTTTGTACTGTTGAGCTCTCTGAATTGTCAAAAATAATAGTTTCATCCAAACCATCAACATGCCTGCTAGACCCACTCCCAACCAGACTGTTTAAAGAGGTACAGTATTTTCCTAATTAATATCCACATTTTGGATCTGTTTAATTTATCTTTAACGAATGGTTACTTACAGTGCCTTGCGGAAGTATTTGGCCCCCTTGAACTTTTCAACCTTTTGCCACATTTCAGGTTTCAAAAATAAAGATAAAATTTTTTAATTTTTTGTGAAGAATCAACAAGTGGGACACAATCGTGAAGTGGAATGAAATTTATTGGATGTGTCAAACTGTTTTAACAAATAAAAAACTGAAAAGTGGGGCGTGCAATATTATTCAGCCCCCTTGCATTAATACTTTGTAGCGCCGACTTTTTCTGCAATTACAGCTGCAAATCACTTGGGGTATGTCTCTATCAGTTTTGCACATCGAGAGACTGAAATTCTTGCCCATTCTTTCTTGCAAAACATCTCGAGCTCAGTGAGGTTGGATGGAGAGCGTTTGTGAACAGCAGTCTTCAGCTCTTTCCATTGATTCTCGATTGGATTCAGGTCTGGACTTTGACTTGGCCATTCCAACACCTGGATATGTTTATTTGTGAACCATTCCATTGTAGATTTGGCTTTATGTTTTGGATCATTGTCTTGTTGGAAGATAAATCTCCGCCCCAGTCTCAGGTCTCTTGCAGACTCAAACAGGTTTTCTTCCAGAATGATCCTGTATTTGCCCCATCCATCTTCCCATCAATTCTGACCATCTTCCCTGTCCCTGCTGATGAAAAGCAGGCCCAAACCTTGATGCTGCCACCACCATGTTTGACAGTGGGGATGGTGTGTTCAGGGTGATGAGCTGTGTTGCTTTTACGCCAAACATATTGTTTTGCATTGTGGCCAAACAGTTCAATTTTGGTTTCATCTGACCAGAGCACCTTCTTCCACATGTTTGGGTGTCTCCCAGGTGGCTTGTGGCAAACTTTAAACAAAACTTTTTATGGATATCTTTGAGAAATGGCTTTCTTCTTGCCACTCTTCCATAAAGGCCAGATTTGTGCAGTGTACGACTGATTGTTGTCCTATGGACAGACTCTCCTACCTTAGCTGTAGATCTCTGCAGTTCATCCAGAGTGATCATGGGCCTCTTGGCTGCATCTCTTATCAGTCTTCTCCTTGTTCGAGATGAAAGTTTAGAGGGACAGCCTGGTCTTGGTAGATTTACAGTGGTCTGATACTCCTTCCATTTCAATATGATTGCTTGCACAGTGCTCCTTGGGATGATTAAAGCTTGGAAAATCTTTTTGTATCCAAATCCGGCTTTAAACTTCTCCACAACAGTATCTCGGACCTGCCTGGTGTGTTCCTTGGTCTTCATGATGCTCTCTGCGCTTTGAACAGAACCCTGAGACTATCACAGAGCAGCTGCATTTATACGGAGACTTGATTACACACAGGTGGATTCTATTTATCATCATCAGTCATTTGGGACAACATTGGGTCATTCATAGATCCTCACTGAACTTTTGGAGTGAGTTTGCTACACTGAAAGTAAAGGGGCCGAATAATATTGCATGCCCCACTTTTCAGTTTTTTATTTGTTAAAAAAGTTTGACACATCCAATAAATTTCATTCCACTTCACGATTGTGTCCCACTTGTTGTTGATTCTTCACAAAAATTTTAAATTTTATATCTTTATTTTTGAAGCCTGAAATGTGGCAAAAGATTGAAAAGTTCAAGGGGGCCGAATACTTTCGCAAGGCACTGTACTACATTGCTTTAAGGTTGCTATAATTTAACCTTTACTTAAGAAACCTGATTTTGCTTCAGAAACCAAGTCAATTGTAGACTTATATCTAATCTAACATCCATCTTAAAAATTCTTGAGAAAATAGTTGCAAATCAATAGTGTGAACATAAGAACAGAAATAATCTGTTTGAGGAGTTTCATTCAGGGTTTAGAGCTCAGCATAACACACAAACAGAACTAGTGAAAGTTATTAATGATATTTTCATGGTCTCAGATTATGGAGTTGTGTCTATACTGGTCCTGTTAGACTTCAGTTCTGCATTTGATACAGTTGATCACAATATTTTATTACAGAGGTTTGAATATGATATTGTGATTACATGAACAACTCTAAAATTATTTAAATCATACAGTATTTATTTGATGGATTCCAGTTTGTAAATGTTAATAATGAATTTTATTTAGACACCAAAGTTACTCATGGAGTTCCTCAGATTTCATTGCTTGGAACAATACTCTATTTTATATATGCTTCCATTAGGTAAAGTTATTAAACAGCAAGGGATAAATTTTGATTGTTATGATGATGATACTTATTTGTGTTTGCCCATGAAACCTGATGAATCCAGTCAGTGACTTAGATTACAAGCATGTCTAAAAGACGTAAAAACCTGAATCACCCTTAATTTTCTGCTTTTAAACTCAGACAAGATGGAGGTTGTAGTGTTTGGACTTGAGCATATTAGGGAAAAAAAATCAGCCTTTCACTTCACCTGGATGACATTAATTTGGTATTCAGGTTTAATGTAAAAAACCTTGGTGTTAATTCAGATCAGAATATGTCTTTTAACACTCACATTAAAAAAGTTACCAGGACCGCTTTCCACCACCTGTGTAATGCCACTAAAATTAGAAACATCTTGTCCAAAAATGATGCAGAAAAACTGGTCCATGCATTCATCACATCTAGGCTGGACTATTGCAATTGTTTATTATCCGGGTGTCCAAAAAATTCATTAAAAAGTCTTCAGTTGATTCAAAATGCTTCTGCCAGGGTTTTACTAAAATTTGAAGAGATCACATTTCTCCAGTTTTAGCTTCACTGGCTACCTATCAAATTCAGAATAGAATAGAAAATAGAAAATCTTACTTCTAACATACACCTCTTTGAATCACAACCATATAATGGTGGAGGAGTTTGTGCACCTGAATGATCCTAGGAGCTATGCTGTCTGGAGCAATTATATTTGCCCCTGGTAGGGTCTTGCAAGGCAGATTGGTCCTAGGTGACAGGTCAGACAAAAAGCGATTTCAGAGACTTTTGATGGACAAAACAGAACAAGGGACTCTGTGTCCCTTTCCTGGACATGGGTTACCAGGGAGCCAGGCCTGGGGAAGGGGCTCATCAACAAGTACCTGGTGACTGGGTCTCTACCCATGGGGCGTGGTCGGGTTCAGCCTGAAGGAGCAAAATGGGTTTGTCTTCCTGTGGGCTCACCACCTGTAGGAGGGGCCACAAAAATCAGGTGCATGATGCCATGGGCAGTGGCTGAAGGTGGGGGCCTTGGCGCTCTAACCCTGGCTTACCAAAGCTGGCTCTTGGGACATGGAATGTGAACTCTCTGGCAGGGAAGGAGCCTGAGCTTGTGCGTGAGGTTGAAAGGTATTGACTAGATAATGTTGGCTTCACCTCTATGCACAGCATGGGCTGTAGAACCAATCTCCTTGAGAAGGGCTGGAACCTTATTCCACTCTTTTTTCAGTGAGCTTGGTTCTGTGACAGAACACACATTAGCACAATGATCAACAGTCACCATATCTGCAAACTAGTCATATCCATATCTTTGTGGAGCCCTTCTGATTCTGCTTCCTCTTTTAAGAGTTTCATCGACAGTGATGTCATCATCAGTTATTTCCTTTTCCAGTGATAGTAATCATCTCTTTTTCTGGAAAGGAAACGTCCACCTCATTTTTCCAGTCCAAGTCTGACTCATTAAAATGACATTCTGTTGTAATTTCGGGCAACCCAGTTGTAACGAGACCCAGAACGACTCAAGACTCAGGATTCAAAAAGTGTTATTTATTTACAGTGTTCGATATATACAATATGTACAGGCCCTGGGACCGGAACTCCTGGAAGGGGGGAATAGTCTTTAGGCAGGAGCAGGTAAGTGACACAGTTGACTTGATACTGAATTTGTTGTTTTTGTCTTACAGCTTCCTGGGTACTGGAGTGAGTCCAACGGGTCCAGGAGGCATGAGTCCCAGAGACAGAGCACGGGTATCCAAGAGCCGGAAGGCAAGGCCCGAGAGACCAGACAGGAACTGATGACCAGGACTGGAATGGGCACGGCAAACGAGGAGCTGCTGGCACAAAAACCACAAGGTAAGTATTTCAAATACTTTAGAAACAAAGGGCTGAGAGCATCAGTACTGGGAGGGAATCAATGCTCCAGCATCGAGTAGACTTGACTGCAGCCTTAAGTAGTGGTAGGAGCTCGTCAGGGAGATGACCGCCAAGTGTTGATCATCAGCGGCCATCTTGGAGCTGCAGCCAGTGCTACTCTCACACATCCTTTCAAAACAGAATTTTTCTCTTTTTGTCATTGAACAGACGATAACCTTTTGTGTTGTTTGCATATCCCACAAACCTGAGCTTTACAGCTTTCTTGTGTCTGGAAGTCTCCCTTAATTACAGGAATATGTCTTGTCCTAATAGCCTGATTTTGTACTACATCAGCAGTCTTCAAAGTATTTTGGATGAACTCGCTTCTGTTATGACACATATTTGCTTCTCCCGCTCTGCTCTCTGGTAAACTCAAGAACTCCGCTCTCCTAAAGCTAAAGGACGCCGTTTGGAATGTCTCCATAACAAAACAGGACTCATTATTCACAAAAAAAAATGTTTGAAGACCACATAAAACCCACCTGGAGCAGAAGGGCTTCTACATCCGTATGCTCTTTGTGGACTTCACATCTGCTTTCAATACCATGATCCCCCAAACCCTGATGGACAAACTATTCACACTAGGACTAAGCCCCTCCATTTGCAACTGTGTCCTAAATTTCTTAACAAACAGACCTCAGTCTGTGAGAATACACAACTTTTCCTCCACCACCATAACCCTCAGCTCTGGCTCTCCACAGGAATGTGTTCTGAGCCCTCTCCTGTTCACTCTGCTCTCATATGATTGTGCAGCTACCCATCCAGGCTGTCATATTATAAAGTTTGTAGACGATACAGCAGTGATGGGATGCATCACAAACAATGATGAGTCCAACTACAGGCAGGAGGTGGAACACCTGGAGAGCTGGTTCAAAGAGAATAACCTTCACATAAATGTGAGGAAGTCAAAGGAGATGATCGTGGACTTCAGAAGAAACAAACACACCTACACCCCCATGAAAGTAAGAGGATCTACGGTGGAAGTGGTTTCCAGCTACAAGTACTTGGGTGTACACCTGAATGACAACCTCAGCTGGTGCAACAACACTACCAGCCTGATCAAGAAAGCAAATCAGAGACTCTACTTCCTCAGATGGCTGAGATGAGCTGGTATGGGAAGCTCAGTCCTCACCTCCTTCTACAGGTGTGCAGTGGAGAGTATCTTGTGTTCCAGCATCAATGTGTGGCATGGAGGCTGCACAGCTGCAGAAAGAAAAGCTTTGCAGAGAGTGGTGAAGGCTGCACAGAAGTCTGTTGGAGTCAGTCTCCCCACCATCACAGACATTTACACATCCAGATGCAGGAAGAGGGCCACCTGCATCATGAAGGACCCCACTCACCCAGCACATACACTTTTTGCCCCGTTCACCCCAGGAAGGAGGTTAAGGAGCATTAAGTGTAGAACCACTAGACTGAGGAACAGCTTCTACCCCGAGACTGTTAGACTCATGAATATCTAACCAGGACAATCACTGTGAAAAATCACATCATGTTGCTGCTGATCTGTTTCATGTTGCTGTGTTCATGCATGCTCATCTGTTCATACAGACTCATGTTCGTGCTGCTGTTTAGCGTAATGTTTTTTATGCTAATAGTGCTTAGTGTATTATTTAGTTGATGTTTTTCTTAGTTCATATCTTAGATCTTATTGCTGTTTTTCTTTTACATTTTATTGTTGGATGTAACTGGGACCCTCTGTACATAAATTCGTTCCACTACATGTACCACATGGGGTGCGAATGACAAATAATGAACCTTGAATCCTTGAATCCTTGAATAAAACACTATAAGGATTCTGTCTGCGTAGCTAAATCAGCCTACTATGATAATTTAATTGTCATTGTAGGGGAACACCACCTCAGAAAAGAACACCTCTTCTCAGAAAACAGTTAATCAAGATGCATCTATTCCGTTGGGAACAAACAGACATTGTTTTGCAGGTGTTCAACTCAACTCACAAACTGCTTAGTTGACACTAATGTGAATGTATTTTTTTTTTTAAACTGTCACTGTGTTAACCTCTGCCAATGTGAACTCATTTCACATGAAACGGACAGATCGTTTTAATGAGAGCTTTTGGTTAAACTGACCTCGAAGCTTAAGAAAATCCGAATTCGCTACTTTGATATTTTCCTTTATCAAAAAGGAGTATTACTCCCAGGATGGTTTCCCATGAAGAGAACACATTTAAAAAAAACCTTTGTTAATGACATTTTCCTTTCAGGAGATGAACAGCGACACCTTTTGATGAACATTGCATGTTAGTGATTCTGTGCTATTTCATACCTGAATGTTTATTCATGAAAATGTGTGTTTTAAGTAATCTCTCTTTAAGATAATCATTTGTCTTATTTTTCTCTTTTAAAAGAAGAGTAACTTTTAAAGGCAGACAGAGAAAATGGACTTTAGATTTTATAAAACATGACAAAGAGTTTAGACCATCCCTCTTCCGAGAGGTGGACCTTCATCTCTGACAAACACAGACAGTTAAGTTTCACTTCTACTTCTTCTTCACTACTTCTTCGCAAGCACATCTTTTCATCTTTCACTACACGCTTCTGGAGCTCGGAACTGGGAGAGACAAACCCAGTTCCTGCATGGAAGAGAAGCATCCTTTCTGCACAGAGACAGGACAAAAGATCAGAGTCAGAGTCAGAGATTCTTTATTGTCATTCGCACCTCATGTGGTACATGTGGTGGAGGAGATAATGTACACAGGGTCCCAGTTACATCCAACAATCAAATGTATAAGAAAAACAGTAATAACATCTAAGATATGAACTAAGAAAAACATCAACTAAATATACACTAAGCACTAATAACATAAAAACATTGAACATCAGCACAAACATGAACATGAGTCTGTGTGAGCAGATGTGCACGCATGAACACATCAACGTTGAAACATATGTAGATGAACAGACGCTGGGATGTATTCATCATTTAACGCGAGTTCCTCATTTTTCTGGACTGAATAAAACGTGCATTGAATTTAAGGAAATGCAAACGTGAGACGTCATTTAAATTTGACCCATCAAAATGAATGCGGTCATTTATTTACAGAATCAAATTTAACATCAAACATTTACATTAATTTGGCAAATTATGAAAATAACAACATAAGCAATCAATCAGGAAAAATCATACGGCCATGATTTTACCGTTGCTGCACCACAGACATTTATAAAACTGTACAACTATGATCTTTTACCCACACGGATGTGAATAAGCACTTTACACAGACATTTCTAAATATCTGGGAGAATTTCTACTTCATAGGAAAGTTTAAAGATGGAAAGAAGTTTAGAGGGAGTAAAGGATGGGGTTTGAGGGAAATTGAATGTTACCAGAACCGACACTCTCAATCAGAAGCCCAGCTCGCCTCGGTACGCTTGGTAGGAAACTTGACCCATTACCTCTCTGATGATAATCAGCAGATATGGTGTTCCGTTAACGCTACCGGTGCAGCGTCTCCTAAGAATGGCTGTAGCCCGTCAGAAGTAGTGGCGAGGCTCTGTTCGACACACATTAACCTCAGTGGAAAATGTTATAATCCCATGGAACTCGGAAGAGCTTCGTTGTCATGTCAGGAACTCCAACAGCACTCCATCAGAACTTTAGCTCTCGTGTAGTTTACGGAACTCCCACAGAACTCTTGAAGTCTGACAACTCTCCAACTCTGTAACTCCGTGAGTCCGTGTAGACCAGGAAGTACTGACATTTTAAAAGACTCTTTCCCGGTTCACTTTTTGGGATTTTTCATTGGTCAGAAACGACCAGAAGGGGTGTGTTTTTGTGACGTAATAGGTTAGAGACAGCGAGAATTGTTATGAGACAGCTCAGAAATGTTCTCACAGACCGAGAGGGTTCTGTTTTGGCGTGCCTAAGACACAGGTGCAAAACATCTCTATTTACGTCTGAGAGGATTCTAAAACATGACAGTTTTAACATAACAACTTGTTTTTCGTTTGACTGTAACCTTGTAAACGCACACACTTGCTCATTCAAAAGACAGAAAATCAAGAAATGCTTATTCAGGTGATTTCTTCTCTGAATGAGGAATAAAAATCATTACTTACTGTTTATGTAAAATAAAAATGAGTAGTTCTTTTCAACCTGTAAAGCATTGAGTGAACTAACACAACTTGATTATCAAAACATTTGTAAGACAGTAATGATTATAAAAAGAGAGTGTTCTTTTCACTTGAATCTTCAAGAAAGAAAGTCTCAGGATGGGTGAACCTGTATTTATGGAGTCAAATACATGAAATGACAGCTTCTGTCCCACAAGGTTCTAAAGGTCAAGAGTTTTGACCTTAGACTGGGTTCCGACGTAGGCTTAGTCCACTACAGTCCCCCCTTTGGAAATCATCACCTGTCCATGGAGATGAATTCCAACTATGGACTTACGTCGTCGATTGTCCTTGAAGCTTGATGTAATCCAGCAAAGAAACAAGAGTCAAGAGTAATCCAGCAAGGAAAACAAAAGTCAAAAGTAATCCAGCAAGGAAAACAAAAGTCAAGGTAATCCCACAATGTTCTTGGTAATTCCATTGTGTTGATTATAATTCCATATCGTCTCGATAATTCCATTGTAGCAATGCTTTAACCCCTTGGAAACAGAGTCTGTAATCCACTGGAAAAAGTCATATAATCCACAATGGTAAATCCACAACGATTGGAAGTGTTGATTAATCAGCATACAGAGGGGTACCCTTGGATTGAACTGAAGATGCGGCCACTGGATGAAGAGTTGAGACCAACGTCAGGATTGCAGGTCGCCTCCAGCGAAGGTTGTCTCCAGCGACGTCCAGCCTGTGCCGTTCTGGTTCAATGTGTCATGCAATTATGTGGTTTAAGGTGGGCTTATGAAGGGGATTTTACATAAGGCCTTAAACTATATGCACCTGGTGTGTACGCTATTATGGTTGGGAACAGCTACGACTACCAGTTAAGGGGTGGAGCATGCTGAAAAGGGGTAACTACAGGGGTTTAAGCCTATAGAAAAGGGTTCCAAACTACTTTTCCATTTCTAACTTGGGTTAAGTTAGCTTTACATGGCAAAATATAGTTTGGTTCAAATGTCTGTTGTCTTTTAGACGAACGACTTGAGATTGGGTGTTTGGTTTCCCATAAATGTTTTGGAAGTCTATGGCGAGACTTATCAAAAAGAATTAGCTATCCCCCCGAATAGAATTGTTCGAGTAGGTTCGGCTTAAGCGATGTGAGACCAATGTAGATTATGGTACTTAAGGTAACAATAATATACATTGACTCCGCAAGGATTGCAATTTAATGAATGAACTGCATGTTGGCATGGTCAAAGGCTTCTTAGTCTCTAACTTACTACACACAAGATTCATTCTTACCTCAGAAACAACCAAAATCAACTAAACAACGTTTCAACACCGACAAGAGTAGTGACTAAGCATCTAGAAACATCGTTTCACTGCTCCTCCTCACCCTGGTTGTCAGTTTCAGTCGCGCTGTCCCGTGTGAGTGGCTTCTTTGCGGACCCGCTTACGCGAGGCATAATCATATCGAGGTGCGCTGCATGGCGATCCACGTCGACTCGGAGTGACGTTTGGCCCCTGGACAGGGATGCGAGTATCCCACACAATACGAGGGTTATCGTCATTAGCAGGGCTATGATTAATGTGTCCGCGCTCGACCACGCATAGTTAATTGGTTGGATCGGGTTCTTAGTTGTGGACCTGAGGGACTTGAGAACTTGGTTTATTGGTTCCACGTCGACGACTTGGGTGCCTTCAAAACGGATCCTTCCCAGAGTCTCTGGATCTATGTCTATAGACATATTTCTCAGGTACTCTGAGTCATCCAGAGTCGTGTCCCATCGTTCCGGATCGAGGTGATAGAGCGTCAAATCACCAATGTGTATGGTTGTTCCCTGGGGAACACTGATCCACATCGTTTTGTCCGGTAACGCCAAAGGTCTATTTGCCCCGGGTTGATCGTAGGCTATGATCGCCTGTCTTTGAGGAGCGTTCACTAGCCAACGAGAGCCAATTATTTCCGCTTTTGCATCTTTAGCCAGGTGTCGAGGCGTTACGGTCGTTGAGCACTTAGAATTTTCCGGAATAGGTGTTAATCCGCATATGCCCGCGGTTTTATTCCACATAAACGGTTTGCTCGGGCACAGATAGTGTATCTCCCGAGTGAGAACACACATCTGCAGGTTTGGAGCTAGGTAAACGGAGGGGTTGTCGTCGTGGTACGCAACCATCCTTGGTGTGTCAATTTGAACATGGTTTTCGCCGTGCCAATTGCCAACATTTACGACGTCCCTGAGTCTATATATGCCGTTTGAGGGAATTATCGGTAGGTTGATAATGAACGCCATTTCAAATGTTTTGTGATTGACGTAGATTGGGATTGCGCTACCGAGAGTGTAAGCCAGGTGTGCCTGTGTTTGCGTAACTTTTTCGTGCGTAGCGGAGCTGAGGATGTCGTTCACCATCTGTAGAGAGACTAGATACGGTGGGATCCTACCGGTGGCTAGTGTATCTACCGACGAACTGATATCTCTAAGCATGTCAGCAAAAATCCTATCCATTAGGTGTGCGACAGCGTAATCCGCTTCAACCTTAAGGGCTAACTCATTTACCGCTATTACGAGGGCTTTGATCTCTTGGGTGTGAGTCAAGAGGGTGAAGATTACCAGTAGTGGTATCATCATTGTCCTATGGAAACACAAAGAGATAGGTCTTAGCTTCGTAACGGTCAAGGGTAGGTCCTGTGAATTTAAACTATGGTTAAGTTTATTATCCATTAGTTATCTTCTGCTTGGATGACCCTTGTTCCCACGAGGTCAGATTTTGTGAGATCTTTGTCTCCTGAGGAGTTATTGCACGCCTTGTGTGGTTTAACCTGGTTACGGTGTACCCATTTAACAGTTGGCTCTTTTTGGCCTTTACTGATTTTTATCTGGTAGATAATTGGAGACACTTTGTCGGTTATCAGATGGGGTCCAGTCCATCTGGGCATCAGCTTACGGGCGAGAGTTCCGGTCCCGGACTCTCTTCTCCCAGTTTTGGGTGCAAACGTGTAGTACCAGACCCTGTCTCCCACTTGGAGTTCCTCGTGAGAGGCCTTTTGGTCGTAGTACGCTTTGCGTCCTTCAGCTGATTTTTCCAGGTTTTTCTGTGCGAAAGCAAAAGTGTTTTTAAGGTGTCTTTCCAAGTCTTTCATGTATTGTTGTGT
>NC_056504.1:28149793-28158981 GCF_014905685.2 Nematolebias whitei
CTTTTTCCTGATAAGCTTTACTCTTATTTAGTGATTTATCAATTAAACGTGCGTTATCTTCTAGCAAAATGAGTAAACTATTCAACTCTGTGAATATTTGTAACTGTATCTTATTTAAAAGTTTCTAAATTTTTATTATGTACCTATTTTTCAAGGATTTATCAGTGAATAAAAATTTGTTTGGTAAAAGCCCTTTGCATAAATACCTTCATAACTTTTAAAATGCAGATAACAGTGTTTATCCAGCTTAGAGGAAGTTTGTTAACTCAAAAATTGCCTTTCAGGAAAATAAAAACGTTAAATGTCACTCTTAACCTAAAAACGAAGTGAAAACCTGTGATCCCACGTCTTCTCCACAAGATGTCAGCAGATCCTCAACAATTTTAACTCAGGCACTGTTTGTGTCGTCCACTAGGGGCGCTATAACTTCCTGTGGCGTCCGGTCGTTAGCTTGTTAGCTAAAATTAGCATCGGCTTGCTTCGGTGAAAACCAACACTTCTGAACGGATTTTTTACACAAACGTGGCAAAATTTTTTCAATCAGACCTTATATCATGAAACATGAGTTTTGTGGAACAAAATTGCAGCCGTATTTAGAGAATTTAAGCACGGTAAAGCTCATTTCCGACTTGGGGGAAGTGACGTGACACGTCATCCATCCGGTCATTAGCTTGTTAGCTTAAAATTTAGCATCGCTAGCGTAGTTCAAAAGCACCATTTTATGACGGTCTTTAAACTCAAACGTGGCGAACTTTCAGCGAATATGTTTCGAAGAATGTAAACAGCGTTTCAGAACACAGCTTTAATGCGCTTTCCAGCGTTAAAAAGCAGATTTTATTCCCTATGAAAACGAGTCTTCATTTCCGGGTGACGTGATTGACACTTCCCTCATCCAATCAGAACGTTACACACGGTCTTTCTCAACCAATGACGCAGCGTAGGGGTGAGGGGAGGTGACGTCAGTCAACCTTTCTCAGCAAATCAGAGCTTTCCAAAGCAGCACACAACCAACCACGAAGCGTTAGCAGCCATGTTAATGTAGCCTGAAACTTTTCTATCACTTATCGTCTTCTAAACCATCGAAATGCACTGTCTCTGCTAAAAATGTAACGAATCAACCCCCTGAGCTGCACAGAGAACGGCGCTCCGTGACAAAACGTCTTTCTAGCTATTTAAAACAACTCGTTCGAAGCTCCAGAACCGAGTCGGAACCAGAACCGAATCGGACCAGAACAGCGTCAGAACACAGTTTAAACAGAATAAAGCGTTTCCACAGCTCAAAGCCAGCTTAAGTTACACATACAGACGTACAATTCAGCTTTATAAAGACTCAATGACACAATTTCAGCTTTTAAAACATTGCCAGCGTAACACAAGCGCGCAGCTCCAATTGCGCTGCGTAAAGACGCACGGATTCAACTGTTATTTTACAACACATGCCAACATGAAAATCAATTAGCACACGAGTTACAGTCCATTTATGAGCACGTGACGGGCCACCAGTTGTAGATGAACAGATGCTGGGATGTATTCATCATTTAACGCGAGTTCCTCATTTTTCTGGACTGAATAAAACGTGCATTGAATTTAAGGAAATGCAAACGTGAGACGTCATTTAAATTTGACCCATCAAAATGAATGCGGTCATTTATTTACAGAATCAAATTTAACATCAAACATTTACATTAATTTGGCAAATTATGAAAATAACAACATAAGCAATCAATCAGGAAAAATCATACGGCCATGATTTTACCGTTGCTGCACCACAGACATTTATAAAACTGTACAACTATGATCTTTTACCCACACGGATGTGAATAAGCACTTTACACAGACATTTCTAAATATCTGGGAGAATTTCTACTTCATAGGAAAGTTTAAAGATGGAAAGAAGTTTAGAGGGAGTAAAGGATGGGGTTTGAGGGAAATTGAATGTTACCAGAACCGACACTCTCAATCAGAAGCCCAGCTCGCCTCGGTACGCTTGGTAGGAAACTTGACCCATTACCTCTCTGATGATAATCAGCAGATATGGTGTTCCGTTAACGCTACCGGTGCAGCGTCTCCTAAGAATGGCTGTAGCCCGTCAGAAGTAGTGGCGAGGCTCTGTTCGACACACATTAACCTCAGTGGAAAATGTTATAATCCCATGGAACTCGGAAGAGCTTCGTTGTCATGTCAGGAACTCCAACAGCACTCCATCAGAACTTTAGCTCTCGTGTAGTTTACGGAACTCCCACAGAACTCTTGAAGTCTGACAACTCTCCAACTCTGTAACTCCGTGAGTCCGTGTAGACCAGGAAGTACTGACATTTTAAAAGACTCTTTCCCGGTTCACTTTTTGGGATTTTTCATTGGTCAGAAACGACCAGAAGGGGTGTGTTTTTGTGACGTAATAGGTTAGAGACAGCGAGAATTGTTATGAGACAGCTCAGAAATGTTCTCACAGACCGAGAGGGTTCTGTTTTGGCGTGCCTAAGACACAGGTGCAAAACATCTCTATTTACGTCTGAGAGGATTCTAAAACATGACAGTTTTAACATAACAACTTGTTTTTCGTTTGACTGTAACCTTGTAAACGCACACACTTGCTCATTCAAAAGACAGAAAATCAAGAAATGCTTATTCAGGTGATTTCTTCTCTGAATGAGGAATAAAAATCATTACTTACTGTTTATGTAAAATAAAAATGAGTAGTTCTTTTCAACCTGTAAAGCATTGAGTGAACTAACACAACTTGATTATCAAAACATTTGTAAGACAGTAATGATTATAAAAAGAGAGTGTTCTTTTCACTTGAATCTTCAAGAAAGAAAGTCTCAGGATGGGTGAACCTGTATTTATGGAGTCAAATACATGAAATGACAGCTTCTGTCCCACAAGGTTCTAAAGGTCAAGAGTTTTGACCTTAGACTGGGTTCCGACGTAGGCTTAGTCCACTACACATATCAGCAGCAACATGAAACAGATCAGCAGCAACATGAAGTGATTTTTCACAATGATTATTCTAGTTAGAGATTCAAGAGTCTAACAGCCTCAGGGTAGAAGCTGTTCTTCAGTCTAGTGGTTCTACACTTAATGCTCCTCAACCTCCTTCCTGAGGGGAGTGGGGCAAAAAGTGTGTGTGCTGGGTGAGTGAGGTCCTTCATGATGCAGGTAGCCCTCTTCCTGCATCTAGAGGTGTAGACGTCAGTGATGGTGGGAAGGCTGACTCTGACAGTCTTCTGTGCAGCCTTCACCACTCTCTGCAAAGCTTTTCTTTCTGCAGCTGTGCAGCCTCCATGCCACATGTTGATGCTGGAGCACAGGATGCTCTCCACTGCACACCTGTAGAAGGAGGTGAGGACTGAGCTTCCCAGACCAGCTCATCTCAGCCATCTGAGGAAGTAGAGTCTCTGATGAGCTTTCTTGATCAGGCTGTTGGTGTTGTTGCTCCAGCTGAGGTTGTCATTCATGTGTACACCCAAGTACTTGTAGCTGGAGACCACTTCCACCACAGATCCTCTTATGTTCAGGGGGGTGTAGATGTTTTTGTTCCTTCTGAAGTCTACAATCATCTCCTTTGTCTTCTTCACATTGATGTGAAGGTTATTCTCTTTGCACCAGCTCTCCAGGTGTTCCACCTCTTGCCTGTAGCTGGACTCATCATTGTTTGTGATGCATCCCACCACCGTTGTATCATCTGCAAACTTTACAATGTGACAGCCTGGATGGGTAGCTGCACAATCATACGTGAGCAGAGTAAACAGAAGGGGGCTCAACACACATCCCTGAGGAGAGCCAGTGCTGAGGGTTATGGTGGCGGAGGAGACGCTGTGGATCCTCACTAACTGTGGTCTTTTTGTTAAGAAGTCTAGTACCCAGTTGCAAATGGAGGGGCTTAGTCCTTGTGTGGATAGTTTGTCCATCAGGGTTTGGGGGATCATGGTGTTGAAGGCGGATGTGAAGTCCACAAAGAACATATGGACGTAAACGTTTTTCTGCTCTAGGTGGTTTAGCGCAGTGTGGACCACAGAGGAGATGGCATCCTTTGTTGATCGGTTCTCACAGTATGCATACTGATGAGGGTCCTCGTTGATGTTGATGGTTGTTTTTCGAAGCATTTAGCGACTATCAGGGTGAGGGCCACTGGCCGATAGTCATTCAGACCAGTCACTGTAGAGCTTTTTGGGACTGGGATAATGGTGGCAGTCATCAGGCAGGTGGGAACTGTCTCCAGGGTAAGTGGGGTGTTAAAGATGTCTGCCAGCACCTCGCAGAGCTGATCGGCACATTTCTTCAACACTTCTCCGGGGATGTTGTCTGGGCCAGTTGCTTTGTGCAGATTAATCCTCCTGAAAGTACTCCTTACTTCGGCTGAGGTCACGCTGACATGCTCTTCATTCGGTGGTGAGGTGAGTCTGGTGCTGAGTGGTCTGTTCGGGCCTTCAAAGCATGCATAGAACTTGTTGAGGGTATCAGGCAGAGATGGGTCTTTGGGGCATTGTTCACTTCTTCCTTTATAATCTGTTATGCAATTGCCCTTCCACATGCTCCGAGGGTCTTGTGAGATGAATTGACCCTCGATCCTCTGTGCATATGTGGCCTTGGCCTTCTTAATACTAGCAACCAGCTCTTTCCTTGTCCTTCTCATCTCATGTGAGTTTCCAGACCTGAAGGCAGTGTTCCTGGCTTCCAGCAGGGTGCGCACCTCTACATTCAGCCAAGGTTTTCTGTTTGGGTAGCTTTTAACATATCTGATAGTGGAGATGGTTTCAGTACATGTACTAATGTAACTCAGAACTGAGGATGTGTATTGGTCTAGATCAAGCAATCCTCTATTTTCAGCAGCTTCTCTGAAAACCTGCCAGTCTGTTAGATCAAAACAATCTCTCAGTATGGGGCCACTGTCCTGGATCCAACATTTAACTTTCTTTTGTACCTGTCTGGAGCGTCTCAGCGGGGGCATGTAAGCAGGAGCCAGGAAGATTGAGATGTAGACTGACAGTCCTAGGTGGGGGCGGGGTTCGGCTTTGTATGCATCTTTTACGTTCATGTAAACACGGTCCAGCATCTTGTTTCCACGTGTTGGAATTGCCACATGTTGATAAAAGCTTGGGAGACAGTCCTTTAGATTCACGTGATTAAAGTCTCTGGCTACAACGTAAAGAGCTTCGGGTTGTTTGCTCTATAGCGAAGTGATGATATCATGTAGCTCCTACAGTGATTCATTAGCATTAGCGTCCGGAGGAATGTAAACGACCATGATGAAAGTCACTGTGAACTCGTGGGTGTTATGATACGGACTACCCAGTGGGAACGAGAACCAGAACGACAAGAGCCTCAAGTAAGCAAAACAGTGTTTATTATTTACAGTGAATGAAAAGACAAGTATATACAAAAGTTGGCCTGGGACTCCTGAAAAAGGGAGAGACAGGGTCAGGACTAGGAGGCAACTCAAACGGTGGAATAAATTGTTTTGTCTTTCCTTACAGGTAAATCCTTTTGGGGTGAGGTTGTTGGGGAAAATTCAAAGGCAGGCAAGTGGTTGGAGGGCAAAGGTAACAGAGGCGAGACTCCGACACAGGAAGAACCAAGAGCAGGATCCGAGATGGCCAGGAAACTGTAGACACAAAAATACACGGTAAGATATCCTTTTCATATACTCAATATACTGGCTAGAGGCACAACTACCAGAAAGGAAGTAATGTTCCAGCGACGAGAAGAGCTTGACTGCAGCCTTATGTAGTGGAGGAGCTCGTCAGGTGGAATGGTCGTCAGCTGTGGATGATTGGCGGCCATCTTGGGGCTGCAGCAAGTTCAACTCTTACAGCGGGGTAGATAATGTGGCCAACATTTCACTGTTATTTGCTCCAAAGCCTTTGAGCATGAGCTATTTACAACAGTACAGTTCGTGCACCAACTTTTACTTACGTAAATGCATACTCCGCCTCCCCGTGATTTCCCCGTTAGCTCGCTGCAGTGGTCCGCTCGAAAAAAAAGTCTGTCAACCAGCTAGAAGACTGTATCTGGCATTTTGCTTAGAATCCATGTTTCCGTGAGGCAACGCACCGCAACTTCTTCATCTCTTCTGAGGCGCCCGCTCTCAGACAAAGTAAATCCATCTTGTTGTCCAACGAGCGGACGTTCGACAGAAAGAGAGACGGCATGGGGAGTTTACCGGCTTTAGCGTTGGCTTGTAGCCTCACCATAACCGCCGCACGGCATCCTCTCCTCTTAAGCCGGGAGCAGCGCTTCCTCTTATGCCCGCTGGAACGCCTCTGCTGCAGCTTCCAGGTAGATGACTTTAAGATCTGCATTCTGCCAAGCATAGTTTTGAGTTTGTTGCTGATTTCTGCTATATTTTGTGGCAAATCCGCTCCTATTCTCATCAGTTCAGTTCGGCTATAGTTCACATGCATAAATGGTGCGGAGTCAGGCACACAGTCAATATCAAAACTTCTAAAAACTGGGATGGTACCAGGAGCCTGTGAAGCTGCAACTGCTCTTAGCGCGGCCAACGTAAAGTCTATCAAACTGTATCTTTGGCAAAGATACAGAAGAAACCCTGCAGAACCAGAAGCAGAACCTGGCATTAACTTGAGATTTGTTACCAGAACCATCACACTGCAGAGGAGTGGAAACATCCCAGCTGACTCCCATATGGACCCTCATCCCTCTAAGATGACAGGTAAACTTTGAGGAAAAATCAGCCTCTCAGTCACCAGAACATCTGGACTGGTACCATTTTTAAGCAGCTGTTGGACCATTCCTGATCGTTTCATTCTGGTAGGAAAGAGACTTTTAATGCCTTTCTGGTGACCCGACATCACAATAATCTTATCAGACAAACTACAGCTCATTTTAGACACAATTTTAACTATTTCACAAACAGAACCAATCCAAAATCTGCGTTTTTAAGTTTCACTGATTTGAATAATCAGTTAGACCTTTGATACAAAGCTATTTGTTGTCCATTTGTTTGTTATGCATCATTGTCATCACATATATCACAGATTATTATTTTATAATAAAATACATAAAATCAACTGAATTTGTGATTTATTTTGGCATATCTGTGTGTATTAACTGATTTGATGCCCTTTAAACACGAGAAAGAACTCACGTTTCAGCTTACATTAATTAGGTGTTAAAAGAGACTGATTTTTCCTCTAAAAGAGAGGTGGTGCCCACACGAGGTTATTTGCATAATAAATGCATATCTTATGAGCTTAGCTCATAACTGATAATGTACAATATATATCCAGCCCCATATCACCCTACAGCATAAGTAATGGCAACACCAGAAAATTGTTTTCTACTATTAAAACCATTTCACCCCCTCCAGATGCTCTCCCATCACACATGTACACCAGTGATTATTTTAACAAATTTATGGACTTTTTAAATGCTAAAATTGAAACTAGCCATCATGAATTGTCCATGTTGCAATCCACTTCCTCTTCTTTCTTATAACCCCTCTACGATACCTTTGTCCAGTTTTCAACTCCCGTCTTTAGCCGAAGTTTGTGGTCTCATTTTTAAATCCAAGTCTTCTACCTGTCAGCTTCATCCACTTCCTACACACTTAGTGTAACTGCCACAGTTTATTTTATGTTTCACATTCATATGGCTTGTACTGTTTGTTTAATTATATGTAGTTTAACATGCCGTTAAGGCGCCAATATCAGAAAGCAGTAAAAGCTGCTAAATCAAAATTCTTCTCTGATATAATTACCTCAAACTCTCGCAACCCACGTGCCCTCTTCTCTACCCTAAACTCTGTTCTCCACCACTGAACCATCACCTCTGGAAGCCTCGACTGAGCTGTGCGACAACTTCTTACATTTCTTTTTGGAAAAAAATTTGCGACCACCCGGGCTCTCATTTCCCCTCCAACTCATGACCCATACATCAAACCTCAATCTGTAGCTCCTTTTGACCATTTTGAACCCATCACTCTATCTTCTCTAGAGCAGATCATGTGCAGCTTGAAACCTTTTGGCTCCCCCTTTGATGTGGTCCCCCCTCGACTACTAAAGGAGGTGTTTCCAACTCTAGGTCCGTCCATTCTTGATATAGTAAACAGTAGTTTATCCTCTGGCGTGGTGCCAAAATCCTTTCAACATGCTGCCGTCCAGCCTCTCCTGAAAAAAACAAACCTTGACCCCTCAGTCGTTTCTAACTACCGGCCTGTCTCCAAACTCCCATTTGTTTCTAAAGTACTGGAGAAAATAGTCGAGTCCCAGCTGAAGTGCTTCCTGGAGGATCACACCATCTTAGAGCTTTTCCAATCTGGCTTTAAACCTCTCCACAGCACTGAAACTGCCCTGCTGAAGGTCTTTAACGACATCTTCAGATTCACAGATACCGGTGATTCTGTGCTGCTTGTCCTGCTGGACCTCACAGCCGCCTTTGACTTCATCGACCATGAGATCCTCATTGCTAGGTTGGAGCAGTGGGTGGGCATCACAGGATCAGCCCTCAATTGGTTCAGATCTTACCTCACTGACAGATCATTTGTGTCTCCATCAAGGATTTTAGTTCCGCAGAGGCAGAGCTTAAATGGGGGGTTCCGCAGGGGTCTATCCTGGGTCCCCTCCTATTCTCTTTATACCTGCTGCCGCTTGATGCTATTTTCCGGAAACACAACATGCCCTTCCACTTCTATGCCGATGACTGTCAAATTTACTTCCCCCTAAGACACAATGGTACATGCTCTATTCAACCGCTGCTCCCTGGCTGACATCAGGAACTGGATGGCTTTAAATTTCTTGAGTTTCAATGAAAAGAAGTCTGACGTCATGTTGTTCCCTCCCAACGACACAATCACAAACCACTGCATCGACCTTTCCGCTCTAACCCTGTCAGAAAAACAAAGAGTCACTAATCTGGGCGTGATAATGGACCCTTCCCTGAAGCTTAACAATCATGTAAACATGATTGTTAAATCATGCTTCTTCCAACTGAGGTGGCTGTCTAAACTGAAGCCCATATTGTCCAAAAAAAAAAAAACCCTGGAGACAGTAATACATGCATTCATTACAACTAGGCTTGCTTACTGCAATTCGCTCATGTTTGGTATAGAGAGCACATTACACCAGTTTTGGCCTCACTGCACTGGTTACTGGTTCACTTTCGAATTCAGTTCAAAATACTCATGTTTGTCTACAAATCACTGAACAGTGTCTCCCCCCCCCCCCCCC
>NC_056504.1:28159081-28196790 GCF_014905685.2 Nematolebias whitei
GGACCAGTTGCTCCTCACAGTTCCAGGAACTCGTCTTAAGCGCAGAGGTGACAGGGCCTTCTCTGTAGCAGGACCAAGACTCTGGAACGAGTTATCTCTGTTTGTCAGACAGGCCCCCTCCCTCTCGGTTTTCAAGTCCCATTTAAAAACTCACTACTATTCAGTAGCTTTGAACACCAGATGATCTGTGTTTTGATCCTGTATGCTCCACACTGGTTTGTCGTCATTATCTGCATCGTTTTTATGTCTATATTCTGATTTACCTCATTTTGTATTTTGCTTTGTGTGTTACCTGTTGTTTTGTCTGTACAGCACTTTGGTTGGCCTTGTAGCTGTTTTAAGTGCTTTATAAATAAAGTGGTATGGTATGGTATGGTATGGTATGGTATGGTATGGTATGGGGGCAGCACGGTGGCGAAACTGCTAGAGCTGCTGCCTCTCAGCGAGCAGGCCCTTGGTTCAAACCCCGGTCCAGGGGCCTTTCTGGGTGGAGTTTGCATGTTCTCTCCGTGCATGCGTGGGTTTTCTCCGGGTGCTCCGGTTTCCTCCCACAGACCAAAAACATGCATGTTAGGCTGATTGGTAACTCTAAATTGTCCCTAGGTGTGAGTGAGAGAGTGAATGGTTGTTTGTCTCTATGTGGCCCTGTGATGGACTTGCGACCCGTCCAGGGTGTACCCCGCCCCTCGCACAGTGATTGCTGGACATGGGCACCGGCGACCCCCGTGACCCAAAATGGAATAAGCGGGTAAAGATAATGGATGGATGGATGGTATGGTATGGTATGCTACCAGTAGCTGGCAATGTATTCAGGTGTGAAAAGTAACCAGAATAAATCAAGTCAGTAGCAATGATGTGAGATTATCATCAAGCAAGCACAGACTTTTAAGTTAAAGAAAAGAGTTAAAAGAAGTTGAAACTGCAGAAACAAGCCTTTTGGCAGCACACAACCAACGAGATATGTTTGTTTTATTTCTGTATTTTGTTTTACATCCAATGTACAAGAGTTTGATATTAATATTTGTTGTTTATTTTTCTTAAGAGGTAATTGTTGTTTTATTTTGTGTATCTTCTTTAGTTTTCACATATCAAATCTTAATAAATTCTTCAGTTTGAGGAAACCACTTATGTCTGGGCATGCTTGAGTTATACTTATTTAAAGCCTGTCTACATTCTCTATCTACTCATTACATTACTGCTGGCCGTAATTGATATAAAATGAAACTTTATTTGAATTTGGTTTGGTTTTGTTTCAGATGTAATGGACACAAGGACAAAAAACAAAGGAGAAAAGAAAGGCAGAAAAGTGTGAAAAGGGTTTAAAGTGAAAGAAGGAGAAAGGAGGAGAGGAGAGAGAGAAGTATAGAGAGAACACAAATCAACATCATTGAAGTCTGCCTCTAGACCTGCGGAAAGAGAAAAGACAAAACCGAGAAACCACAACAACAAACAACACATGTATATATAATGATAGTTACAACATTATTAGAAAGTATAAGGTACATGGTAATACAATATGTATTTAGTAGCGACCACAACCAAAGTGTGAATCTGATTAACAGTTGAATCTAAACACCTGTGTGTGTATTTGTGTGTGAACGTGCTTGTCACTATAAGGTTTCTCCATAAAAACATTCAGTAATGAGTGTGGGGACTCACAGATCCGCCCCCCAGGACACGACGATGACACAGGGAAGACCGGAGCCACAGACATCTGGTGACTCCCAAGCCCAGAGCCCTGGGAGTCCAGGGAGTCCCCCAACAGGGACAACCGCTTCCACCCAGAGAGAAGCAGAGGACTGCAGCTTGTCCAAAACACAGATGCTCAGATCATCACCAGAACTACTTCAAGGGAACACATCAGCCCTATCCTTAAATATCTTCACTGGTTACCCATAAAATATTGCATCGACTTCAAGATTCTCCTCCTCACTTTCAAAGCTCTCCATAACTTGGCACCCCTGTACCTCACTGATCTTCTTTATTATTACACACCTGCCCGAAGTCTTCGCTCCTCCTTATCCATTTCTCTTGTTATACCTCCTGCTCGCATGACAACCATGGGATCCAGAGCCTTCTCCCACAAAACCCCTCGTCTCTGGACCTTTTCCATAGCATATCCGTAATTCTGATTCTCTATCCTCATTTAAATCTAACCATAAAACTCACTTTTCCAAACTTGCCTATTCTGTTTAATGTCATTATGTATTCTACCAATAACTGTGTTTGATTTTATTGATATCTGCCTTTTATTGTTTTATTGCCTTTTATTTTTGTATTTCTTGTTCAGTGACCTTGACTGATTTGAAAGGCACCTTCAAATAAAATGTATTATTGGGGACTGCAATTGCAATGCACAGGAGAGCTCCATCGAGAGCAGTGCAGCTCCCTTCCTTTGAGAAGGGAGCTGTTACTTTTATTGTCAATCGGACTTACCATGAAGACGTATTTTGCTAACAAAGACACCATATTTCCCAACTTCAGGAACTAGTTATTATTCCACACCTGATAAGCATTTCTTTATCACCATTAATAAGGCTCGAACCACAACAGCTCGATCTCGAGATTAGGGCTACTAATTTTATTGGCAATCTGAGTTACCAAGGGCGACATTTTTTGCTACCAAAGACGCCATATTCCCCCATAGGAAATGAATGGGAGAACACTCCTCACATGAACTGCTGCTGTCAAGTCACATGACTTAGAGTGTAGAGGTCCCTGAAGAAAACAGAAACTCACTGTTGGATTTGTTCAAAACTCACAGAAAGTAATCATCTGATGTATCTCTAGAACTGATTAATGTTTGGAGCCATTTTTGATTCAAGATTGCTGCCACAGCTACCTCAGCAAACACAAAATTGACTATAAGTCAGTCATTCTTTGAGATATTGAGCAGATATGGTGGTAGCTGAGAGTGAGTTGTTATACATTCCTAACGAAAATAAAATATCCAAGATGGCCACCTTAGCAAAGAGAGGAAAATATATGATATCTCAGCTATTTTTAAAGATTGAGCTGAAATTTGGCATATTGGTAGCTGACAATCCTTAATAAGCTCCGACTGAAAATCAAAAATCCAAGATAGCTGACTAAGCAAAAAAGGAAAAGTACTACCAATCAGGCAATTTTAGTGATATTTTAGTTTTTCCGGTCTTCCCGGTCTTCTTTATTTTAGTGATAATTATTTTCAATTTAAGTTAGGGGTCCACGGAGACCCTTACACTCTCTGATGTTCAGAGTGTAATATGAATTTAGGGAAAACCGTAATGCAATCAAAAATAACAGGACTTGTTTGTATTAAGTTATGTCTCCTTTTGGCTTTTCCCTCATCAGGGGTAGGCACAAAGAGTCATCCTCCTCCATCTCACTCTGTCCTCTTCATCCTATCTTCACTCCAACTACCTCCATGTCCTCTCTAACAGCATCCATATACAGTATCTCCTCTTTGTATTTTTCCTGGCAGCTGCATTTCTAACATCCATCTACCAAAATACCCACTGTCCCTCCTCTGGACATGTCCAAACCATCTCAGTTGGCCTCTCTAACTTTATCTCCCAGTTGTCAAACATGTGCTCCTTCCTTCCTTGAATAGATAACTTTAATAACTAGCATTTATAATGTATGTGAATGTTTTTGTTCAGCGCCCTGAGATAATTTATCTTGTGAATTGGTGATATATAAATAAACTGAAGTGAACTGAATCAAATTGTGCTGTACCTCTGATGATCTCTTTCCTAATCTTATCCATTCTTGTCACTCCTGAGGAGAACCTCAACATCTTCATTTCTGCTGCCACTTTCAGTTCTTTCTCCTGTCTTTTTGTCAATGCCACTGTCTCCAGACCATACAACAAAACTGGTCTCACTGTTCCCTTTTAAACATTTCTTTGGACCTTCGCTGCTATTCTGTTATCAAAAATCACTCCTGAAACCTTTCTACATCTGCTCCATCCTGCACGGACTCTCTTCTTAACCTCTTGAATGTATTATTCTTCTATTCCATTCCTCAGGCGCTTTCTCACTCTCAAAACTGCCACTTCTTTTAATAAATAATGGATAGCTAAAGACCTCACAGAACTCATCCTACAAATAATAGAAACATACTTAACACTGATTTATGTATAAGTAACTCTCAGCTCGTGCTTCCAAAATAGTGGGCTCATGTTTTTTTTATTTTTTTTTTTTTTTTATGGGAAGCTTGTGAGATTTAATGTTTTACAGAGTGTCTTAGGTGTGAAGTCTGGAGATTTCTAAAATATTTCTTGGAATCATTTTTCCAGACAAGAAATCACAGACCTAAGTATTTAATTGATTCCAGTCACTACTTATACTTTGAGTTTTTACTTGACTATGTCTTAGTATTACTGTAGCTACAAGTACTATGTCACCATTACCCACTTCTGCCAACCAGCACAATGCCTGGTTGGTTAGTCATCACCTGTTTGCCTCCTACCAAACTCAATATCAGATTTTAACATTTTTCTCTTGGTTCAAATTGATGGATTCTCACTAGAAATCATTTTTCATTGGTGTTATTCTCAGCAAATGCCATGGCATATTGAAGCTGTCTGAAATTACTCAAAGGAGGCACGGCAAGAAAAAGTTGTGAGTTTTGTGAACAACCTTCTTCCTCGTTCGAGAACTTAAACACGATTCTTTGCAGAGTGCATTTTATCTATGTTGTAAATGCAGCTGTTGTCCATAAACTACAAAAAAAAGTATATAAAGTATCAAAGTACAAAAAGACATCAGTAAATTGATTCACCTTGTTAAAGAAAGGTTGTAATATGTTTACATATTATGACATAATATATACACAATGATGGTTTATTATAAATTTAGTATTCTTGAAGCTGCTCTTTTCTTTGTTAAGTAGAGTTCTCTGATTTAGTTTGTTTTGTCTGAACAGATAGCCTCGTCTCATGGTGCCTTGTTTAGGAGATGACACCCTCTACTGGTGGGATCCAGAAACAAATAGTTTTGTCAGGTTGAGAACGTTGGTTACGTACTGTAACCCCAGATTCTATGAATATAGGCGTAGCCCTTTAAGGCTGTCGCTGATGGGTTTATCCCGTTATGCGCAAGCATCATACTGAAAAAATTTGTCCACGCCCACCTGCTGTGTGGGCCCCACCCGATCCGTATAAATCACATTAAGAGCGGGTAATCTGCTCCCAAATAGCTTATTCTTTTTCTTCAGCTATTCAGGAGCCAGTGAGGCCCGACGCTTAAAGGGCTACGCCTATATTCATAGAATCTGGGGTTACAGTACGTAACCAACGTTCTATTTCATATAGGCTTCGCCCTTTAAGGCTGTCGCTGATGGGTTAAGGGCGAAGCGGATGTGGTCCTCGCCTCACTGGGTCCATTCGAACACAGTAAGAAGCGGAAGCTTGCCCAAAAAACGTCTTGTCACTCAGCTCCCCATGTGCATAACTACGCATTGTGTAATTGTGTGCCATGCACAGATGCATGTTGTGTAACTATGCGTTCTGACAAAGCATGAACGCCCCGGAAAAACTTTCAACGGAAAGATGTTGAAAAGGGGGGGGGGGGGCATGAACCAACTGGTTCATGGCTGAACAGTATAAACAGATTAATATCAATGAACTGATTATTGAACAAATGAACTGATTGGTAACAATAGTCATGAACTGATTAGTGACAATAGAACCAAAATCACAGACACAACTTGTGGCTGACAACACCATCTCACACTGTGAAGCATGCAGACAGAAGTGAGCTTAAACAGAGTTCCATGAAGAAAACGACAGTATTCATTCTGTTAGAGCACTAAGGACAGAATGTGTCATGGAACAAGCCGTTACATCACGTAGGTAAAAGCGAATAAATGAGCAGGGTGTTGACCATGCAGCCGCAGTGCAAATGTCCTGCATTGACATAACATTATGCAGAGCAGTCGAAGAAGCGATACCCCTGGTTGAGTGTGCTTTGAGGTTGACAGGAGGCTCTAGATCTGATGCTCTGTAGGCTTCAGAAATGGCCTCACACAGCCAGTGTGACAAGCGCTGGGTGGATAACGGGCGCCCTGCAGAAGCATCTCTATAATGCACAAACAATTGTTGAGTTTGACGCATCGCAGCTGTGCGCGCTATGTAACATGACAACGCCCGCACCGGGCAGAGAAGATGAAAAGATGCTTCTTCTTCTGATCTGTGGGGGGGAGGGAAGAATCCCTCCAACGATATCTGTCTTGATTTAAAAGAGCTCGTGATGTTTTTAGGCATAAAGGCTGGGTTTGGTCTTAAATCAGCTGAACTACCGTCAGCCTGGATTCTGAGACATGACGGAGCGGCAGAGAGGGCCGATAAATCACTCACCCTCTTAGCGGATGTTAAAGCCAGCAGCAGGGCTGTTTTAAGAGACAAGAATTTAAGTGAAACCTGATCTATAGGCTCAAATGCAGCTTTGATCAGGGCTCGCAGGACCAGTGTTAAATCCCACTGTGGAACGAGTGGGCGTGAAACCGGCCTATGTCTTTGTACACCTTTTAGAAACCGCTTCATTAGCGGGTGATTAAAAGCTGTTCTGTCTCCGAACCCTTCGTGGCAGGAAGAGATGGCTGCAGCGTACGTTTTAATCGTGCTGAATGCCAACTTCCTATCCATCAGCTGTTGAAGAAAGGACAGCACGCCGCCTAATGGACATGAGGTGGCCTCCAAACCTTTCTCTGTACACCAGCGCTGAAAAGCCGTCCACTTTGATGTGTACAGGGCTGTGGTAGATGCAGCGCGTGAATCTTGAATTGTGCGCACTACCTCCTGAGGGAGACCCATCTTCTCTAAGCGGGACCGCTCAGCGGCCAGACCCACAGGTGCTGGCCTATTTCCGGGTAACTCCTGATCGCTCCTCCTGCTTGAAGGAGAGCATCTTCCCTCCATGGCAGTTTCCACGGGCGACCCGACAACAGACGCTGCAGGACTGGGAACCATGGTGCGTTCACGCGCTCGGGAGCTACCAGGAGAGCTGTCAGTCCTTCCTCCTAAACTCGGTTCAGGAACCGTAAAATCAGAGGAGGAGGGGGGAATGCGTACAGAAGCGTTTTGGGCCACGGGCTGTGAGCAAATGCATCCACCCCCAGCGGTGGATCGTCTCGTGGGCTCAGGGAAAACCATAATTGGCACTGAGCGTTCTCTCGCGTCGCAAACAGGTCCACAGCTGCTTTGCCAAATTCTGCCACGTCTGAAACATCAGGTCTGGATGGAGGGTCCAGTCCGCGTGACGTGGGCCGCCCCTGGACATCACATCTGCTCCTCTGTTCAGAACGCCGGGTATGTAGACCGCTCTGATGGAAAGCAGGTTTTGGTGAGCCCAACACAGTAGCTTCCGCGCAATGTGTAACATCTGGGCTGAACGCATACCCCCCTGGCGGTTTATGTACGCAGCAGTCACCATGTTGTCTGTGTGAATCAACACGTGTTGATTCTGTAGCACGTGAGCAAAATGCTGAATCACGTTCAGCACTGTGCAACACTCCAAAACATTGATGTGGGCTGATGTGTGGTGGGGCCACAGCGCCCCTACTGCTTGAGATAAGCATGTCCCCCCCCAGCCTGACAGCGACGCGTCCGTGAAGACTGACACGTGTGTCGAGGGTTTGCTGACGGGGACTCCCTCTGACAGAACGAGGGTGTTTCCCCAGTGTCGGAGGTCTGCTCTCACGGAGGGAGGGACAGTGATCACCCGTCTCTTTTGTTTTACTGGATCCACACGCAGACGCGCAAACCACGTCTGGAGGCGTCTCATGTGTAACAAACCCAGCGGGACCACTGTGTGAGCTGATGACATTATTCCCAACAGCTTCATGACGGAGACAGCTGTTACCACTTTGCCAGGTCTTACGTGGCGAAGTTGGTTTTTTAGAGTGTCGATTCTTGTTTGTGATAAGCGAGCCGTCATGGTAATTGAATTTAATTCCACTCCCAGATAAACAATTGTCTGGGCCGGGAAAATCGAGCTTTTCTTCCAATTTATGGCGAAGCCCAGATTTAACAGGTGTGATGCCAACACCTGAGCCTGTATCAGCGCTTCCTGTCTGGAGTGAGACAGGAGCAGCAGGTCGTCCAGGTAAAACAAAACTCTCATCCCTGCTCTGTGCAGCGGATGCAGGGCTGTCTCCACACACTTTGAGAACGTATGAGGCGCGAGGGAATACCCAAAAGGCAGCCTGTTGTACTGGTCAGTGGCGCAAAAAGCGGGTATGCAGCGTATGCAACGCATAGGGGCGCTGCACTGCAGGGGGCGTCAAAACCCTCTGTAGAAAAAATGTTTTTCTAGTAGGCATTTTCTAAATGATCAATAACAGGGGAACAGCACTGATTAGGCGCCCCTCTGCTCCTTCACCTCCCCTCTGCTCCTTCACCTCCCCTCTGCTCCTTCACCTCCCCTCTGCTGCTTCACCTCCCCTCTGCTCCTTCACCTCCCCTCCTATCGCTCTCCCTTCCCACACAGGTGGCTGTGAACACGCCCCTAAGAGAACGCACTCGGCGCGTTTTTTTTTTTTTTTAAAGTAAAAATTCAGCTGAAGCAGTTTTATCTTCAAATATAGAGAAGAGGGCTTTCAGAAGTCACTTGACATTGCAAGCAAAATAGCCATCGAAATGGATGCTTCTCCTAAGTTCAAAGAGAAACGACTTAGGAAGCAAAAGAATTTCCCAGATGACAATTCATGCACTAGTCATCATGAAAAGGAACCCACAAGGCACTTCAGGTGCATGGTTTTCAATGTTATTGTTGACACACTCCTCCAAGAGCTGTCTGAGAGGTTTTCCAATTTTCAACTTGTGTCTGAGAAATTTAAATTCATCACTAAAATGGAGCACATGACAAAAGCTGAGCTGGAGGAATCAGTGACCACATATGCCCTGACCACTTGTGATGTTTCAAGAGATATCATTCAAGAAATATACCCAGCAAGCCGTCTACTGAAGGGTTACAAGGCTCTAGAAAAGTTAAATTTCCTAATTCAAGAGGACCTTGATTTGGTATTTCCAAATTTGACAGTAGCCCTTAGAGTATTTTTAACCATGCCTCTGACAGTTGCATCTGCAGAGAGATCATTTAGCAAGCTGAAGCTCATCAAAACATACCTTCGTTCAAATATGAGCAATGATTGCTTGTCCCAGTTAGCAGTGATCTCTATTGAAAACAGTGTGGCACGGTCTATTTCATTTGATGTTATACTTGACAAATGGGCAAATGCAAAGTCACGGAATGTAACAGTTTAAATGTCATAAATGTTAAAACTCTGACATGGACTCCAGGCTGTTAAGATGTCATATTTCCGCTACATAAAATGTTGAGCACTGACTGAGTACCACTACTGTTATATATTTGTACTTTATAAAACTTCTTATTTGTTTATGATTGAAATGATCACCTGATATAATATGTAACATTAAAAAAATCTGTAATATTACTACTGTATTTTCTAAGTGCATGACTAAGCTGTATGAGGCGGCAAGTAAAAAGGAGCGGGTGGGGGGGGCGCCGATGATGTGTTCGCATCCACCTCAAAAATATGTAGTTGCGCCCCTGGTACTGGTACTTCATCCCTTGAAAGGCGAAACGCAGACATTTTCTGTGCTTTGGGATGATCGGTATGTGAAAATAAGCATCTTTTAGATCGATGGAAACAAACCAGTCGTTTTTCTGGATGTTGTCCAACAGCTGTCTGTTCGTCAACATGTGAAACGGTCTGTTCATGATCGCTTAGTTGAAAGCTGACAGATCCAGAATCGGTCTCATCCCTCCGGTCCTTTTGGGGACCAGGAAGTAGCGTGAGTAAAACCCTGTGTTTTCCTCTTCTCTGGGAACTCTTGAGATTACGCCTTTTATCAGAAGCTCCTGAACTTCTGCGTTTAAGGCTGAGACTTGGTATGGTGATGACAGGACCGTCTCTATAACTCCTCCGAAAGGAGGGGGTCGGGTTGCAAATTGCAGCGTGTAACCCTTGCATAACACTCTGTCCATCCATCTGTCCGGCGAACAGGTTTTTTTCCACTCTGCGTAACGTTCGTGGAGTGGACGTGCGTTTAAATGATGTGCCGTGTTTTGAACGGATGTCATCCAATCCTCCGCCTCGACCGCCGTCATGCGTCGCGGAAATGTTTTCCGCGTGACCCAAGGCGAGGCTTTCTCGAAAGGGCTGTTCTGCGCGCGCCCGTGCGCTGTGACTGGATCGCGGACCAACCTTCATGTCCGGGCGGGGCGGTGTGTGCTGAGGCGAAGCGTGTGCCAGCTGATGACGTCGTGAGGCTGCACGTTTAACGTCGCTGTGCGAACGTTGAGAGGCGGAGGGCGTGACGTCATCAACGCCGTGCTGTCGAAGTGAAGGTTGTGAGCCTCGCGGGAGCGCACGTTTCCTCTGGAGGGACGCGCGCCGCTCTCGCTGAGGGCGGGGCCCGTCATTGGATTCATTCAGCTGTCTCACGCTTATGCCGCCGTGAGCTGCTGATCGCTGAGACGCGGTGGGTGACGGCCGCTCGCGTTCGCTCAGGAGAGGCGTGTGTTGTTTTCGCTGAGAACAGGGACCTCCACCGGACCCGGCCTGCGGTCCCACATTTATACCGATGTGAGCCGGTGAGCGCCGGGCAGCTGTGCGTGCATCATCAACACAGCGCCGTTTGGATGGAGGCTGCTTGTCTCGCTCGGGTGCGCGTTTAACACCGTTTGGGTGGTGATCGTGCGGTTCTGATTGACAACAAGTTATTTCGCTTACCGTGGTGTCACGTGAGCGTCTGGGCATGTGATGGAGCGACGGTGGATTTAAAAAACCTTTATTTAAGGACACCGGCTCTCTATGTGTGGAGGATGTGTGTGTAGCGGCTGTGAGCTCATCCGAACTTACAGACTGGCTAAAAACAGGCATTTTGATCTTTGAAAAATCATTTATTTCAATTCCTGTGTCATTTATACACACATCCTCCGCAGACCGTCATTTCTTAAATCTTTTCCCCCGTGAGCTCTGCGGTTTGTTTGCCCCGAGCGCCGTCTGCAGGCGATCTCTGGGGAAACGCTGAAGTGCAGGCTGCCGGAATGAGGAGGGGTGGTCTCTGGCGGGCGGGGCTGGTGGTGGAGCTGGGCGAGACGAAGCTGCTGCTGCCGTGGAGCGTCGATGTTTCTGCCTCTGCTCTCGACGGTCTCTCCAGCGGGCTGGGGGACGGGATGAGCCGCGCGGCTTGATGAGATGGCGCACAGCTTCCGACATCTCCTCCGACTGCTTCGAATTCGCCAGCATGGTCTTCAAGCTGCTTCCGAACAGCGCGTCCGATGAGATGGGGCCCTCCATCAGGTCTTTGTGCAGCTTTTCCGGCAGCAAGGGAGAGTGACAAAGCCAGGTGGAACGTTGGATTACCGTCATCCACGCTGCAATCCTCGACAGGCAAACCGTGGAAGCGGCGCACATGTTGAGGATGGCGTCTGCCGATTTACACAGGGAGCTCTTTGTCTCCTCCGGCAGGTCTGAGGCCTCCAGCCTTTTCGACATGCTAAATGCTAACAGCGCCACGTTGTTGTTAGCCGCGGCCGCCTGAAAAGCACACTGGTGGGCTCTGTTGGAGAGCGCGGTCACCGCCTGGTCGTGTTTCCCCGGAGGGACGGGACGCTTCTCCAGCCTGGACAGCTTCGCTCCGAAGGCTTCCGCGAGGCTTGGCTCAAGGGGGGGTACCGAGGGATAGCCCCGCTCGGTGAACCCCTCCACTCTGGTGATGGGGGCGTAAGTGGAGACGGGCGCCCTTAACCTACCAGGACCGGCTGCGGCCTCGTTCCAGTACGATGTCACCGCTGGAAAACGAGGCCAAATGGGATCAGGACGGCGAGCCGGCGTGGAGCCAAACCGTCCCGCAAGATCATCCGATCTGAGCGGGGGGGGATGAGGGGACAGAGAGCCCCTTTACGCTAGCAGCTTCCCGGATAATGGCGGGCAGCTCCGAGAGGAGCGCGCCCACGGCAGGGAGCGATGTGGTCGCTGAAGCGGGAAACCCCGGGGGAGACGAGCATCCGCTCGGCCTCCCTCTTTCCAACACTGCGCTCCCCGGGAGGGAACGAGCGTCGGGGCTGCTGCTAGCGTCACCGGTCCCAGAGGAATCATCCGATTCACTCCGAGAGCCGGCGTCGAAGAAATCCATGGCGTCGTCCAGCGAACAGTCTCCCGCCACGGACAGGCAGTCCTCGATGGTAGCCTTAAACAAGGCTGCTCTCCTCTGCCTTTCCTCCGTTGGAAGCTCGTCACAGAGGCGGCAGGAGGAAGCGCGGGCGACGTGGTGGGGACCCAGGCATCCCTCGCAGGTGTTGTGCCGGTCGAAGCTAAGCAAGTAACCGATCTTGCAGGAGGGACACAAGCGGATGGTGCTGGAGCTGGACATCTCGATGAAAGGTCAGTTGTTTTATTGTACTAGCTTGCTGAAGAAAAATGGGAGCAGATTACCCGCTCTTAATGTGATTTATACGGATCGGGTGGGGCCCACACAGCAGGTGGGCGTGGACTAATTTTTTCAGTATGATGCTTGCGCATAATGGGATAAACCGATCAGCGACAGCCTTAAAGGGCGAAGCCTATATGAAATAGAACGATCTTTTCAAATTTACCAATGCATCTTTGTCATGTCTTAATTCAGGAATCAAGTCTCAGCCAGGTTTTATATTGTACAAAATTCACATGTTTGTGCTACAATGACATAAACTTCAATAGTTTTTCTAGACTGATGCTTATAAAAATTATCTTTTGAGTAAAGATGTGACATTTAAACTCTGATGAGTCTACCAACACTAATTTATGGTATGTCCTTACATAAAAAAACAACAATGAACTTATCTCTGCCACACTAAAATGTTTTGGTCATAAATGACACTGCATGTCAGGCAGGCCCCCTCCCTAACAGTTTTTAAGTCTCGCTTATAACCACACTTCTATTCCCTGGCTTTTGACACTGTGTGTTTATTGTTTGTAACGTGCCTGTATTCAACAATGTTAACTATTTTTAGTTACCTTTTTCTATTTGTATCTATGTATATTTTGGTGGGTGCTTTACTTTTTTATTTTTGCTGTACAGCACTTTGGTTGGCCTTTTTGCTGTTTGAAGAGTTTTATACATAAAGTGGTATGGTATGGTATGGTATGGTATAAATGTAGATAAAAAAATGTCACTGATAGACAAGTAAAATATTTTCAAACAAACACACATTTATACAAATGCTGTTCAACAAAACCTTTAAAATTCATCTAGATAAAATTGAGACATCTAAGCAAAATGGGAAATAATTTTATGTATGTTTTCTCCAGAGTTCTACAAATAAATTTGCCTTTTTTTTTAATTAGCTAATTTAAAATCTGAAACCAGTCCTTGAGGAGCATTTTCACTGACTTTTTCACAGCTGTACAATATTCATGCTAAATGTCAGTATTTTGCGATGCATTGTGGTCCAAATAGATTCACGACTATTTCCAGTTTTTTAAGATCTAATCAAATTTTAATTGCCATTTTTGTGTGTATTTGTTACTATCACTGACTATGGCCTTGTTATCCATAAAAAAAAAATAAAAAAAACATTCTTACATTTGGTGTTATATCTTTGTGTTCTCTTTAACCAACATTTGTGTAAATCCACAATAAATGGTGTTCATATCTACCTCTGTTTCAGCTGATGTCTGAAATCATTCCAACATCAAGCATCTTTTCCATGTTGAGGACATTTTTGCTCTCACAACCAAAAATACCAGTAAAACAAAAGTATAATTACATTTGCTTGTACAATTTAATTAAAAGGAGGTGTAAAGAACCAAAATACTTGAGTTAAATGCTCAATCTAATTACCAGAAATAGCTACAGATACATTTGGGGTGTGGTGCCTGATTTGATATATGCACATTGGCAATCAAGGTCAGTATAAATGAAGTCTTGATAAAGACATGTGGTTCCTCAAGCAGCGGTTGAGACCAATGTTGCATTAGTCCAAGCTACTAAAAAGCCCATCAGTATGCACTTATGTGTTCTTTTTTCACAGTTTTCTTGGTAAAAGCTGAATCCTGCTACTGGGCTACTGCCTGTACAGTTTAGTTAGGTAAGAAATTTAAAACATTCTGAATTTATAGAAAATGTTGCATAGGCAAGCTGATAAAAAAAAAAAAAAAAAAAAACTGTAAAAATAAGTGAAGAAAAAAATCACAAACAATAAGTTGCCAACAAATAGAAAATGCTTTGGAGATTTTAGTAAAATTTGGTTAAATTTGGAGATTTTAGTCTCCATTCAAACATTTGCACATTTACTGTCCATCATTGTTTTGTAAAACCTTAAGTGCCACCATCTTGATTGGATTAACCTTATTATCTCCTTGTCCTGTAGTGGCCTTGACATGATGCGGCTAAAGCTTACTGTAAGAAGGCTGTCTTGTCACATCAACACCATCAGAGGTGAAGAACATCCATCGTTAAGTAACCTTATGTTTAACCTCATGCTGATTAGCCCTCCAGCTCTCCATGTGAAGCTCTTCCACCATGTTTGTTTTATACACTTGGTTCTTGCCTTTTTTAACAGCAGTCTGTTATCTGGAGTAGTCTCTGCTAATTTTAAACATGCTGTGGTGCAGTCACTGATAAAGAAACCTGGTCGCGATCCCATGTTGGGGAATTTTAGGCCCATCTCCAAGTTTCCCCTATAGGGGGAGTGGTGGCGCAGAGGTTAGAAAAGGTGGGCCTGTGGTCGGAAGATCATTGGTTCAAGCCCTGGTACAGAGAACATTAAAAAAATGTGGGTGGGGTAGGTGAAGCACCCACACCTGCCTCCACCCTCATTTGCCCCACCCTGGGCCCATGAGCAAGGCCCTTAACCCCCCATCTGCTCCCTAAACAGGTCTCTCTTGAAAAAAAATAAGTTCTCATAGATCAATGAGATTACCTGTATAAATAAAGGCTAAATGAAATCATCAGAAATCTTGGAGAGAATTATTCACAGTTAAAAACTTTCCTGGCTGAACATAACATCATGGATGTGTTCTTGTCTGGATTCAAAACTCTTCATAGCACAGAATCAGCTCTGCCGAGAGTTTTTAATGGCATTCTCCTGGCATGTGACTAGGGCAATCATGTGATCCTTGTTTTATTGGACTCAACTGCTGCTTTTGACACAGTGGACCACATCATTTTATTGTCACGTCTACAGCACCAAGTAGGCATCGGTGGGACTGCTATGGAGTGGTTGGGGTCCTATCTGGCAGACAGAACATTTTCTGTAAAAATTGCATGGTGTGAATCCTTTTCTGCTCCTCTGTCATGTGGGGATCCCCAGGGCTCAATTTTAAGGTCTTTGCTTTTTCTTTGCATTTTACTTCCTCTAGGATTGATTTTCTTTTAGAAAACATGACATCTCCCTTCACTGTTATGCTGATGATTGCCAAATTTATGTGACTTTAAGGCAAGTTGATGCTTGGTCCATTAAACCTCTTTTATCATGTCTTGAGGATGTTAAAGCTTGTATGGTCCTAAACTTCCTGTATTTTAATGAAAAAAGACTGAGGTATTTGTTTTTGGACCCAGTGGTGCATGTCCAAATCCTCCTGTTGACATAGAACCCCTGTCAATGTGCGTTAAGTCCACAGTTTCAAATCTTGGTTTTAAGATTTTAAACTCGACAGTCAAATAAGGGCCACAGTCAAGTCTAGTTTTTATCATTTATGAAAATTAGCAAATGTAAAATCTATTCTTTCAAGGTAACAGTTTGAAACAGTAATCCATGTTTTCATTTCAGCACGGCTGGATTACTGTAATTCCCTCTATTTCTGAGTCAGCCAGTCCTCACTTACACGTCTGAAGCTGGTGCAAAATGCTGCTGCACGTCTTTTAACAGGAACATGTAAAAGAGAGCACATCAAGCCTAACCTGGTTTCTCTCCACTGGCTGCCCGTGTATTTTAGAATTAATTTTAAAATTCTTTTATTTGTTTTTAAGGTTTTAAACAGCCTTGCCCCCCCCACCCCCCCAGTTTAACAGAGCTTCACCGCCGCTACACTCCCACTCTATCACTCAGGTCTGCTGACCAGCTGCTTCTGGTCATTCCCAAGAGTAAGCAGAAACTTAAGCCTCCAGTATACTCCCGCGTATGTCCGTTCACGCGTATGTACGCATGTACTGTACGCAGAGGGTTCAGACTTCATACTTGAGCGTACACCCTGAGTGGCTGCAGAGCAGCTTCACAGACAAGGGGTGTTTACCTTCGGGACAAATTGAGGTCGCCGATTGGTCATTTGCTGACACGCCTACTGGATTGATTGACAGGTTGGAAAAAAAAAACCGAGCGCTGGCAGCCTCAGCCGCAGCGGTGTTCTGTGTTTATATGTTGTTAATAAAAAGTTATAAAAAACAAACAAACAAACAAAAAAAAAACCAAGGAGTGCTGGCTCTGCAGCCCATACATCAGACCAGCCCACCAGGAAATCTCCAGACCCTCCCGCAGCCATGCTGGACCTGAGCTTAATTCGCTCGTGACAAATTCCTTCATTTCTCACCATTTCAGTCATGGAGTCAACGGAGGAGGAAGAGATCACTTGCCTCTTGGCAAAAAAACAAAAGAAAAGGCCAGATCAGGGATGAAGAAGGAGAACTTAATACATTGGTGTCGCATACAAAACAGTCCGTCGCTGGGCAGTTTATTGTGCGACACCACGTACGCGTATGTGGTCGTAAAAATTGACCTTTGCACCGACATGCCCTGGGGGGTATGCTCGTACCTCCGTGTACGTACGTGTGTACCTCTGTATATGGACGTACGCGGGAGTATACTGGGGGCTTTAGAGGAGACAGGGACTCCTCTGTTAGTGGCCCCAAGTTATGGAACGCTCTGCCTTTGCACATTCGACAGGCACCTTCACTGCCCATGTTTAAAACTCATATGAACTTTTATTTTTACTCATTGGCCTTCAACCCAACTGAGACTTGATTTTACTTCATTTTTATTGGTGTTGATTTTATCTGTTTAACTCATCGTTTTGTTGTATTTTAATTCATGTGTGTTTAGCTTTGTCACTTTATTTGTATGCTTTCTTTTATCTTATTTATTACTGATGTTCAGCAATTTGTTTCAGCTGTGGCTGGTGTTAAAGTGCTTATTAAATAAAGTTGTTGATGATGATGATGATTGGGAATGTCAGGGAACGACAAAAGGGTGTTTGACCAGATTGTTTTGGTTTCAGAAATTGTGCAAACATGCACATCCCTCTGTTCGCTGTTCTTTTAAATTCATGTTTATTTTTAATGATGTGGGAATATCTATATTAATTAAAAACCTTTACAACAAGTTTCTGTTTAATTTTAGTTTTAAAAAGTTGTATTTCTTCTTTAGTTACAGTAAGGCTGCTTATCGTAGGGTGTGTGAGCAATGAGTCATAGTTCATGTGTACTGACAGTGATGTGACTGGTTGGCTAAATGAGGGGTGATGGTGAGGCGGATGGTAATTGTTTACAGAGTTCACAGTGCATAGGGTGGCACTGTAGCTGTGATGAGGTCAACTGTCTTCTGTTCTTCCCAGGAACCGAACAGAACAGGTCATGTCAGCATCAGTTTGTTAAAATAGCTTTAAGAAGTTTGTAAGAATGGGCTGCAATTTATTTTATATATTTTTTTCTGTTTTGTTAGTTTAACAGGGCAGAGATTGTCTTTTTTTGGAAAGATAGATACAATACATAAATACAATAAAGATACATTTGTTTATTTTAGCCTTGGGCTTCTAAAACTATGTTCAGTTAGTTAACAAACAACTGTGAATAAATGTTTACTATGATAAAATATTAATTATGTCTTTATAGTTGCTTGCAATTTGTGGAAAATGGATCATCCAGTTGGTGGCTCAGTTGGTACAGCTAGTGCCTAAAGCAAGATGGTCGCCTTATCAAATTCCAGCCAGTGTCCTTGCTTGGTGGTTTTTGCATGTTTTCTCTGTTCATGCATGGGTTTTCTCCGAGTGCTACTCCGGTTTCCTCCCACAGACCAAAAACATGCATGTTAGTCTGATTGGTAACTAAATTGTCCCTAGATGTGAATGAGAAAATAAATGGTTGTTTTTCTCGATTGTCTCCTCAAATATATCATATTGTTCCATATTTTCCTAACAGAGCACTTCACTTGCAGGCTTACTTCCGGTTCCTATAGAGTTTCCAAAAGCAGAATGGGAGGAAGATATTTCAGTTATCAGGCTCCTCCCTTGTATTATTTCTATCTTAACATGATTCTAGACATGCCATTGTGTATCTATTCCTCCTTTCTGTTACTCTCAAACCCAGACAGCCAAAGCAGATGGCCACTTGTCCTGAGCCTGGTTCTGCTGGAGGTTTCCTCCTCACGAGGGGGTTTTTCTTTTCCACTGTTGCATTTAAGCTTGCTCAAAATGAAAGTCTGTGATGAAGTTAAACTCAAAGCAGACTGCTCCTCAGATAAGTAATGTTATTAACTTACTTTTATGTATATGAATGTTTCTGTACAGTGTGCTGATATGACTTCTGTTGTGACTTGGTTCTATATAAATAAACTGAACAGAACTGAATTGTCGCTAAGTGTCCCGGCGATAGACTGGAGTCCTGACCAGGGTGTACCCCGCCTGACTGCTGGCTATGAGCACCAATGATCCCCGCAACCTGCAAAGGAAGAAACAGTTAAAGATGGATGGATGGATGGATGGATGGATGGATGAATGGATGGATTGATGGAAAGATGGATAGATGGAAAGATGGATGGATGAATCATCCTATTGTTATGCAATGGTTGCCCAAAACACTACAAAATCAGATAAAGAAGCACACAATAACTAAGATTTTCTTAAATTCATTACGTTTTTGATTTACCTGTATGTAATGCCTAATTAATACATTTTTAGCTAAAAAAAACAACAACTACCAAATAAGAACAAAATCCACAAATATTGTGTTTGTTTTGTTCTTGGTATATATTTTGTTTATACTTTTTAAAAAATTTTTATTTTAAAATCCACCCAGCATTAGCCACAGGTTTGAAGCTTTATTTATTTATTTATTTGAGTTCTTTAAACAGATTTCATGTTCTGTTATGTGTTCTAATTTATATAAATTTGTCCCTGCCTTTAATAATTCAATTCTATGGTTTCTGCTTCAATTTTCTGATTAAAATGACTGTTTTTGTTTGTTGAACTATTCCTGTGTTCACTCACAGGTATTTATAATTCAGCTGTTGTCTCACCAGGCCTTTGATTGCTAATTACCTCTCACTGGTGGTTCATTTGTTTGCCTGCAGAAGTTATGTTACCTGAGTCCAATACATTTTGTGTATTTTGCCCAAAGGGCAAGACTACAAGCAGTTTTCTAAGAAAAATACACCTTTTCACAGTTTGAATTCAGCCTCTCTTCCTTTGGTCACAATCTGTTTTCTGTTAGTTTCATTCCAGCTTTGTCCTGTCAGATTTAATGAGACTCAGCCGCATCATCTGTTGGACACCTTCTTTTGCACTCACTGTTAGGTGTAAGCTTTGTAAATGCTGCTATTCTTGTTTTTTGTAGTGTGGTATGTCTGTGTGTCTTTTAATGTGATGTGATGCTGAATATCTGTGTTTTTTATGTTCTGCTTAACATGAACCTGCTGTAAAATAACAATTATGCTGAGCCAAGCCCAATTTCTTTAAATATTTTCCTGTTTAAAAATTAATAAGATAAATAAATAAAATTTATTTGTTTTTCCCCTACCAGTTTCTGCAGCACCTTGTGTTTGCAAGTTTTTAATGTTTATATTTTCATCTTCTTAACTGACCACTAGTGACTGTGTTGGGATTTTAATACAACGTGGCAGCAGTTAAATATTAGCTGCATCCGAGTGTGTTGTTGTTAGTCTTCTAAACAAATAATTCAGTCTCAAAGATGAATGTTAAATCTACACAAACATTAAACTCCTAATTGGTTTACTAATACAGTATACTCAAAATTCCCATTTTAATTTGTTACACAACATGACTTCTGTCATAAATCAGCTGGAGGTAAAGAATGACCCTCAAATTTGAAGAGTTGTGCTGAAAATGAGAAGAAACTTGTGATAAATTATCCAGAAAAGTGTATTTTACAAAAAAAATACATAGTGTGCTTTTAAAAGTTAAATGTTGGATCCAGGACAGTGGCCCCATACTGAGAGATTGTTTTGAAAGAACAGGCTGGGAGGTTTTCAGAGGAGCTGCTGAAAATGATGGAGCACTAGATCTTGACCAATACACATTCTCAATTCTGGGGTACATTAGTACATTTACTGACAACGTCTCTACCTTAAAATATGTTAAAAGGTACCCGAACAGAAAACCTTGGCTGAATGCAGAGGTTCGCACCCTGCTGGAAACCAGGAACACTGCCTTCAGGTCTGGAAACTCACATGAGATGAGAAGGACAAGGAAAGAGCTGGTTGCTGGTATTAAGAGGGCCAAGGCCACATATGCACATAGGATCTAGGGTCAATTCACCTCACAAGATCCATGGAGCATGTGGAGGGGCATTACGTGTATAACAGATTACAAAGGCAGGAATGAACAGTGCTCCAAAGACCCATCACTGCCTGATGCCCTCAACAAGTTCTATGCACGCTTTGAAGACGCGAACAGACCACCCAGCACCAGACTCACCTCACCACTGGATGAAGAGAAACTCAGCGTGACCCGAGCAGAAGTAAGGAGTACTTTCAGGAGGATTAATCCGCACAAGGCAACCGGCCCAGACAACATCCTCGGGGAAAGTGTTGAAAGAATGTGTCGATCAGCTCTGTGAGGAGCTGGCTGACATCTTTAACACCTCACTTACCCTGGAGACAGTTCCCACCTGGCTGAAGACTGCCACCATCATCCCAGTCCAAAATAGCTCTACAGTGAATGGTCTGAATGACTATTGGCCAGTGGCCTTCACCCTGATAATCGCTAAATGCTTCGGAAAACTGTTCATGACTCACATCAAAACAACCATCAACATCAACAAGGACCCTCATCAGTATGCATACCGTGAGAACCGCTCAACAGAGGATGCCATCTCTGTGGTCCACACTGCGCTCAACCACCTGGAGCAGAAGGACTCCTACATCCGTATGCTCTTTGTGGACTTCACATCTGCCTTCAGCACCATGATCCCCCATACCCTGATGGACAAACTACTCACACTAGGGCTAAGCCCCTCTATTTGCAACTGGATCCTAGACTTCTTAACAAACAGACCTCAGTCTGTGAGGATTCACAACTTTTCGTCCTCCACCATAACCCTCAGCACTGGCTCTCCTCAGGGATGTGTGCTGAGGCCTCTCCTATTCACTTTGCTCACACATGATTGTGCAGCTACCCATCCAGGCTGACATATTGTAAAGTTTGCAGATGATAAATGGTGGTGGGATGTATCACAAACAATGACGAGTCCAGCAACATGAGGTGGAACACCTGGAGAGCTGGTGCAAAGAGAATAGCTTTCACACAAGGACGTCAGAAGCATCCATAATGTGGGGGGGACACAATGATGTGTGTAGGTGTGTGCACACACGCGCATGTGCGCTCAAAGAAGTGTACACTAATGTACAAAAAAAAGCAGCATTTCACCTATATTTCCTTTAATTCCACACATTTAAAGCATGTTTCTCATCAAGTTTGTGTAAATTCAGCTGTGGGTTTTAAAGACATTTTAACTTTAATACACTTTAACACAGAGCCTCAGATCGGCACTATTTGTCTTCATAGAGAAATAAAAAAAACATCACCACTGGACTTTTTTACTTGTGTTCAACACTACTCATCTAAATTATGTTTCTAATGAAGCTTGAGGACAATAAGGTGTGGGGTTTTAAAGACATTTCAACTTTAATGCACCTCAACACACAGCGTCTCTTACACTTGCAGTGTCTTACAGCGTCAGTTACTGCTAAGCTAAGATGCTACAGATGTAGCGCTCCTCTCAAGCATCCTCCTACCATGAATATATGTTTATGAGTAGCACCCCTGGCCAACAACTGCCTGCACTAAGCTCGCTAAACTGGCGAGCGAGCAACACAGAGGTGTCGCCATCTCCTCCACCTTTGTGCGTTGTCTGCCGAAGCAGAAGACTCAGCAGCTGCTGCTTGCACAATTTCTGCTCTGTGTGTAGAGTTGGAGGTAACCAGGAAAACCTGGAGTGGAGTTTTAGTGGCTTGAGTATTCTCCTATTGATCAAGTGGAATGGATTTGTTCACAAAGAAAGAGAAACTGCACCGCCTGAACTAATGTTTCATAGTAAAAGTGTGTGTGTGTGTGTGTGTGTGTGTGTGGGGGGGGGGGGGGGGTGTCCAAATGAACATTTTTTTAATGTGGGGGGGACTTGTCCCCTTCACATATAATGGTTGCAATGCCTATGCCTTCACATTGATGTGAAGAAGACAAAAGAGATGATCGTGGATGTCAGAAGGAACAAACACACCTACACCCCCATAAAAATAAGAGGATCTGCAGTGGAAGTGGTCTCCAGCTACAAGTACTTGGGTGTTCACCTGAATGACAACCTCAGCTGGGGCAACAACACTTCCAGCCTGATCAAGAAAGCTCATTAGAGACTCTACTTCCTCAACCGGCTGAGACAAGCTGGTCTGGGAAGCTCAGTCCTCACCTCCTTCTACAGGTGTGCAGTGGAGAGTATCTTGTGTTCCAGCATCAATGTGTGGCATGGAGGCTGCACAGCTGCAGAAAGAAAAGCTTTGCAGAGAGTGGTGAAGGCTGCACAGAAGTCTGTTGGAGTCAGTCTCCCCACCATCACAGACATTTACACCTCTAGATGCAGGAAGAGGGCCACCTGCATCATGAAGGACCCCACTCACCCAGCACAGACACTTTTTGCCCCGCTTCCCTCAGGAAGGAAGTTAAGGAGCATTAAGTGTAGAACCACTAGATTGAGGAACAGCTTCTACCCTGAGGCTGTTAGACTCATGAATCTCTAATCAGGATAATAACTGTGAAAAAAATTACATCATGTTGCTGCTGATCTGTTTCATGTTGCTGTGTTCATGCGTGCTCGTCTGCTCATACAGACTCGTGTTTGTGCTGCTGTTCGGCGTAATGTGTTTATGCTATTAGTGCTTATTGTATATTTAGTTGATGTTTTTCTTAGTTCATATCTTAAATCTTATTATTGTTTTTCTTTTACATTTTATTGTTGGATGCAACTGGGACCCTGTGTACATAATTTCATTTCACCACATGTACCACATGTGGTGCAAATGACAAATAAAGAACCTTGAATCCTTGAAAAGATTCTGTCACAAAATTGTTTGCATCAATTTGGTAAAAATATAAAGAGGAACAATACATTTGAATATTTACCTGATGTGATACTTAAGATCTTTTCAAGTGAACTTACATATTGTAAATGCATTTGCTTTTGTAATCTCAGCAATCTCAGCCTAACCTTCCCTTAATTCTGAATTGTTCAAAACCAAACTATTTACTTAAAATGGCTTATCTGAGAGGGTCCAAAAAAACAAAATGATTTGCTGCAGTCTTGAAACAACTACAGTCTCAGAAAAGTCATAGTTCATGTAAACACTATTTTATAAATCTTCACACTGCTGCCAGTTTTGGAAAAACAATAATTCAAACAGCATTCTCAGTGGAAGTGGTTCAGGTGACATGAATGGATGAAAATGGTCTGTGCTACACCTGAATTGCTACAGAAAGCTGCTGCTGCTGACACTAGTTTTATTTTTAACAGTTATTTAACCAGGCAAATCCAATTGAGATCACAGATCTCTTTTTGCAAGGGAGGCCTGGGCCTGAAGCAGCCTAACATGTATGATTTTGGTCTATGGGAGGAAACCGGAGTACCCAGAGAAAACCCACGCCAGCACGAGAAGAACATGCAAACTCCACACAGAAAGACCCCAAGTCCAACTGGGGGATTGAACTCAGGACCATCTTGCTGTGAGGCAACAGTGCTAACCACTGAGCCGTCATGCTTGCAAACAATAAACATAGAATTCTATGTAAATAACTGTGTAATGCAAAGCTCACAGTGAGCGCCAGGCTGTTTCGACTGAAGGATCAGCCAGGTCTAGCCTGGAAAATGCAGGATGTTATCTCCATGTCAACCCACCACCTGTGAGGTGAGTAGTTAGGGTTTAGTGCAGGGTGAATTGGGTAGAAAGTAAGAGTGGGGGTGCTGTGATAAACAACCTTTAGGTGCTCTGCATCCTTAAACAAGCATGAAGTCAAACTGTTGTTGTTTTTGTACGGTTGCTCCCTTCTGTAGCGGTCACATAAGCAAACTAACTACTGAGCTATTGCAGACACAAGCGTGAAGTCACACTAAGCATAATGCTCATATTGTTCTATTTTATTGGAAATTTAAATGTTTCTACTGTGTTTTCTGTTTTCTGTTTAGTATTGAGAAACTCTAGTTTTAAGAACATGATTGCAGTAATGTTTTATTGCAGAGATGATACAGTCACCTGCAGGAGAATTATTTTGTGGTGTTTCTCAGCAGTGAAATCCACTATCAGCCTTTAAATAGGGACTATATGCTTACAACAGTCTCTCAGTCAGATGTACTGTATGCTGTAACTGTGTGTCAACTAATGCATTATCTGCAACTTCTGATTGCTATAATAGATTTAAAACCTGTATTTCAGGTCATGTGTGCTAATATACTGTTTCTACCTGGATTAATGAACATGCATCAGGATACCTAAACATCTTCTTAAATGTTGGCTGGATGCCAAACAGATTCGCCTTAAGGTCATTGCCCAGTGATGCTTTCTTAAAGTCAATTATCAGTCAGACTTGAGCTGTTCACTTCCCCACAATCCACCCCTAATCTAATTTTCTTAATTTGAGGTTAACCCTGACCAGGTATAAAACAGCCACATCAACATTAACTATGAATGTAGGGTTGGCTATCGCTGCTCTGACACTGTTGGCATTTCTTCAATAACTAGAATTCTAGGAAAGAAGGCAACTAAAGATGGGTTGGGATGGAGAATATTATGCCAATGGCACTGAGGGCAACAACTTCTACATTCCCATGTCCAACAGGACTGGAATTGTTAGAAGCCCTTTTGAATACCCTCAGTACTATATGGTGGATTCAATGGTCTACAAGTGTCTAGCTTTCTACATGTTCTTCCTGATCTGCACTGGGACTCCCATCAATGGACTGACATTGTTTGTAACGGCTCAGAACAAGAAGCTCCGTCAGCCTCTCAACTACATCCTGGTGAACCTGGCTGTAGCTGGACTTATCATGTGCCTCTTCGGCTTCACCATCACTTTCACATCTGCTTTTAATGGCTATTTCATTCTTGGACCCACTACGTGCACTATTGAAGGATTCTTGGCCACACTTGGAGGTAACACAAAAGAAGCAAGATAATTCAGATAAATAAACAATTGTTTAGGAATCATAAACTGTGTTATTATTATATTTTTATATGTGTACAATTAACAGCAGTAAAAGTAAAGCGTGTCTCTATGTTTTCCATCCCTGCAGGGCAAATTTCCCTCTGGTCCCTGGTTGTTCTGGCTATTGAAAGGTATATTGTTGTGTGCAAACCCATGGGGAGCTTCAAATTCTCCGGAACCCATGCTGGAGCTGGAGTCCTTTTCACCTGGTTCATGGCTCTTGCTTGTGCTGCACCCCCACTTTTTGGGTGGTCCAGGTAAAATCCTATATTTTTAAAACAAACATTGCTTAAAGGGACTTCAAACCATTCAGTAAAGTTTCTAGAAAATGGGTTTCTAATGTTTGGTTCAGAATACCACTGTGAGTCATGAAACATTTAATAAGGGTTCCCAAAAAGTCTTTAGAAAACATGTTTAAAATAAAAGGATTGAAACTAGCCCATGTTTTCTAGAATTGTTACCAGTAAAAAAATTAAATGAACCCATATGAATAAAAATACAATATATTACAGTAAGGTCTGTTTGGATTGTCGTTATGCCCTTGTTTAAATAGTTTTCTGCAATGGTTTTATACTTAAACCTCTAAAGTTTTGTGTCACAAGCCTCTGCTATAATTATCTTGTGTTTTGGGAACTGATATGTATGGGAATAACTTCTGTAATTGGGGCAGAGGTAGATCAGCCGACTCGGGACCTTAAAGTCCCAGGTTTGATCCCCAGCCATTCCCACATGCCGTGGTGTCTCTGAGCAAGACACCCGATCCTTAATTGCTGGACACTTACATAGCTGCCCACTGCTCCACCTGAGAGCATCCCAGGTGCAATGAGTAAAATACAGAGAACTAATTTCCCCATAGTATGGGAATATACAATGATGACAACACATAGCACTTATTGTTTTATTGCTTATTATGAAAAAGCACATATTTTAAAGATGAAAATGGTAATTCTTGATTTCTTAGAATAAATAATTGAATATATATTTTAAACCTTTTACAGGTACATTCCTGAGGGTATGCAGTGTTCCTGTGGACCTGACTACTACACCTTAGCTCCAGGCTTCAACAATGAGTCGTACGTCATCTACATGTTTGTCGTTCACTTCTTCACTCCTGTCTTCCTGATCTTCTTCACTTATGGAAGCCTTGTTTTGACAGTAAAAGCTGTAAGTAGGGTTTAACTATCAACTGAAGTTTCTGAGTGAATTTAGCTTTTCTTGTTTGACATCTTACCTAACTAAACTCCACAGGCAGCAGCTCAGCAGCAGGACTCAGCATCTACCCAGAAAGCTGAGAAGGAAGTAACACGTATGTGCGTCCTGATGGTCCTGGGCTTCCTGGTAGCGTGGACTCCATATGCTACCTTTGCTGGTTGGATCTTTATGAATAAAGGAGCTGCTTTCACTGCCTTGACTGCTTCTATCCCTGCTTTCTTTGCAAAGAGCTCTGCACTGTATAACCCTGTCATCTATGTGCTTATGAACAAACAGGTTAGCCTACTTTATAGATTTCTCTATACAGTATGTCAAAATGTATGTGAGATGTCCTAAAGTGCTTTCCTTGCTTTGTTTTTCAGTTCCGTAACTGCATGCTATCCACTGTTGGAATGGGCGGCATGGTGGAGGACGAGACCTCAGTTTCAGCAAGCAAGACAGAAGTCTCAACCGCTGCTTAAGGATCATGTGTCTTAACCAGGACGTCTTCTTCACTTTTATGGACATTCCTCAATGATTGGTTTCAGATTTGAAATGAGCACACTCAAAGAGTCTGGAACTTTGCCAAATGTATTCATGGACTCAACAGCTCTGCAAAGGAATTCTATCTCCCCTGGTCATGTGTGCAAAGTAGCAAGTGTACATTTATTTGGAAAGCTTTTCTCTACAGTATTTGGGTGTGTGTTTGTGAGTGTATGATTGAATGAGAGAGAGAGACAAAAGTTAGGGTAAACTGTAAACCTCTGAACATCTGAATGCGCAGTCAAATGTTGGAAAATGTATGTGTTTGTTTACCAGTGGAATTATTTTCATGCATTAAATAAAACACAAACAAAAAGAAATATTGTTGAATAGATAATAAATGAACGCATTAAAATACAGTGGTCTGCTCATTAATTTGTGTTTTTAGATTACCCAAGGTTCCTATAATGAAAATACACCCCAAGTATTTTCTCAGTGAAAACAATAATCATTTGACTCAAAATCAGAGTCCCTCGCATTCTTAAAAAACTGATGCTAGTTAGTCGCTATGTTAGAAGCAAACAGATTTACCTCAAAGATTTTTTGTTAGATTTTAGAATCAATAAGTCATAAAGTTCTGCTGTCTATTATCCCCTTGACTAAAGCTTCACCTACATTAAAACATTTCCACAGAACCCTACTTCAGCAAACCTGGTGTTTACAGCGTACATTTGTTTACAAAGGTTTGATCTTATATTACTTTCAAATGTAGGTTTGAAAATGTTTGTTTGATTACTTATCATATCTTAGATCCCTAAATCTGATTTCACATCAAATGCTAATTGTTATACATTGCAAGAAGACTTCATTGCATGAGCAAGAAATAAGTCATCAACTTTTATTTGTTAATCTAACATGCATTTAAAAAAAGTTTCAAATTATAATATAAAAATGTTGGTCTTTATCTCATACTCCAACTAAAAAGAGAAGATAAACTAGTGTGACAACAGTAAAAACAAGTTCCTTTGTTATCTGTGTTAGCTCTGTCTATACTAATTGCATATCTGTTATAAGAATCAAGCTCATTTTTATTGATGTGTCACATTAACTCCCTTTAGTTAGCCTCAAAATGTGCAACAAATTTTTGTGTAGGATTTAAAACTGTATGCGTGATTTAAAATTTTCAATTCAACCTTTATTTGCATAGATAAATCACACTGAGCAGCATAGTGGCACAACTGGTAGAGCTGCTGCCAATCAGCAAGTAGGTCCCCAGTTCAAATCCCGGTCCGGGGGCCTTTCTGGGTGGAGTTTGCATGTTCTCTCCGTGCATGCGTGGGTTTTCTCCAGGTTCTCCGGTTTCCTCCCACAGACCAAAAACATGCATGTTAGGCTGATTGGTAACTCTAAATTGTCCCTGGGTGTGAGCGAGAGAGTGAATGGTTGTTTGTCTTGTTTGTCTCTATGTGGCCCTGTGATGGACTTGCGACCTGTCCAGGGTGTACCCCGCCCCTTGCACAGTGATTGCTGGACATGGGCACTGGTGACCCCCGTGACCCAAAATGAAAGAAGCGGGTAAAGATAATGGATGGATGGAAATCACACTGAGCCTCAAAGGCTCTTTTACAAGTAAGACCTGTCTAGACAGACCAAAAAGTTGTGAAAGTAACAACACGCAGGATTTGGACACACACACACAAAAAAAAATCCCAACAGGCTCTCTCTCAATGGTCGATGAAAGATAGCATGAAAACACCCCACCCACGTAAGCACATGGTGACGTACACATTCTGCAGGGGAGGGGAAGACAACAAGGGCATTGAGTGTGTCCAAGGACGCTCTCGGAGGCACTGTAGGAGTTCTGATAAGAATGGAATAATCAGCCAGTTCCGTCCAGTGAGAATTGAAAAAGTCTTGAAATGATGACGCTTATTCAGCCAGTTTCCCTCTGATAGGTTCGTAGACTTCCTCGGTGGGAGGGAAGGAGACAGAGCATCAGATTTACAGACCCTCCAGGCAAATTGAGGTAAGGTGGCCTGCCAAGGTCAGCTGAGGGGGCTGAATTCAGATAAACAACATATGTTTTGGAGACAGGTAGAACTTTATAGTTTTATATCTGCCTTGAGTCTTTGCTGGTCTCACGTAGATTCCGAAATGTCCAAATTAAGTGGACACACTGCTGGGCCGTGCCTGAGAATATTCCTTGAGATCTGATCCATCGTGCCAGTGAGTCCTAGAGGCCACAAATGGTCAGTGATTCTCCCAAATCACATCCAATTTACAGTTCAGTTCACTAAACAATTGAGTCTGGGTGCTCGAGACATGGAGCAAACCATCACATAAGACCGGCAGCCTGACCAGGGCCAAATTAGCTGCAGCTGTCTTCTTTGTATGTTGATAAACCAGGAACCAGCTGATTCCAAAAAGAAGGAAACCTGTTATCACAAATCCAATTAAATATGCATCTTTGACGTCTTCGATTGACAGCAGAGGTAGACACATAACAATCCACTTCCCACAGGAATCAAAGACATATCCAGCTGTGTGCATGCCATCAGGGCAGTTCAGGGCAAAGCCAAGCATAGGAGAGGAGAGGAGGGGAAAGGCATCTGCCCTTGACAAGAGCAAATGGTGAAGTGATAACATAAGCATGTAATGAAGAAACATTACATGTGATCTAAATCCAACTGAACAACGATTACTGTGTAGTGAACTAGGCCTCTGACCAAAACCTGCCTCTGAAGACCTTCATGGGACAGGAACTGTTATTTCATTGATTTGAATCCAGAAATACAAATTAGCTCATCCAGAGACTGTCTAATTGTATCCAGAAGTAATCAATTGAAAGAACACTCTTCTTTTATATTATCATTACTACTTTACAATATCTTGATAAATCAAAAGTGTGTATGGTTCATACCATTTTTAAATGTTGAAGTGAACCACTCATTTTAAATCAACTGTGAAACAGTATTAATGATTTTTTAATCCTCATTGAAATTAGAAATCAAGTTAAATGTCTATTTTACAAAGTAATTATGCATTTTTGATCTTCTGTCTGAAATGAGAAGTAGTGATGTCGGTCAAAAGTCAGAGGGAAGTTATTGGAACGAAGTGTCGTGTTTTTAAAAACTCTCAGACAGTAAATAAGAAAACTGGCACCTGTAAGTCTGTCATTTCTCCAAAACATTTCTCGGTCTGTTCCTAAAACATTCCTGCTGTTTTCTTGACTTGTAATGACCCTCTGACATCCCTAGAACCACCCCTGTTGGTTGCTTCAACCAATCAGGAGGTCCTAAAGTGAGAACTCTTTAAAAGTCGACACTTCCTGGAACTATTCAGTTCTAGCAGTTCTGTAGAGATCTAGAGTTCTGGAGTTCAGTTCTGGAGTTCTGGAGTGGAGCTCTGGAGTGGAGTTCTGGAGTCAGTGTGGCAGTTCTGCAGTTCTCAGTCTTCATGGAGTTTTTCCACTGCTGAGTGGAACTTCGGACTCAGCTTTCCAGTCTGATGGAGTCATCCATCTCTGCAGGAGTCACGGTGCCTCGCTGTGACTTCACCCGGGCGAATGCCCTACAACTTCTGAGGAAGTTTGTTCTGTTGAACGGAGTATCTCAAGACTTCTGCTGAGTCGCAGCCGCCCTGAGGAGATGCTGAAAGGTAGCGTGCCAGGGACCTCTTGACCATAGCAGACCCATCCTCTGCCAAGGTAAAGAGTCGTCACGAGATTCACGCACTAAGTGGACCGAGGGCGAGCTGCGTTTGAAAGGAGCGTGCTGTTCTGGTCCACAGACATGCATCTTACTTCAAAGTGCTGTTTTTAAACTCCTCCATTTTCCCATCTTTAAACCTCTATCTTGCCAGTAATTAATCTAGATGCCTTCAGAAATGTCTGTTGTTTTTATTAAGTAAAACGTGCCAAGTTTTATTAATCAGAACCAGATCAGTCTAATCAAGTGTACAATGTTTTGATGTTAAATTTTGATTCTGTTCAATAAATGACCCCATTTATTTTGATGGGTCAAAGAAAATTAACGTCTCATGTCACTGATTAAACCATCTACGCACAGTTACTTCTGTCACATGGCTGTAATTAGCTCAAAAAAGAGAGAACCCGTTATTTAAATATAATTGTAGTGAGAGTACAGCTAACCTAGACCTTGACACACTACAACTGTATACAAAAAACTTTACTTTGGCATAGGTTACTAGAGACCTGCTGCCTTGACATCTGTGGTCATGCAATTCTTTGACTGACTATTTTTGAAGCATCTGAAGGACATCACAGGTCCTCTGCTGGACCCCCTGCAGTTTGGTTACCGAGCAAAGAGGATTGCCATTGATGCAGCCAGTTTGGGACTATACTTCATCCTGCTCCTCCTCAACCACCCAAGGACGTATACCTGGATCCTGTTTGAGAACTTCAGCTCATCCTTCAACACCATTCACCTAGACATCCTCCATCAGAAGCTCACCCAGCTCACAGTGTTGGCCTCTACTTGTCAGTGGATCACCAGCTTCCTGACTGACTGGCAGCAGCAGGTGAGGTTGAAGAACATCTTCTCTTGCACGAGAACCATCAGCACCGGTGCCTCTCTGGGGCGTGTTCTTTTACCACTCCTCTTGTCTCTGTACACAAATGACTGCACCCCAGTGGACTGGTCTGTGAAACTCCTGAAGTTTGCAAATGACACTACTATTAATGGTCTGATATTGGACAAGGACAAGTCTGCATGCATTCAGGAGTTTGATCGGCTGTTCATTGGTGTGATCAAAACTACTTTGAACCTGACCCGCTCAAGACTGGAAATGTCAGTGAACTTCGGTAGAATCACCCCAATAGGGCCTTCTCCTACTCTGCTCCTGTTTCCTGGAACATCTTGCAAAAGAACTGAAGCTCTCGACCTTGACCTCTCAAACATCTGCTAAGTTCCTGGCAAACACCAATGCAGACATGTTTCTGTTTTTAGTATTCTACATTGCCTTACAACCTAGCTTTTTTAAAAACATTTTAACACCATTTTATTTCACTTGTTATTCTCAATTTGTATGCATCCTTTATGATTGTCTACTGTGGTCTTTGTTGTCTGCTGTTGTCATCACTCTTTGTTAAAATCAGGTCTCTCTTGTAAATGAGTCCTCAAGGCTCAATGGCATAAACCTGTATAAACAAATGTTGAAAAATGTCTCCCCTCATCATCCACAACACCACTGTGTCTACTGAGGATCACTTCCATTTCCTAGAAACCACCCTTTCTCGAGACCTGAGATGGTCCTCACACATAGACATTGTTTGGAGGAAGACCCAACAGAGAATTTACTTCCTGCTGCAACGCAAGAAGTACAACCTACCACAGGAGCTGTTGGTCATCTTCTACACAGCCCTATATTCAATCTGTTTTTTGCACATCCATCACTGTGCAGTTTGGCTCATCCACAAAACAGGAAAAGTCCAGACTGCAGTGAACAATCAGGTCTACAGAGAAGATCATCAGGGCTGACACTCCCTTAATCCAGGACTTGTTCAGAGCCATATTGAGGAAAAGGACTGGTAAAATCTCTGCAGACCCCACACATCCTGGACACTAACTAATGGGACGGCTGTGGCTGAGTGGTGCTGGCCCTTTTCCTCATCGACAGTCATGTCAAACTGGTTCAAAACCAACAAAGTCCATGCTCAATAATCCAGGTATACAATCCAACAATTTTCAGTCAGGTCAACTGGACAGTTTCTTTTTTTTTTTTGTGTGCTGAAATATTTCACCTTCCATCCAGAAGGCTTCTGGATGGATGGTGAAGCTACATATATGAACAAATCATTCTAAAGAGACTAATCATTGCTTTAGATCACATTCATACACTGATGGGACACACATCAGAGGCTATGAGGTGTTCAGTGTCTTGCCCAGTAACACTTCAGCATGTGACTGCTGGTGAATTCAAACCCCCAACTCTCGCATTGGAGGACGACTGCTCTAACCAGAGGAAGGGGCGTGCCAACGAGACCATATTAGCACCAACATAACTGGTTTGTTCCACTTTGGAGTAAGCTGTTGGAGGAAGAATCAGTTTTGTGTTGTGTGATTCCTTGACTGATGAAGCCTTCTGGATGGAAGGTGAAACATTTCAGCACACACAAAAAAAAGAAACTGTCCAGATGACCTGACTGAAAATTGTTGCAGTCAAACTCCTTGTTTGTGCACACTAACTTGACAAATATAGTAGTTCTGATTCTAATTATCTGTGTTGGACCAAGTTCAATTGGTAAAATCAGCAGGTAATGCCCCTGGAGGATGTAAAAATATCATCCTCAATAGCACTTTATCTTTAAAATCTCATGTTAATAACATTACTCTGTCTGCATATTTTTATCTTTGAAACATAAACCGTCTCCATTCATTTCTTACTCCCACCAGTAGAGCCATCCTCATCAATTCTCTTGTCATCACCAGAACTACTTCCAAGGTACACATCACCCCAATCCTTAAACATCTTCACTGGTTACCCATAAGATATCGCATCAACTTAAAGATTCTCCTCCTCACTTTAAAAGCTCTCCATAACTTGGCACCTCTGTACCTCACTGATCATCTTTGTTATATGGGGCGGCTGTAGCTGAGTGGCTAGAGCAGTCGTCCTCTAATGAAAGAGTTGGTGGTTCGAATCCACCAGTAGTCACATCCCAAAGTGTCCCTGGGCAATACACTGAACACCACATTGCCTCCAATGTGTATCTCATTGGTGTATGAATGTGATAAAGCACTGATTAGTCTCTTTAGAATTTTTTGTTCAATTAGCTTTGTAGAGAACTAGTAGAGTGCTCAATGAATGGGTAAATGAGGACACAGATTGTAACTTAAAGCAATTTGAGTGTCTTGATAAGATAGAAAGGCACTATATAAGTACAGTCCATTTACCATTTATTACACACCTTCCCAAAGTCTTCACTCCTCCTTATCCACTTTTTTCATTCAACCTTTAGTTAAACAGATAAGTCACATTGAGCCTCGAAGACTCATTTACAAGTGAGATCTGTTTATTCCTTATCTTGTTATACCTCCTACCAGCATGACAACCATGGAGTCCAGAGCCTTCTCCCGCAAACCCCCTCATCTCTGGAACTCTCTTCCACAGCACATCCATAATTCTGATTCTCTGTCCTCATTTAAATCTAACCTTAAGACTCACTTTTCCAAACTTGCTTATTCTATTTAATATCATTATGTATTCTACCAATAATTGTGTTCGATTTTATTGACATTTGCCATTTATTGTTTTATTGTTTTTTATTTTTGTATTTCTTGTTCGGTGACCTTGAGTAATTTGAAAGGCTCCTTCAAATAAAATGTATTATTATTACTATTATTATTATTATTATTATTATAACTGAGGAGTTGGCAAACTGATCACAGTGCAACTTACAAGACATAAAACCATTCACACCTGGTGACAATTTAAATTTACCAAGTAACCTAACGTGCATGTTAGGTTTGTGGGAGGAAACCAGAGTCCTCAGAGGAAACCCACACATGCACAGGGAGAACATTAACTCCACACAGAAAGGCCCAGCTACTTTTGAACCTGTGACCTTCTGCCTTTTTTTTTTTGCCTCAGTCAGTGTTTGTGTGTGCATTTGTCTGTAGTATTTGCAAACAATTTTATGAATCACTGAAAATGTTTTCATCACTGGTTACACATCTATAAATATTTTTTAGAGACAACCTGATTCTAGGTGGCCATCACCATTAATTGACAAAAAAAAAAAAAAAATGGCTATACTCAGTGAATTTGACAGATACTAAGCCTAAAATTTGATGTGATAGTAGCTGGGAGTCACTCACAACACATATGCTGAACACTAGCAGATTGTGCAAGATCTTGCTATATATCATGTGTGCAAATAATGCTGTTTTTATTTTACATTATTTTACATTTTATTTTTATTTTTTGCTATCAAAGCATTTTTATAAATTTTTCATTTTGAACATACAAAATATAAAAAAATCATAAAACAAAAAATAAATAAATAAAAATTATACTTCTCCCACCCCTTCCCTCCCACACCAGATCAGCCACACATTCATTCAACCTTTATTTATACATGTTAAACCCACTGAGCCTCGAGGACTCATTTACAAGAGAGACCTGAAAAGATTGTGTGGCAGCAGTGGGATATGCATTACATAAATAAAAATAATGCATGCATAAATAAATTAAACAGGCACTGACAAATTTTCCACATATAATATAAAATGCTGCCACGTATCCCAAAATCTTTTGACAGACACCTTCAGGTTATATCTTATTTTTTCCAAATGGGTATGATACATCAACTCCCTTATCCAATGTACATACGCTGGGGTGTGTGGTTTCTTCCAATTGCACAAAATTAGCCTCTTGGCCAGAAGAGAGCCAAAGGCAATCAAATCCCTCTCACATTTGCTGAAGGATCTGTCCACAGGGACCACCCATAACAATGAGAAGAGTGGAGATGGGTGAACAGTTTTGCCACATATTCCAGAGAAGGTGTCAAAAATAGATGGCCAAAAAGTCAGCAGTTTGGGACAAGTTCAGAATGTATGCAGGAGTGTATTTGGAGTTTGTTTGCAGTGCTTGCATGCGGGGTCCAGGTTGGCTTTGATAATGGACAACTTGTCTTTGGACCAGTGCAGCCTGTGCACTACCTTGAATTGAATTACGGCATGTCACAGGCAGACTGAAGAAGAGTGTTCTTAATGATCCTTCTGCAGGTTGAGTCTGATATGGGTTCCTCCAAGATCGCTTCACATTTCAGTTTAAGGGAGTCCAAACTGAACTCATGGTAGCCTTTCCACCTTTCCAAGATGGCCGCGCTCAGAGCAGTTGCAGCTTCACAGGCTCCCGGTACCATCCTAGAAGTTTTGATATTGACTCTGTGCCTGACTCAGCGCGATTTATGCGTGTGAACTATAGCCGAACCGAACTGATGAGAATAGGAGCGGATTTGCCACGAAATATAGCAGAAATCAGCAACAAACTCAAAGCTACGCTCGGCAGAATGCAGATCTTAAAGTCATCTACCTGGAAGCTGCAGCAGAGGCGTTCCAGCGGGCAGAAGAGGAAGCGCTGCTCCCGGCTTAAGAGGAGAGGATGCCGGGCGGGGGTTATGGTGAGGCTACGAGCTAACGCTAAAGCCGGTAAACTCCCCATGCCGTCTCTCTTTCTGTCGAATGTCCGCTCGTTGGACAACAAGGTGGATTTACTTCGTCTGAGAGCGGGCGCCTCAGAAGAGATGAAGAAGTGTGCAGTGCTTTGCCTCACGGAAACGTGGATTACAAGCGAAACGCCGGACACAGTCTTCCAGCTGGATGACAGACTTTTTTTTCGAGCGGACCGCTGCAGCGAGCTAACGGGGAAATTACGGGGAGGCGGAGTATGCATTTACGTGAGTAAAAGTTGGTCCACGAACTGTACTGTTGTAAATAGCTCATGCTCGAAGGCTTTGGAGCAAATAACAGTGAAATGTTGGCCACATTATCTACCCCGAGAGTTCACTGTGACTTTCATCTCTGTCGTTTACATTCCTCCGGACGCTAATGCTAATGAATCACTGCAGGAGCTTCATGATATCATCAGCTCGCTGCAGAACAAACACCCTGAGGCTCTTTATGTGGTAGCCGGAGACTTTAACCACGTGAATCTAAAGGACTGTCTCCCAAGCTTTAATCAGCATGTGACGATTCCGACACGTGGAGACCGCACGCTGGACCGTGTTTACACGAACGTAAAAGATGCAAACAAAGCCGAACCCCGCCCCCACCTAGGACTGTCAGACCACATCTCAATCCTCCTGGCTCCTGCTTACATGCCCCCGCTGAGACGCTCCAGACCGGTACAAAAGAAAGTTAAATGTTGGAGCCAGGACAGTGGACCCATACTGAGAGATTGTTTTGATCGAACAGACTGGCAAGTTTTCAGAGAAGCTGCTGAAAATGGAGGTTCGCTTGATCTTGACCAATACACATCCTCAGTTCTGGGTTACATTAGTACATGTACTGACACAGTCTCCACTATCAGAAATGTTAAAAGCTACCCAAACAGAAAACCTTGGCTGAATGCAGAGGTGCATACCCTGCTGGAAGCCAGGAACACTGCCTTCAGGTCTGGAAACTCAGAGGAGCTGAGTAAGACAAGAAAAGAGCTGGTTGCTGGTATTAAGAGGGCCAAGGCCACATATGCAAAGAGGATGGAGGGTCAATTCATCTCACAAGACCCTCGGAGCATGTGGAGGGGCATTAAGTGCATAACAGATTATAAAGGAAGGAGTGAACAATGCCCCAAAGACCCATCTCTGCCTGATGCCCTCAACAAGTTCTATGCACGCTTTGAAGACCCGAACAGACCACCCAGCACTAGACTCACCTCGCCACCGGATGAAGAGCATCTCAGCGTGACCTCAGCAGAAGTAAGGAGTACCTTCAGGAGGATTAATCCGCACAAAGCAACTGGCCCAGACAACATCCCCGGAAAAGTGTTGAAGGAATGTGCTGATCAGCTCTGTGAGGTGCTGGCAGACATCTTTAACACCTCACTTACCCTGGAGACAGTTCCCACCTGCCTGAAGACTGCCACCATCATCCCAGTCCCAAAAA
>NC_056504.1:28201790-28224870 GCF_014905685.2 Nematolebias whitei
TCACTCATCTCTCTGCAATTGGGTTCCAACATTGAGGTTCGTGACAGTTTATACTCATGCTCTGCAGCTTGGAGACATTATCAAATGACTGCATGTGAAAACACAAATATTTAGTTAAATTAAATCAAATACTTCAATACTACTAATATTATTATCAATACAATCAATATTGATACATTAATATTTATAAAATAATACTTGAATATTACTAACTCAGACAAGGCAAGTTCAAATAAATTTCACATTTGTTTTTCTACACATTATTTACTTTTACCCCTTGTCTATGGTAAGACATCTGTTTTAATCAAATTTGGTAAACCCTAAAAAAGTTCTGTGACACTCATATATCCTGGTGCACGCTCAATAATCCAGGTAGAAAAATCTAACAAAGTTAAGTCAGGTCCTCTGAATGAACTAAAAAAATAAAAAAATAAATAAATAAATAAATAAATAAATAAATAAACAAAAATTAAAACTTTGAAACCTTTCGTCTTTTGTCCACAATACTTTGTCAGTTTGAGAAGCTGTGATAAACTCAGTCTGTGACACTGATTCCATTCAATTCAACCTTTATTTATACAGGTTAGTCTCATTGAGCCTCGAGGACTCATTCACAAGAGACTTGTTTTAAACAAAGAACACAGATGACAACAGTAGACCATCCATCCATCCATTATCTTTACCCGTTTGTTCTATTTTGGGTCACGGGGGTCGGGTCACTGGTGCCCATGTCCAGCAATCACTGTGCGAGGGGCGGGGTACACCCTGGATGGGTCGCAAGTCCATCGCAGGGCCACATAGAGACAAACAACCATTCACTCTCTCACTCACACCTAGGGACAATTTAGAGTTACCAATCAGCCTAACATGCATGTTTTTGGTCTGTGGGAGGAAACCGGAGTACCCGGAGAAAACCCACGCATGCACGGAGAGAACATGCAAACTCCACCCAGAAAGGCCCCTGGACCAGGGTTTGAACCAGGGACCTGCTCGCTGAGAGGCAGCAGCTCTACCAGTTGCGCCACTGTGCTGCCCACAACAGTAGACAATCATAAAAAAAAACATAAAAAGAAAAGTAAATAGAAGAAATTATATATAAAAAAAAAAACCAGCTACATTATAATGCAATGTAAATGACTAAAAACAGAAACCTGTCTGCATTGATTTTTGCCATGAGCTTAGCAGTTGTTTAAAGTCCTTCAGAGAGGTCAAAGTTGAGAGCTTCAGATCTTTTTGTAAGGTGTTCCAGGTTACAAGAGTGAAGTAGGATAAGGCCCTTTTGCTTAGTTCTGTCCGCACTGAGGGAACACTGGATGTAATAATGTCCTGAGAGTGCACGCTGTAGCTGCACTCACGTAGTAACATGTAGGAGGAGATGTTTGAAGGCAACAGACCAAGATGTGATTTAAAGATAAAAATGCACCAGTGTGAGAGTCTGCGTGAAGTTAATGATGACCAGTGAATACAGGGTGCAGTGATGGGTACGGTAGTTAAAGCCAGTTATGAAACTTAGCACACCGTGATAGACGGCGTCCAACATCTGCAGAGTGCTTACGTCACTGTAATCAATGGAAGGAAGGAAAGTAGCAGTTACAATGTGTTTCCTAGCATTCAGAACTAGACAGGATCTATTTCTGAAAAATAAACCCAGTTTAACTTTCAGTTTCTTTACTAAGTTTTCAATGTGGAGCTTAAAAGAGAGATGCAAATCGACCAAGATACCCAAGTATTTGTAGGAATCGCCAAACTCAATAGGAACACGATTCAAAGATAAAATAGATGGAAGAACTGCTGGAACCGACTTCCTGTTTGAAAACAACATCCCTTTGGTTTTGTCAGCATTTAGCACAAGTTTGAGATGGATCAAATCTGACTGGATGGTGTCATAAGCAGACTGTAAAGCTGGAAAACCTTAGAAACTGTTTTAGCTCAACAATAAACATCTGTGTCATCAGCATAGAAATGTAAGGATGCATCAGGGATGCTCTGACCTACATTTGTAGAATGTGAAGAGGGTGGGTCCTAAGACTTAGCCTTGTTTTGTTAGCCACTGTTGTTAACAGTTAGATAGCTGGAAGAAGTACCATTATGTTGAACACATTGCCTCCGATCTGAGAGATAATTGGAGAACCAATCAATAGTGTAATCTGAGAAACCAATTTCAGAGAGCTTATGACATAAGATGTCATAGTCAGTTTCACAGTGTCAAAGCTTTAGACAGCTTTAGACCCATACTTATACACAGTCCATTTATGACTCTAAAAGGTATTTTGTTAACAAATACATTTTAAAATCAGAGAACCATTCAAAGGTCTGTTAAAATCACCAGCATAATGTTATTCCCAGTTTGTTTCATTACATTTTGCAGCCTTTTCTTAAGAGCCTCGGTGGTTTATCACATTCTCAGACTAATAGACTTACTACTTTCTCTAATCTGATCAACTGTGAGCTGGTAATTTTAAGTCACAGTAATTACAATTACCAGCTCACAGTTAATTAGTCAAGATGCTGATTAAATCTGTTTTTATTTTGCAGATCATTGGGAATTATTTTCAATTTAAGTTAGAGAGACCAGACTGAGATAGACTGGACATGGCCAGAGGAGGGACAGTGGGTATATTGGTAGAAGGATGTTAGAAATGCAGCTGCCAGGAAAAAGCCAAAGAGGAGATATATGGATGCAGTTAGAGAGGACATGGAGGTAGTTGGAGTGAGGACAGAGGATGCAGAGGACAGAGTGAGATGGATGAGGATGACTCTTATTGCCTACCCCTGATGAGGGAAAAGCTGAAAGAAGATGTAACAGTAACTTAATACAAACAAGTCCTGTTGTTTTTTATTACATTCCTATGTTTTCCCTAAATTCATAATATACTCTGAACATCAGAGAGTTTAAGGGTTCCCCTGGACCCCTAACTTTATCTCCCAGATGTCCAACATGTACTCCCCCCTTGCTTAAATAGATAACTTTAGTAACTGGCATTTATAGTGTATGTGAATGTTTTTGTTCAGTGCCCTGATGTAATTTATGTTGTGAATTGGTGATATATAAATAAACTGAATTGAACTGAATCAAATTGTGCTGTACCTCTGATGATCTCTTTCCTAATCTTATCCATTCTTGTCACTCCTGAGGAGAACCTCAACATCTTCATTTCTGCCACTTTCAGTTCTTTCTCCTGTCTTTTTGTCAATGCCACTGTCTCCAGACCATACAACAAAACTGGTCTCACTGTTCCCTTTTAAACATTTCTTTGGACCTTCGCTGCTATTCTGTTATCAAAAATCACTCCTGAAACCTTTCTACATCTGCTCCATCCTGCACGGACTCTCTTCTTAACCTCTTGAATGTATTATTCTTCTATTCCATTCCTCAGGCTCTTTCTCACTCTCAAAACTGCCACTTCTTTTAATAAATAATGGATAGCAAAAGACCTCACAGAACTCATCCTACAAGTAATAGAAACATACTTAACACTGATTTACGTATAAGTAACTCTCAGCTCATGCTTCCAAAATGGTGGTCTCATCTTAATCATGTTTTTTTTATGGGAAGCTTGTGAGATTGAATGTTTTACAGAGTGTCTTAGCTGTGAAGTCTGGAGATTCCTAAAATATTTCTTGTACTCACTTTTCCAGACAAGGAATCACAGACCTGAATGTTTCACTGATTCCAATTTATTACTGTAGCTACAACTGCTATGTCACCACTACCCACTTCTGTCAACCACCACAATGCCTGGTTGGCTAGTCATCACCTGTTTGCCTCCTACCAAACTCAATATCAGATTTTAACATTTTTCTCTTGGTTCAAATTGATGGATTCTCACTAGAAATAATTTTTCATTGGTGTTATTCTCAGCAAATTCCATGGCATATTGAAGCTGTCTGAAATTACTCAAAGGAGGCACGGCAAGAAAAAATTGTGAGTTTTGTGAATAACCTTCTTCCTCATTCCAGAACTTAAACAAGATTCTTTGCAGAGTGCTTTTTATCTATGTTGTAAAAGAAGCTGTTGTCCATAAACTACAAAAAGTCATGCATATAAGGTATCAAAGTACAAAAAGACGTCAGTAAATGGATTCACCTTGTTAAAGAAAGGTTGTAATATGTTACATATTATGACAATATATACACAATGATGGCTTATAATAAATGTAGTATTCTTCAAGCTGTTCTTTTCTTTAAGTAGAGTTCTCTGGTTTAGTTTTACTTTTGTGTAAACAGATAGCCTCGTCCTATGGTGCCTTGTTTAGGAGATGACACCTTCTACCGGTGTACGTGTTTGTTCTGCATTGACATAAACTTAGAGACTTTTTCAAGACTGGCGCTTCTAAACATCTTTTTTGAGTAAAAGTGTAAAATTTATACTCTGAAGATCCTACGAACACTAATTTATGGCATGTCCTTACATATTTTTAAAACGATGAAATGATCTCTGCCACACTAAAATGTTTTTGTCATAAATATAGATACAAAAAATGTCACTGGTAGACCAGTAAAATATGTTCCAACAAACAAACAAACAAGCAAACAAACACACATTTATTTAAATAAACACACACTTCTCCTTTAAGCCAAACATATACAAATTAAATGTCTCCTACAAGTCAATCCTCAGTAAACCATACCTTTTCATTTTCACTGTTTTCAGTTAGTGAGGTTAACAAATTGTTAAAAGAACTAGACTCAAAAAAATCTGCAGGCCCTGATGACCTTCCACCTTATTTCTTAAGGCTGGCCACTCATATCATCACAGTCCCTGTGATCCACATCTTTAATCTATCCATTAGCCAAAACTCTGTTCCAGATGCTTGAAAACAGCCTTTGTTCTACCTTTGCTGAAGGGAGGTGACCCCACCTCACTGAACAACTATCACCCAATCTCTAAACTCTGTATTTTAGCTAAGGTTCTAGAAAAACTGATAAACTCTCAAGCCAAAAAGTATTTGGACTCATTTAACATCTTACCTCTCCATCAATCTGTTTTCAGGAAACAACACAGCACAACGACTGCTTCGCTGAAGGTTTTTAATGATGTTGTTAAAGCACTGGATGCTAAGGATTATTGTGCTGCACTTAGACCTGTCTAAAGCTTTTGACACTGTGGATCATGACATCTTGTGTCATAAGCTCTTAGAAATTGGTTTCTCAGATCACACCATTGGTTGGTTCACTAACTATCTCTCAGATTGGCAATGTGCTTAACATAATGTACGTCTTCCAGTTATTTAATTTTTAACACAATGGTGTAACACAAGGCTCAGTCGTAGGATCCACCCTCTTTACAATGTACATAGATAATGTAGGTCAGAGCATCCCTGATGCATCCATACATTTTAATGCTGATGATACAGTTGTTTATTGTCGAGCTAAAAGAGTTGCAGGTTTTCCAGCTTTTGCAATCTGTTTTTGTCATCATCAAGTCAGATTTCTTCAGTCTCAAACTTCTACTAAACACCAACAAAACCAAAAAGATGTTGTTTTCAAAAAGGAAGTTGGTCCCAACAGTCCTTCACTCAATTATATCTTCAAATGGTGTTCCTATTGAGTTTGTCGATTCCTAAAAATACTTGGGTATCTTGGTCGATTAGCATCTCTCTTTTAAGCTTCACGTTGAAAACTTGGTAAAGAAACTGAAAGTTAAATTGGGTTTCTTTTTCAAAAAAAGATCCTGTCTAACTCTGAATGCTAGGAAACTCATTGTAACTGTGACTTTCCTTTCCTCCACTGACTAAGGTGACATTATACCATACCATACCATACCATACCATACCATACCATACCACTTTATTTATAGAGCACTTAAAACAGTGACAAGGCCAAGTCGGGAGTGTGGTGGGACATACGGTTGTAGCAAATCAGAGAGATGGGGGGGGGGGGGGGGTGCGACATTGTTCAGTGATTTGTAGACATACATGAGTATTTTGAACTGGATTCGAAAGTGAACTGGTAACCAGTGCAGTGAGGCCAAAACTGGTGTAATGTGCTTTCTTTTGCCTGTACTGGTTAAAAATCAGGCTGCTGCATTCTGGACCAGTTGTAGTCGTGCTATAGAGGTCTGACTGATACCAAACAGGAGTGAATTGCAGTAATCAAGCCTAGATGTAATGAATGCATGTATTACTGTCTCCAGGTTATTTTTGGATAATATGGGCTTCAGTTTAGATAGCCGCCTCAGTTGGAAGAAACATGATTTAACAATCATGTTTACATGATTGTTAAGTTTCAGGGAAGGTCCATTATCACGCCCAGATTAGTGACTCTTTGTTTTTCTGACAGGGTTAGAGCGGAGAGGTCGATACAGTGGTTTGTGATTGTGTCGTTGGGAGGGAACAAATGGATCATTAGCACACTGATGATGGCTGATGGTCCTTCTTGACCATGTGATTAGCTGGTTTTGGTTGTCAGCAGCAAACTGGTTGATCCACTCTGAGAAGGTGCTATTTAAGAGACTAAGCTGAATACAGCACCTCAGACTGAGGAAGTCTCTCGGATGAGAGACGAAACGTTTCTATATTTTTTTAAAATTTGTTTTGTTTTTTGTTTTGTTTTTTGTTTTCTTGTTTTTTGAATGTCCAGAGGACCAGATTGAACTTTTTTTGATTTTTCTCCCTGGATTATTGAGCATGTATCAGGATATTTATCACTTTATATTGTAGCTGTTTTTATTTTGTTTTTTAATATAATTAAAAAACAATTCAAACAAACAAAAACAATAATTTTCTTTAATTTATTTTTACCAATTTATATGCTTTCTTTTATGAATGCTGTCATTGTCTGTTGTCATCATTCCTTGTTAAAAACAAGTATCTTGTAAATGAGTCCTCAAGGCTGTAGTATGACATATGCTGGATATATTCATACATTTTTCACGAGTTCTTCATTTTTCTGACTGTGTAAATGTCGTGCGTTGAGTTTAACAGAAATGCGAACGAGAGACGTTATTTATCTTTGACCCATCAAATGAATGCGGTCATTTATTTGCAGAATCAAAGTTTAACATCAAACATTTACATTAATTTGGCAAAATATGAAAACAATAACAATGGCAAGTTCACAGAAAGTGGACAATACGGCGATTGTCCTCACTTCTCAGCAGAATAACAGACATCAATCACACGGTGGTGATTGAGAACTTTGCTTCAGATATTTCTAAAATATCTGTAATGATTTTAGGAGAAAGGAGAGTTTAAGATGGAAAATGGAGATTTATCTTACAGAGAGATGTGTGAGGGAGTTTATCTGTGGGACCAGAACAACACGCTCTTTGGGGAATCAGCTTGGCCACGGTACACTTGGTCGAAATAGAACCTTCTACCTGGTTGATGATAAAATCAGCGTCGGCGTAGGGTTCCTTTCTGACTCTTTCAGCGTCTCCATGAGGACAGCCAAACCCTTAGAGAGTCGTGCGAGGTTATCCAAACAGAAGTTATAATTCCCCAAAATCCTCTCTGCATCCTGGATTGTCAGAATTCTGAACTCCTTCAGAACTCTCTTCAGAGAGTTAAACTCTGGAACTCTTCTCCATGAGCTGCATCAGAGAGTTTTTCATCTCACTTCTCTAGGAGAACTGTCACTCTTTGTAACTCTTTTACTCTTTTTCTCTTTAACTCTGGCGAGAACCGGGAAGTTGCCACATTTAAATGAGTTGACTTCCGGGTCATTTTAGAGCTTTCTGATTGGTGGATGGACCAGATCAGAGGTGTGGTTTGTGATGTAAGGTGTTATCAAAGTCAAGGGCAGAGAATGAGATTACTTAAAACAGACAGAAAGATTAGTGGAGAAAACGAGACTTCGTGGAGCCAAACTCTCCTATTATCTGCTGTAAAGATTAAACATGACATTTCTTTTCAGTAAACATTTTAGTTGACCGAAACTCGACCTTTAACATACTTACAAATTTGCTCATTGAAGACAGAAAAATCAAGAAATGCATATTACCCTGATTTCTTCTTTGAATGAGGAATAAAAATCATTACTTACTGTTTATGTAAATAAAATGAGTAGTTCTCTTCAACCTGTAAATATTGAGTGAACTAACACAATTTGATTATCAAACATTTGTAAAATAGTAATGATTATAGAGGATTGTCTTTTCTACTTGATTAATTCAAGAAAGAAAGTCTCCAGATGGCTCAAACTGTATTTCTGGATGCAGATCAATGAAATAACAGTCTCTGTCCATCTGGTCAGTTTTGACATAGGCCTAGTCCACTACAAGGCTCAATGAGACTAACCTGTATAAATAAAAGTTGAATGAATGAATACAAATGCTGTTCAACAAAACCTTTAAAGTTTATCTAGACTTTATATTTTAGACATATAAAAACAAAATAGGAAATAATTTTGTTTATGTTTGCTCCAGAGTTCTACAAATTAATTTGGCTTTTTTAAATTAGCTAATTTAAAATCTGAACCCAGTTCTTGAGTAGCTTTTTAATTGACTTTTTCACAGCTGTACAATATTCATGCTAAACATCAGTATTTTGCGATGCATTGTTGTCCAAATAGATTCATGGCTAGCTATTTCCAGTTTTTTAAGATCTAATCAAATTTTAATTGTCATTTGTGTATATTTGTTACTATCACTGACTATGGCCTTGTTATCCATAATTTTTTTTTTCATTAGAAAACATTCTTACATTTGATGTTTTATCTTTGTGTTTTCTTTAACCAACATTGGTGTAAATCCACAATAAATAGTCTTCATATCTATCTCTGTGTCAGCTGATCTCTGCAATCATTCCATCAAACAACTTTCCATGTTGAGGACATTTTGCTTTCACAACCAAAAATACCATTAAAACAAAAGTATAATTACATTTGCTTATACAATTTAATTACAAGGAGATGTAAAGAACCAAAATACTAGAGTTAAATGCTGAACCTGATTACCAGGAATAGCTACACATCCATTTGGGGTGTCATACCTGATTTGATTTATGCACATTGGTAATCAAGGTCAGTAAAAATGAAGTTTTGATAAAGACATGTGGTTCCCCAAGCAGCGGTTGAGACCAATGTTGCATTAGTCCAAGCTACTAAAAAGCCCATCAGTATGCATGTATGTCTTCTTTTTTCACAAATTTCTTGGTAAAAGCTGAATTCTGCTGCCTGTACAGTTTAGTTGGGTAAATTTTTTTTAAACATTCTGAATGTATAGAAAATGCTGCATAGGCAAGCTGATTTATGCAAAAAAACAAAACAAAAAAATAACTAAAAATAAGTTAAGATTTTTTTTAACAAGCAATATGTTGCCATCAAATAGAAAATGCTTTGGAGATTTTAGTAAATTACATTTTGGTACGTTATTTTCAGATTAGATCTTCATTCAAACGTTTGCACATTTACTGTCCATCATTGTTTTGTAAAACTGTAAGTGCCACCATCTTGATTGGATTAACCTTATTATCTCCTTGTCCTGTAGTGGCCTTGACATGATGCGGCCAAAGCTTACTGTAAGAAGGCTGTCTTGTCACATCAACACCATCAGAGGTGAAGAACATCCATCATTAAGCAACCTTATGTTTAACCTTATGCTGATTAGCCCTCCGGCTCTCCATGTGACGCTCTTCCACCACGTTTGTTTTAGACACTTAGTTCTTGCCCTTTTTAACAGCAGTCTGTTATCTGGAGTAGTCCCTGCTAATTTTAAACATGCTGTGGTGCAGTCCTTGATAAAGTCACCTGATCTCGATCCCACTGTGTTGGGGAATTTTAGGCCCATCTCCAAGCTTCCCCTATTGTCAAAAATCTTGGAGAAAATCGTTCACAGTCAAAATCTTCCTGGATAAACATAACATCATGGATGCATTCCAGTCTGGATTCAAAACTCTTCGTAGCACAGAGTCAGCTCTGCTGAGAATTTTTAATGGCATTCTCCTGGCATGTGACTAGGGCAATCATGTGATCCTTGTTTTACTGGACTCAACTGCTGCTTTTGACACAGTGGACCACATCATTTTATTGTCACGTCTACAGCACCAAGTAGGCATCGGTGGGACTGCTATGGAGGGGTTGGTGTCCTATCTGGCAGAAAGAACATTTTCTGTAAAAATGGCAGGGTGTGAATCCTTTTCTGCTCCTCTGTCATGTGGGGTTCCTCAGGGTTCAGTTTTAAGGTCTTTGCTTTTTCTTTGCATTTACTTCCTCTAGGATTGATTTTTTTTTTGTGGAAAACATGACATGTCCTTTCAGCAGTATTACCGTAATTCCCTCTGTCTCTTAGTCAGCCAGTCCTCATTACACATCTGTAGCTGGTGCAAAATGTTTCTGCTTGTCTTTTTACAGGAACACGTAAAAGAGAGCACATCACACCTGTCATGGCGTCTCTCCACTGGCTGCCAATGTACACGTATATTAGAGTTCATTTTAAAATCCTTTTGTTTGTTTTAAAGGTTTTAAATAGCCTTGCTCTTCCTTATTTAACAGAGCTTCTCCACCACTCGGATCACCCAGTTCTGCTGACCAGCTGCTTCTGGTCATTCCCAAAAGTAAGCAGAAGCTTAGGGCGGACATGGCCTTCTCTGTTAGTGCCCTTTGACATTTTGTCTTTGCACACATTCAACAGTCCCTTCACTATTCATTTTTAAAACTCGTATGAAAATTAATTTTTACTCAATAACCTTCAACTCCACTTCCCCCCCCCCCCCCCTCCCCACCCCCCCCCCCCCCCCAACCCTATCAACATCACATCAAGGGTACTAAGGTGGACACTGTGGATTTCTATAAGTACATGGGGGTCCACCCTAGACAATAAACTGGACTGGATAGCAAACACCAACTCCCTCTACAAGAAAGGGCAGAGTCACCATTTTCTTCTGATGAGACTCAGGTCCTTTAACGTCTGCAGGACCATGCTGCAAATGTTTTACCACTCAGTGGTGTCCAGCATCTTCTTCTACGCTGTGGTGTGCTGGGCAGCAGGGTGAAGAAATCTGATGCCAACAGACTCGATAAACTCATCAAGAGAGCTGTCTCAGTTCTGGGAGTGGACCTGCAGTCTCTGACAGAGGTGTCTGAGCAGAGGATGCTGAGGAAATTGCTCCAGATTCTGAACAACACATCACACCCCCTACATAACACACTGGACTTTTACCACAGCACCTTCAGTCATAGACTGTGACCACAGAGGTGCTCCACAGAGCGCCACAGGAAGTCCTTCCCCCTGTGGCTATCAAGCTTTTCAACTCCTCCCCTTTCTGCACATAGGACAATAAAAATTAATACTGTAATATAATAAACTCTTTAATGTTTATGTCTGCATTGTTTAAAACTTAATTGATGGCATTTTTGTCCATCCATCCATCCATTCATCCATCCATCCATCCATCCATCCATCCATCCATTTTCTTCCACTTATCTGGGATCGGGTCGCGGGGGTAGCAGCCTAAGTAGGGAGGCCCAGACTTCTCTCTCCCCAGCCACTTGGTCCAGCTCCTCTGGGGGAATCTCGAGGTGTTCCCAGGCCAGTTGAGAAACATAGTCCCTCCAGCATGTCCTGGGTCTTCCTCTGGGCCTCCTCCCGGTGGGACGTGTCCGGAACACCTCACCAGGGAGGCGTCCAGGAGGCATCCTAAACAGATGCCCGAGCCACCTCAACTGGCTCCTCTCGACGTGGAGAAGCAGCGGCTCTACTCTGAGTCCCTCCTGGATTATCGAGCTTCTCACCCTATCTCTAAGGGAGAGCCCAGACACCCTGCGAAAAAAACTCAATTCGGCCGCTTGTATCCGAGATCTTGTACTTTTGGTCACAATCCAAAGCTCATGACCATAGATGAGGGTAGGAACGTAGATTGATCGGTAAATTGAGAGCTTCGCCTTTTGACTCAGCTCTCTCTTCACCACAACAGACCTGTACAGTGCCCGCTTCACTGCAGACGCTGCACCTATCCACCTATCGATCTCACGTTCCATTTTTCCCTCATTCGTGAACAAGACCCCAAGATACTTGAACTCCTCCACTTGGGGCCGGATCTCCTCCCTGACCCGGACAGGGCACTCTACCCTTTTCCGGCTCAAGACCATGGCCTCAGATTTGAAGGAACTGATCTTCATCCCGGCCTCGTTGCACTCGGCTGCGAACCGCTCCAGCGAAAGCTGTAGATCACGATCTAATGAAGCCAATAGGACCACATCATCTGCAAAAAGCAGGGACGCAATCCTATGGCCACCAAAATGGATCCCCTCAACACCTTGGCTGCACCTAGAAATTCTATCCATAAAAGTTATGAACAGAATCGGTGACAAAGGGCAACCTTGGCAGAGTCCAACTTTCACCAGGAACAAGCCCGACTTACTGCCGGTAATGTGGACCAGGCTCTGACACTGGTCATACAGGGACCTAACAGCCCGTATCAAAGGGTCCGGTACCCCATACTCCCAGAGTACCCCCCACAGGGTTCCCTGAGGGATGCGGTCGAACACCTTCTCCAAGTCCACAAAGCACATGTAGACCGGTTGGGCAAACTCTCACGCACCCTCCAGGACCCTGCTGAGAGTGTAGAGCTGGTCCAATGTTCCACGACCAGGACGAAAACTGCACTGCTCCTCCTGAATCCGAGTTTCGACTAGCCGGCAGACCCTCCTCTCCAGAACCCCCGAATAGACCTTAACAGGGAAGCTTAAGAGCGTGATCTCCCTGCAGTTGGAACACACTCTATGGTCCCCCTTTTTGAATAGGAGGACCATCATCCCGGTCTTCCAATCCAGGGGAACCTCCCCCGATGTCCACGCAATATTGTAGTCGCGTAAGCCAACACAACCCTACAACATCCAGAGCCTTAAGGAACTCCGTGCGAATCTCATCCACCCCTGGGGCCCTGCCACTGAGGAGCTTTTTAACCACCTCAGTGACATCAGCACCAGAGATTGGAGGGCCCAACCCAGATTCCCCAGGCTCCACTTCCTCAGTGGAAGACGTGCCAGTGGGATTGCGGAGGTCTTCAAAAGTATTCCGCCCACCGACCCACGACATCCCGAGTTGAGGTCAACAGCACACCACTCCCACTATAAACAGTGTTGGTGGTGTACTGCTTCAACCCCCCACCCCCCCACCCCCCTGAGACGCCGGATGGTGGACCAGAATCGCCTCGAAGCCGTGCGGAAGTCATTCTCCATGGCCTCTCTGAACTCCTCCCATGTCCAAGTTTTTGCCTCAGCGACCACCTGAGCCGCATGTCGCTTGGACTGCCGGTACTCATCAGCTGCTTCCGGGGTCCCACAGGCCAAAAAGGCCCAGTAGGACTCCTTCTTCAGCCTGACAGCATCCCTCACCGACGGTGTCCACCACCGGGTTCGAGGGTTGCCACCACGACAGGCACTGACAACCTTGCGGCCGCAGCTCCAGTAAGCCGCCTCAACAATAGAGGCATGGAACATGGCCCACTCGGACTCAATATCCCCCACCTCCCCGGAACATGTTTGAAGTTCTCCCGGAGGTGGGAGTTAAAGCTCCATCTCACAGGAGACTCTGCCAGATGTTCCTAGCAAACCCTCACAATACATTTGGGTCTGCCAGGTCTGACCGGTATCCTCCCACACCATCGGAGCCAACTCACCACCAAGTAGTGATCAATGGACAGCTCCGCCCCTCCCTTCACCTGAGTGTCCAAGACATGTGGCTGCAGATCAAATGAGATGACAACAAAGTCGATCATCGAACTGTGGCCTAGTGTGTCCTGGTACCAAGAGCACATATAGACACCCTTATGCATGAACATGGTGTTCGTTATTGACAATCCATGATGAGCACAGAAGTCCAACAACAGGGTTCAGATCAGGGGGGGCGTTCCTCCCATCCACACCCCTCCAGGTCTCACTGTCATTGTCCAGGTGAGCATTGAAGTCCCCCAGCAGAACAAGGGAGTCCCCAGGAGGTGCACTTTACAGTATCCCCTCCAAGGACTACAAAAAGGGTGGATAATCTGAACTGCCGTTTGGTGCATAAGCACAAACGACAGTCAGAACCCGTCCCCCACACGTAGGCGGAGGGAGGCACCCCTATCATTCACCTGGGTGAACCCCAACACACAGGCACCAAGATGGGGGGCAATAAGTATGCCCACTCCTGCTCGGCGCTTCTCACCAGGGGCAACTCCAGAGTGGAAGAGTGTCCAACCCCTCTCGAGGAAACTGGTTCCAGAGCCAGAGCCATGCGTAGAGGTGAGTCCGACTATTTCTAGCCGGGACCTCTCATCCTCACACACCAGCTCAGGCTCCTTCCCCACCAGTGAGGTGACATTCCACATCCCAATAGCCAACTTCTGTAGCCGAGGATCAGACCGCCAGGGTCCCCTCCCTTGGCCACCACCCATCCCACATTGCACCCGACCACTTTGGCCCCTCCCACAGGTGGTGAGCCCATGGGAAGGGGGACCCATGTCTCCTCTTCGGGCTGTGCCCGGCCGAGCTCCATGGGTAAAAGCCCAGCCACCAGGCGCTCGCCCGCGTGCCCCACCTCCAGGCCTGGCTCCAGAGTGGGGCCCCGGTAACCCGGTGGCATTTATATATTCTTTGTTATTTTTATATCTTGTGATTCTTGTGTTTGTTTGTTTGTACTGAAACTCTGGCACAATCAGTTCCTGCGGGATCAAAAACATTGTATCTTTCTTATCTTATTTTATCTTATCTTATCTTATCTTATCTTATCAACCCAACTGAGACTTGATTTTACTTAATTTTTATTGGTATTGATTTTATCTGTTTAACTCATCGTTTTGTTGTATTTTAATTCATTCTTGTGTGCTTAGCTTTTTCACTTTATTTTAATGCTTTCTTTTATCTTATTTTGTCTTCCTTGTGAAGTTTGCATGTTTTCTCCATTCATGCATGTGTTTTGTACGAGTAGCTACTCCGGTTTCCTCCCACAGACCAAAAACATGCATGTTAGTCTGATTGGTAACTAAATTGTCTCTAGGTGTGAGCGAGAGAGTGAATGGTTGTTTGTCTCGATTGTCTCTTCAAACAGCTCATATTGTTCCATATTTTCCTAACATAGTACTTCGCTCTCAGACTGCAGGCTTACTCGCAGTTCCTAGAGATTCCAAAAGCAGAATGGGAGGAAGATCTTTCAGTTATCAGGCTCCTCTCTTGTGTAACCAACTTCCAGTTTCTGTATGTAAGGATGACACATTGTCCAGTTTTAAGACTGGGCTTAAGACTTTCTTTTTTGATAAATCCTATAGTTTGGGTTGGCTTGCTATTTTCAAGTTAATTCAATTCAATTCAAAATTACTTTACTAATTCCAAGGGGAAATTAAACGTTGTTTTAACCCATTATCCTTGATTCATTAATAGATGTTATAGATGCTCATGGCTGTAGGCAGGAAAGATCTCTTGTAAATGTTCGTCCTACAGTGGATCTGAAAAAACTGGTCGTAGACGCCATCCAATACGTCCACCCAGACTTGGCTGGCCTCTTCGTTTCCCCGGGCTGCAGGACAACCTAAATGCCATGCTGAACTCCACCCAGAGCGATGACCACTCCTCCCAGCAGCCTGCTGAGCTCCTCCTCGCTGCAGACAGCCAGCTCCAGGTGCTGAAGGATGATCCTAGTCCTTCTGCTGTCACTAGCCATGTTTCCTGCTAGTTCCAGGATATCAGTGGTCAAGCACTCAAGCACAGTCAGCAAGGAGATGGGAATGCATCTACGGCGCCTCCTTTTAAACTCATTTGAGATTTGTGGCTGTACTTGAGATATTATTTGAACTTTTGAGATGTTAATCAGCTGCTCCAAGTAGTAAAAACCACCTTGTTGTTATGGTTACGCATCATAACAAATGTCCAAAAGAAAATAAGTTTCAGTAAAAGTCCTTCCAGCTGCACAGCATCCTATACCATAGGAAACAATCATCCAAAAAAATTATTTACATCTAAAAAAGAGAAATTTAAAATTTCAAAAGCAATATGATGAAGTTGACAGAGCTACTCTAACATGCAGCCATCCCGAGCGGCTCGATTCTAGAATAAGTCAAGGTCCATTATTGTCATTTGCATCACAGGTGGTACATGTGGTATAATGCAATTGTGTACATAGGGTACCAATTACATCCAACAAAGGTATAAATTGTAAAAGAAAAAGTAATAAGATCTAAGATATGAACTAAGAAATACGCTAACTAAAAATATGCTAAACACTTAGTACAAAATCTGATCTGTTTCAATGTTGATGTGTTCATGCGTGCACATCTGCTCACAGACTCATGTTCATGTTTGTGCTGATGTTCAATGTTTTATGTTATGAGTGCTTAGTGTATATTTAGTTGATGTTTTTCTTAGTTCATAACTTAGATGTTATTACTGTTTTTCTTATACATTTTATTGTTGGATGTAACTGGGACCCTGCGTACATAATTTCGCTCCACCACATGTACCACATGAGGTGCGAATGACAATAAAGAAACTCTGACTCTGACTCTGAAAAACAAGATGCTGAACAACAGCAGCACGAACATGTGTCTGTTTGAGCAGAGGAGTACAAATGAATACAGCAGCATGAAATAAATCAGCAGCATGAGATCAGCAGCATGGAAAGTCAACAGCACACCAATCTCTGCAAAGCATTTCTTTCTGCAGCAGTGCAGCCTCCATGCCACACATTGATGCTGGAGCACAAAATGCTCTCCACTGCACACTTGTAGAAGGAGGTGAGTACTGTGCTTCCCAGTTCATCTCGCCTCAGCTGCCTGAGGAAGTAGAGTCTCTGATGTGCTTTCTTGATTATGCTGGTGGTGTTGTTGCCCCAGCTGAGGTTGTCATTCAGGTGCACACTAGAGGATGACACGGAAGTGGATTTTCACTCCTGTCCTGTCCTGGTCCCACAGAAAAAATCCTATCCCATCCCAATCTTGGGCCAGAGAAAAAAAAAAACTACTGTCCTGTCCCACTCCTGGTAATATGACTCCTGTTTCTATCCTGCTCCCATTCAGAATGACTCCCACTCCTGTACCACTCCCATTTTTTTCTCTTCCATTTAGTCTTTAGGAAATACACTAAATTTGATTTGATCTCCTACCCATTCCTTTTTATATTACTTTGTGTTTTGCAGTTTCATTTCAAAAGATATGGCAACAGGAACAGTTCATCTGTGGTGAAAAAGGGAGGCATTTATTGCCTTAATCTGAACAAAAACCTTCACCAAAGGTCACAAAACAAATAATACCTGGTCTGTAGTCTCTATAAAAAAGGTTTGTAAGTTCAATAATCCAGGTAGATAACAATAAAAATGGTTAAATCATGTCATCTGGACCAGTTTCTTAATATGAAAATGTGAAATGTGTGGTCCGTATAGTTTTTCTATGGAGGATCAGCTGCTGAGCCCCTGTTTCTAGGTCTTTTGGAAGACAGTTACAGTAAAAACAAAAACTAAAAATCAACAGTACATGGGTCACAGCATGAACCCAAACATAACATATAAAGTTGCATTTTACTAACTTATTGAACAATTGATTTTTTAAACAGTGACATTACTGTCATGTTTTAAATTGCTTAAACAAAAAAACAGAAAAAAAAATGTACCAAGCAAGGAACTCAGCAAATAAAAATGCTTAAAGGTATCCTTATACATTGGATGACATCCTCAAGAAGTTCATAAAAGGTAATGTGCTCAAGTCAGCAAAGCAGGATGTCATGCAACTTACCAGACTTCAGAGCATCATTTACAGACTGGATCATTGAAAGTCTGGAATTTAGAGGGAAGGCTTATTGAAAGAAAACTACAAAATAGCGGCGCCTGTACAAAGTGTATATATATATATTTTTTCATTTTCTTTTTTGTGATATTGATTGGTTCCTGCTCCTGTCAAGTCCTATTAACTTTTCGCCCTCTCCCATCCCAGTCATGTGACTTATATTAAAGTTGATTTGGGATATTTGTTTAAATAAAACCAGGATTCGGAAGAGTAATCAGCACGATAGTTCATAAGAAAACACACAAACGCGGTTCTGCTAGAATAATTTGTGTCTTTATTACTCTGCCACAGATAACAGCGTGAAAGCAAAGCAATGTTCAATCATACTAGGATATACACACACAAGTGTTGATTCATCAAACAGCTCTCACCGTGACACAAAGGCTGGAGAGCCGGTTCAGCCTGGGTGGAACCAAAAAAAAAAACCACTGACACAGCTGGACGTCCTCGGCCAGAAAGACTCACAGCAGACTCTAACCTGGTCTAAGTGCTTCTTCTTTTTATTCTCTCTCTCAACATCACATGAGAGCGTTTCCCAGTGAACAAAAACATGTTTACTTGAAACTCAGAGCTGCATTCCAAAAAAAAAACGGTAACTCCTTTCTATCTGCATGGAGGGAGTGAAGACTTATCTTATCTGAGGAATAACATGCTCACTTGAAACTCAGAAACTTCAAGGTAGCGTCTGAGGAGGATGAGCCAAAATCAACTTCTCATGCTTCCCGAGTGATAAGCAAAAAACACTTCATCACAGTTCTTTTAAGTCCCAAGTGATAAGAACATTCCTTTCTGCAAAAACACTTCATTATAATTCTGCAAGTAAACCCTCCTCTCAGGCTTCCCAAATGATCAAAAACACTTTATATAATAATTCAAACGGTCAGAAAAACAACTTTTTATTAAATTTACAATTAATTTCACCCTTTGGTTTTCTGACTAGTTTTGAAAATTTTCCCTATTGATTTGGTGGACAGTAGAATCAATTTGTACTGTAGTCAATTCTCTACCGAACCAATGATCTCTCATAATTACTTCAATTTTCATGCTAGAGCTGTATTATAAATCATACTGGTTATTCTGCCCTTCACCTTTCTAATATAAAAACAAGTGCACAGATTACATATAGTTAATACACCAAAACAAATTAACAAAATAAGCAAAGGAGGGGCTGCATATTGTCGCGCCGTTGATGACATTCCTGTGAATATGTCCCACCAATGGTGAGCCGATGCTTGTTCTATTAGCTTAGCCGCATGTAAAACCTTTCCTTGAACTTATGCAAGCACAGTTGAAACATCTGATTACCAGTTTTACATCTACTTTCTCTCCTGCATGATTAAAACTGAGTATTGAACTGAGAAATGAAGTAAACAAGTTATTTCATAGCAGTTTTACAGCAAAACATTCAATTGTGTTCAGGAGAACTCAGAAATTTAAATTGTTCAGAAAAATAATTTCTACTGTGGGATGGCAAAAGAGTCCTTGAGAAACAATGGGTTCTTTCTCACCCTCTAAGACTGCAGGATGAATCCTCCCTTTTAGGAAGAGATACACATAATGCTTCAGATGTTATATTTCAAAGGTCAGATGGAAAGGTTCTCATACAAAGGGCCTTTCAGCTTTGCTGAATCATAATAATTAGTGTTCAATTAATTACAACAACATATTTTTGTTATTCATTTTTTGTAACATTGTTCCTTACTGTCCAGCTTTGGGAATGAGAGTCAGTCTTACTTTCAAAGTATCAAAAGAATAAAAGTTGATGGTAGAAAAACCTTGATGTGTCCCTACATATACCACTCTTTGCGATTTACAACCCGATCCACGGTTGGTGAATCGCAACAAACAGCATCCATACATCAGAAGGGTGCCAACAAGTGTTGAGATGGATTCCAAAAGTCAAAGTCATTAACTCCAAGGTAGGAAAGGAGAAATGAATTAACGTTATTCCATACAAAGACAAAAGGAATAGTTCCAATGAAGGAAAAATGATTCCAGGTTATTCCAAGTGAGAGGTTATTCCAAGTGTCAGGTTATTCTAAAAAAAAATTTAATTCCACGCACAAAAAGTTAAATCAACGGTATTCCATCAGGAAACAGGAAGATCAAGGATATTCCATCAGGAAACAGGAAGATCAACAAAATTCTATCAGGAAACAGGAAGTCAGAAGGTATTCCATGTGAAGTCCAAGCTTTTGCCGGAGGTTACAGTGATGTTGCTCTCTGGAACGTTGAGTTTGGACCACAGGATGATGCAGTAGGACAGTACTCATTTGGTGATTTCTGGTGCCCATCTAACTACTTGTCTAAATAATTCCTTGTATAACGGAATAAGTAAAATCAATATTTAAACATGCAAATCTAATGTCAACTAATATGACAACTAAATCATTCTAATATCTTGATGCATGCTCAATAATCCAGGTAGAAAAATCCAAAAAAGTTCAATCTGGTCCTCTGGACATTCAAGAAAAACAAATAACAAAACAAAGCAAAAAAATATAGAAACGTTTCATCTCTCATCCAAGAGACTTCCTCAGTCTGAGGTGCTGTTTTCAGATCAGTCTCTTAAATAGCACCTTCTCAGAGTGGATCAACCACTTTGCTGCTGACAACCAAAACCAGCTGATCACATGCTCAAGAAGGACCATCAGCCTAACAATGGATCATTAGCACACTGATGGCTGTTTACTATTAACAGAGGGCTGAGTGATACTAGCAATCACAGCATTGTAAGAGGGGGACAGTTGAACACGGAGGCCTCCACCCCTGTTTAATGATGGACGATTTCTTTTCACAAAGATGGCCTCCTTTACTCCTCTCCCAAACCATCGTTCCTCTGAGTGACCGCTGGCCTGGAGATGAGTGTAGACCACAGAATACTGGCCTGATGATGTTGATCTTCTGTGCTGGGCCATCCTTTTGGCCAGTGGCTGTTTAGTTTCCCCGATGTAAGACTGATCACAGCCCTCCTGACACTGAACAGCATACACAATATTACTCTGTTTGTGCCGGGGGACTGGATCTTTGGGATGAACCAGTTTTGCCGTAATGTATTTTGGGGTTTAAAAGCCACTGGGATGTTATGTTTAGAAAATTAACCGCTCAGTTTCTCTGATACTCCCTTAACATACGGAATGACCACTGGTCTAGGTCTGGGTTCCTCCTTTTCACCTGATGGCTGACTGGAGTCCTTTTTGGGTTTCTTCTCTGCTTTCAGGAAGGCCCAGTTAGGATATCCACAATGCTCTAGAGCCTGTTTTGTGTAGGATTTCTCCTTCTGCCTGGCTCCCGAGTTAGTGGGGATGCTGTCTGCTCTGTGATACAGAGTCCTGATGACTCCTAACTTGTGCTCCAAAGGGTGATGGGAGTCAAACTGCAAATACTGGTCTGTGTGGGTGGGTTTGTGGTACACCTCGGTTTGCAAATGTCCTCTATCAGAGGCTGAGACCTCACAGTCCAAGAAAGCCAACTTGCCATTTTTTACATCTTCTCGTGTGAACTTGATGTATTTATCCACAGAGTTGATGTGGTCAGTAAAATGTTGGACTTCCTGAGATTTAATTTTAACCCAGGTGTCGTCAACATACCTGAACCAATGACTTGGTGGTGTCCCTGAAAAGGACGTCAAGGCTCTCGTTTCTACCTCCTCGATGTACAGGTTGGCAACAATAGGAGAAAATGGAGACCCCATAGCACACCCATGTTTCTGCCTGTAATATTGCTCCCCATATGTGAAGTAGGTTGACTGCAGGCACACTTTCAAGAGTTGACACAGTTGTTCTGTGGAAAGCGTGGTCCTGCTGCTCAGAGTGGTGTCTGATTTTAATCTTAAACTGACCACCTCTACTGCATCATCAACAGGAATGCACGTAAAGAGTGATGTGACATCAAAAGAGACCATTGTTTCATCAGTCTCCATGATGACATCCCTCACCTTATCCACAAAGTCCATGGTGTTCTGTATGTGGTGTTCTGAGCTGCCAACTAAAGGGATGAGTACAGACGCCAGATATTTGGAAACATTGTAAGTGACAGAGTTAATCATGTTAACAATAGGTCTTAAAGGTACACCTTGTTTGTGAATTTTAGGTAAACCATACAGACTAGGTGTGGTCTCCCCTGGGTACAGTCTGTGGTACAGAATACGGTCAATAGCCTTGTCCTGCTCCAAATTTTTCAGGCAATCTATTAACTTCTTCTTGTAACCACTTCCTGGATCTCTTTTCAGAGGTTCATAAGTGGTTAAGTCACTAAGGAGTGTCATAACTTTCTCATGACAGTCTTTCTGGTTCAAAATCACTGTGCACCTTCCTTTGTCTGCTGGGAGAATGATGATGTTTTTGTCCTTGCTAAGGACATTTTACTGACCAGTGCATCCCTCTCCTCTCTACTGATGTTGGAAGGTGGTGGTTTGGCATTGCTGAGGCAGGATGAAACTTTGATTCTGAGCTGTTCTGCTTCACCCTCTTTCATGTTGTTGTTGCGGATGGCTGATTCTGTGGTTGTGATCATCTCCACCAGAGGAATTCTACTTGGTTAATTCGCAAAGTTCAGTCCCCTGGCAAGAATCTTTGTCTCCGGCTGGGTGAGCTGTCTGTCAGATAAATACTTCACCCACTTTTCTGTCTCCCTGGTGTCCCTGGCATGTAATTGACTACTGGAGTGTTGTCCTACACTGAATGTGTTGTTATTGGAATAATGATGGTGTTGATGAGTTATTAGTAAGTTAAACTTATTTTGTTGTCGAGTCTTGGACTTGACATGCTGTGCTAAGCGTGCCTGATCTGTACAGTCCAACACTTGCTGAAGTGTGGTCTGATCTAGACACATTGTTAGTTTCTGTTTAATGTGCTCTTCTTTGGCCTTCAAGGCCTCAATAGTAAAATTGGTCTGTCCTTTTCAGGGACACTACCAAGTCGTTGGTTCAGGTATGTTGACGACACCTGGGTTAAAATTAAATCTCAGGAAGTCCAACATTTTACTGACCACATCAACTCTGTGGATAAATACATCAAGTTCACACGAGAAGATGTAAAAAATGGCAAGTTGGCTTTCTTGGACTGTGAGGTCTCAGTCTCTGATAGAGGACTTTCGCAAACCGAGGTGTACCGCAAACCCACCCACACAGACCAGTATTTGCAGTTTGACTCCCATCATCCTTTGGAGCACAAGTTAGGAGTCATCAGGACTCTGTATCACAGAGCAGACAGCATCCCCACTAACTCGGGAGCCAGGCCGAAGGAGAAATCCTACACAAAACAGGCTCTAGAGCAATGTGGATATCCTAACTGGGCCTTCCTGAAAGCAGAGAAGAAACCCAAACAGGACTCCAGTCAGCCATCAGGTGAAAAGGAGGAACCCAGACCCAGACCAGTGGTCATTCC
>NC_056504.1:28239870-28243642 GCF_014905685.2 Nematolebias whitei
TGCAAAAGCGGAAATAATTGGCTCTCGTTGGCTAGTGAACGCTCCTCAAAGAAAGGCGATCATAGCCTACGATCAACCCGGGGCAAATAGACCTTTGACGTTACCGGACAAAACAATGTGGATCAGTGTTCCCCAGGGAACAACCATACACATTGGTGATTTGACGCTCTATCACCTCGATCCGGAACAATGGGACGCGACTCTGGATGACTCAGAGTACCTGGGGAATATGTCTATAGACATAGATCCAGAGACTCTGGGAAGGATCCGTTTTGAAGGCACCAAAGTCGTCGACGTGGAACCAATAAACCGAGTTCTCAAGTCCCTCAGGTCCACAATTAAGAACCCGATCCAACCAATTACCTATGCGGGGTCAAGCGCGGACACGTTAATCATAGCCCTGCTAATGACGATAACCCTCGTATTGTGTGGGATACTCGCATCCCTGTTCCGGGGCCAAACGTCACTCCAAGTCGACGTGGATCGCCATGCAGTGCACCGCGATATGATTATGCCTCGCGTATGCGGGTCTGCAAAGAAGCCACTCACACGGGACAGCGTGACTGAAACTGACAACCAGGGTGAGGTGAAGCAGTGAAACGATGTTTTTAGTTGCTTAGTCACTACTCTTGTCGGTGTTGAAACGTTGTTGAATTGGTTTTGGTTGTTTCTGAGGTAAGAATGAATCTTGTGTGTAAGTTAAGTTAGAGACTAGGAGGCCTTTAACCATGCCAACATGCAGTTCATTCGCTAAATTGCAATCTTTGCGGAGTCAATGTATATTATTGCTACCTTAAGTACCATAGTCTACATTGATCTCACAACGCTTAAGCCGAACCTACTCGAACAATTCTATTCGGGGGGATAGCTAATTCTTTTTGATGAGTCTCGCCATGGACTTCCAAAACATTTATGGGAAAACCAAACACCCAATCTCAAGTCGTTCGTCTAAAAGACAACAGATATTTGAACCAGACTATATTTTGCCATGTAAAGCTAACTTAAACCAAGTTAGAAATGGAAAAATAGTTTGGAACCCTTTTCTATAGGTATAAACCCCTGTAGTTACCCCTTTTCAGCATGTTCCACCCCTTAACTGGTAGCTGTAGCTGTTCCCAACCATAATAGCTTACACACCAGGTGCATATAGTTTAAGGCCTTATGTAAAATCCCCTTCATAAGCCCACCTTAAACCACATAATTGCATGTCACATTTGAACCAGAACGGCACCGACTGGACGTCGCCCAGAGACGACCTTCGCTGGAGGCGACCTGCAATCCTGACGTTGGTCTCCACTCTTCATCCAGTGGCCGCATCTTCAGTTCAATCCAAGGGTACCCCTCTGTATGCTGATTAATCAACACTTCCAATCGTTGTGGATTTACCGTTGTGGATTATATGACTTTTTCCAATGGATTACAGACTCTGTTTCCAAGGGGTTAAAGCATTGCTACAATGGAATTATCGAGACATTATGGAATTATAAACACAATGGAATTGCCAAGAACATTGTGGAATTACCTTGACTTTGTTTTCCGTGCTAGATTACTTTTGACTTTGTTTTCCGTGCTGGATTACTTTTGACTTTTGTTTTCCTTGCTGGATTACTCTTGACTCTTGTTTCTTTGCTGGATTACATCAAGCTTCAAGGACAATCGAAGGCGTAAGTTCATGTTTGGAATTCATCCCCATGGACAGGTGATGATTTCCAAAGGGGGGACTGTAGTGAACTTAACCTGATGTCAAGACTAAGCCTAAGGTCAAACCCCTTGACCTTAAGAACCTTGTGGGACAGAAACTGTCATTTCATTGATTTGAATCCAGAAATACAGGTTCACCCATCCTGAGACTTTCTTTCTTGAAAATTCAAGTGGAAGAACACTCTCTTTTCTATTATCATTACTATTTTACAAATGTTGTTAATCAAAGTGTCTTAGTTCAAACCATTTTAGATGTTGCAGTGAACTAATCGATTTTATTAACTGAAACAGTGTAATGATTTTTAATTCTCATGCAAAGTTAGAATTCATGTTAAAGCTGTTACAGATTTTTATGCATTTTCTGATTTCTGTCTTTGAATGAGCAAGTGTGCGTTTCCGAGGTCAGGAGTCGAAGCAGACATGTGTTGGAACAACTGCCTTGTTTTTACATCCTCTCAGACGTCAACAGGGGGGTTTTGGCACCTGTTTCTAAAACTCGCCAAAACAAAACACTCTCTGTCTGTGAGAACAGTTTAATCTGTTCAATAACATTCTTGCTGTCTTCTGACTTTTAGTAACCCTCTTACATCACAAAACACACCCCTGTCTGGTTGTTTTGGACCAATCCGAGACTCCCGAATGAACCGGGAAAAGAGCTCTTTAAAATGTCGGTACTTCCTGGTTTACCCGGTTCTGTGGGTTTGGAGAAGTTCGGCGGTGCGGACAGTTCTGATATGTCCTAGTGCTGGCAGTTGCTGTGGGAGCCGGGAAGACCCTGACATGACCACAGAGCTCTTCCGAGTTTCATGGGATTATAACATTTTCCACTGAGGTGAGCTTGTGTCGGACAGAATCTCGCCATTACTCCGGACGATTCACAGCCATCCTACGGAGACGCTGAAAGGGTGCGTTAAACGGAATCTTGCCTGAGACATTTCCAGGTAAAAGAGTCGATTTCACCACCTAAGTGTACTGTAAGGAAGAAGCTGAAGAAAGCCCAGAGAGTGCCGTTCTGTTCAACACTCTCCCTCAAACACCATCTTTCACCCCCTTTAAACTTCATCTTTTCACCTTTAAATTCTTCTCTAAAGTAGAAATCCTTCCAGATATTTAGAAATGTCTGTGTAAAGTGCTCATCCACCGCCGTGTGGATAATTGAACATAATTATACAGTTTTCATAAATGTCTGTGGTGAAGCAACGGAAAATCATGGCCGTATGGTTTTCCTGATTGATTATGTTGTTATTTTCATAATTTGCCAAATTAATGTAAATGTTTGATGTTAAACTTTGATTCTGTAAATAAATGACCGCATTCATTTTGATGGGTCAAAGATAAATGACGTCTCACGTTTGCATTTCATTAAATTCAATGCACGTTTTATTCAGTCCAGAAAAATGAGGAATCCGTGTTAATTGATGAATATATCTGAGCATCTGTTCATCTACAATTATGAATTTAAACAAACACTATATGCACTTAACATTGTAAAATATGTTTAGGAAATTTAATGTTCAAGGACACCACTTAAGAAAAAAAATGTTAATAGGAAAAGTACGAAGTGAAAAATGTACAAAAATAAAAAAATACTGCATCCAACTAATGATTGTCTGTCTATCCCTCGCCTCACCGGCTTCATCCAGAAGAAGACACAAGTGTTGTTCCTGCTGTGTCCAGTTCTGTTATTCATGTTCATTCAGTGATGAAATAAGACTTTTCTTTACTGGACTCTTTTCTCTTTCTCTTGTCTAGAAAGAAGAAAAAGGTGGTTAATTCAAGCTACATACTGTTTTTGAATAAATGCATAAAACAAAGAAAGGTGCAGCTAACAGCTCTAAGAGATATATTAATAATAATAAACTGATCAAATAAGAAAATGAAAAATAAATTGATTTAAAAATAATGAAAATAATATAATAATAACAATGGATATATGAATCAGAAAGTATTATACAGACATTCTTTATGGTCAATCGCACCACATGTGGTACATGTGGTGGATGAAAATTATGTACACAGGGTCCCAGTTACATCCAACAATAAAATGTAAAAGAAAAACAGTAATAAGATC
>NC_056504.1:28243742-28247311 GCF_014905685.2 Nematolebias whitei
GGATTCTGCGGTCTACACTCATCTCCAGGCCAGCGGTCACTCTTTCAAGGATGAAGATGTTCACATCCTAGACAGAGAGGAACGATGGTTTGAGAGAGGAGTAAAGGAGGCCATCTTTGTGAAAAGAAATCGTCCATCATTAAACAGGGGTGGAGGCCTCCGTGTTCAACTGTCCCCCTCTTACAATGCTGTGATTGCTAGTATCACTCAGCCCTCTGTGAATAGTAAACAGCCATCAGTGTGCTAATGATCCATTGTTAGGCTGATGGTCCTTCTTGAGCATGTGATCAGCTGGTTTTGGTTGTCAGCAGCAAACTGGTTGATCCACTCTGAGAAGGTGCTATTTAAGAGACTGAGCTGTAAACAGCACCTCAGACTGAGGAAGTCTCTTGGATGAGAGACGAAACGTTTCTATATATATATATATATTTTTTTTTTTTGAATGTCCAGAGGACCAGATTTAATTTTTTTGGATAAATCATTCTAAGTTTATTTGAGTAAATAAAAAATTCTAATGCCTCGACTTTTGTATAGGCACGCATTGAACAAAAGGAGTCTAATCTAATGGTTAAATATCAAGGGACATAAAACATGAAAGAGGAGAATTTGGGAAAAATAAAACAAAAATTGGAAGCTTAGAACTTGGGGATGTTGGTAAGTTCCAATATTCCAGGGGCATATGAGCTGGTCAACTCGTTTAATGCCCCTTTTCCACTGTTACGGTGTGGATCAGGTCAGTTCAAAGCGGTTCAGATTGGCTCGTGTCTCGTTACGTTTCCATTTACACTTCTGGACCGGCTCTTTAGGTGGGGAGTCAGGGACTAGAATCCAACTCGTCTTACCACCTGGTGGCGGTAGTGCTCCCTTAAGCTATTTACTAGCCACCACTAAACGTATTAGAATAAGAACACCCTGAAGGCTTTGTCACAGGATGTTGTACAAGAGATGTCATGCTTTAAAGGAGTACCTCATGAGCGGTAACTTTTAAACCTGATTCATAATCCTACCTTACTTCCTTCCCTGCCTGCTTTAAACCCACGTGTTTTACATTTTAGTATAGATTTTTACAATAAAGATGTATTTAAAATATCTTCACTTTTATTATTTGCAGATATGCACAAGGTTCATGTTAAAATTGCAAAACATCACACTGTGCTGTAATCTTTGAAACTGCTTTTATAACAAGATACAGACTTGAAAACAATTAGATTAAATTTTGTCCTTAAATTTTAAAGGTTTGTCTTTCATTAAATTTAAGAACATAAATGTATTACTTATTAATCTAAAAAAGTTAAGTCTGGTCCTCTGGACATTCAAAAAACAAACAAAAAACATTTATTGTTTATTTATTATAAACTGTATTGTTTGTTTTGTGAATGTCCAGAGGACCAGACTAAACTTTTTAGATTTTTCTACCTGAATTATTGAGCATGCATCAGGATATTACTTAATAAATAGTCAGTTGGTCTGAAAACACCATAGGGTCCTCCTAGAAGAGTTGAAGAGGTGGCTGTTGATGTCTGTGCCTCCCTGGTAAAGCTGCTGCTCCCACAACCCTGAAGCAGAAGATGATGGATGGATGGATGGATGGATGGATGGATGGATGGCGAAGGAGGAGACCATCAAACACAGCAGGAGTGGTCAGTTCAGTTGAACACCTGCCTGTTTGCTTCAGATCATCTGTTCAAATCTCTGCAGGTTCAAATAAAAGGTGCACCAGGGCTTTCAGCTGAATTTCTCAGGCCAAAGTTGTACGGCCGATAAATGATAACTGATAACTGATAACTGATAACTGTCTTTTCTGAATTTTTGACTGTTTTTGTCTCACTTCATCCTAGAACCAAAATAATTATAACATAATAACAGTTGAGCAGATTCTAGTAATCTTTTCTTAGGATTCATTAAAGATCAAATGCAATTGGACATTTTCTCAACTTCCATTATGTAGTGAACTTAACCTGATGTCAAGACTAAGCCTAAGGTCAAACCCCTTGACATTAAGAACCTTGTGGGACAGAAACTGTCATTTCATTGATTTGAATCCAGAAATACAGGTTCACCCATCCTGAGACTTTCTTTCTTGAAAATTCAAGTGGAAGAACACTCTCTTTTCTATTATCATTATTATTTTACAAATGTTGTTAATCAAAGTGTCTTAGTTCAAACCATTTTAGATGTTGCAGTGAACTAATCGATTTTATTAACTGAAACAGTGTAATGATTTTTAATTCTCATGCAAAGTTAGAATTCATGTTAAAGCTGTTACAGATTTTTATGCATTTTCTGATTTCTGTCTTTGAATGAGCAAGTGTGCGTTTCCGAGGTCAGGAGTCGAAGCAGACATGTGTTGGAACAACTGCCTTGTTTTTACATCCTCTCAGACGTCAACAGGGGGGTTTTGGCACCTGTTTCTAAAACTCGCCAAAACAAAACACTCTCTGTCTGTGAGAACAGTTTAATCTGTTCAATAACATTCTTGCTGTCTTCTGACTTTTAGTAACCCTCTTACATCACAAAACACACCCCTGTCTGGTTGTTTTGGACCAATTCGAGACTCCCGAATGAACCGGGAAAAGAGCTCTTTAAAATGTCGGTACTTCCTGGTTTACCCGGTTCTGTGGGTTTGGAGAAGTTCGGCGGTGCGGACAGTTCTGATATGTCCTAGTGCTGGCAGTTGCTGTGGGAGCCGGGAAGACCCTGACATGACCACAGAGCTCTTCCGAGTTTCATGGGATTATAACATTTTCCACTGAGGTGAGCTTGTGTCGGACAGAATCTCGCCATTACTCCGGACGATTCACAGCCATCCTACGGAGACGCTGAAAGGGTGCATTAAACGGAATCTCGCCTGAGACATCTCCAGGTAAAAGAGTCGATTTCACCACCTAAGTGTACTGTAAGGAAGAAGCTGAAGAAAGCCCGGAGAGTGCCGTTCTGTTCAACACTCTCTCTCAAACACCATCTTTCACCCCCTTTAAACTTCATCTTTTCACCTTTAAATTCTTCTCTAAAGTAGAAATCCTTCCAGATATTTAGAAATGTCTGTGTAAAGTGCTCATCCACCGCCGTGTGGATAATTGAACATAATTGTACAGTTTTCATAAATGTCTGTGGTGAAGCAACGGAAAATCATGGCCGTATGGTTTTCCTGATTGATTATGTTGTTATTTTCATAATTTGCCAAATTTTGACAGTTTAAAAGACGAAAAGTTGACGAACTTATTTCAGGCTAACAGTAACATGCTATTTGCAAAAACGGTTCGTGATTGGTTGAATTAGCTGCTGTGAAGCGCTCTGATTTGCTGAGAAAGTGAATGACGTGCCTACGTCATTTCCTCTCACCACCGTGCTGCTTTGTGATTAGCGGATTCAGTCACGTGACCCGGAAATGAAAACTCGTTTTCATAGGGAATAAAATCTGCTTTTTAAAGTTCAAAAACGCTTTAAAAGCTTTATTCTGATCAGCTGCTAAGTTCTTCGAAGTCTAATTGTTGAAATTTCGCCGCGTTAGAGTTTAAAATTCGTCATTAAATGATGTTTTTGAACAACGCTAGCGATGCTAATTTTAA
>NC_056504.1:28247411-28254663 GCF_014905685.2 Nematolebias whitei
AATGTCTGTGGTGAAGCAACGGAAAAATCATGGCCGTATGATTTTTCCTGATTGATTGCTTATGTTGTTATTTTCAAAATTTGCCAAATTAATGTAAATGTTTGATGTTAAACTTTGATTCTGTAAATAAATGACCGCATTCATTTTGATGGGTCAAAGATAAATGACGTCTCACGTTTGCATTTCATTAAATTCAATGCACGTTTTATTCAGCTCAGAAAAATGAGGAATCCGTGTTAATTGATGAATATATCTGAGCATCTGTTCATCTACAAACTGATTGGTACCAATAGTCGTGAGCTGATTAGTGACAATAGAACCAAAATAACAATCAAATTTGCGATTGATAACAACATCTCACACTGTAATGCATGCAGACAGATGTGAGTAAAACGGAGTTCCATGAAACAACAATATTCATTCTGTAACACTAAGGACAGAATGTGTCATGGAACGAACCGTCACATCACGTAGATAAAAGCGAATAAATGAGCAGGGTGTTGACCACACGGCCGCAGTGCAAAATGTCTTGCATTGTCATACCATTATGCAAGGCAGTCGAAGATGCGATACCCCTGGTCGAGTGTGCTCTGAGGTTGACAGGAGGCTCTAAATCTGATGCTCTGTAGGCTTCAGAAATGGCCTCACACAGCCAGTGTGACAAGCACTGGGTGGATAACGGGCGACCTGCAGATGCTTCTCTATAATGCACAAACAAATGTTGACGCATTACAGCTGTGCAGGCTATGTAACACGTCAACGCCCGCACCGGACAGAGAAGATGAAAAGACGCTACTTCTTCTGATCTGTGGGGGGTGGGGTGGGGGGTCCAAAGATATCGCTCTTGATTTAAAAGAGCTAGTGATGTTTTTAGGCATAAAAGCTGGGTTTGGTCTTAAATCAGCTGAGCTGCCGTCAGCCTGAATTCTGAGACATGACGGAGCGTCAGAGAGGGCAGATAAATTACTCACTCTCTTGGCGGATGTTAAAGCCAACAGCAGGGCTGTTTAAAGAGACAAGAATTTAAGTGGAACCTGATCCAGAGGCTCAAATGGAGCTTTGATCAGGACCTGCAGGACCAGTGTTAAATCCCACTGTGGAACAAGTGGGTGTGAAACAGGCCTGCGTCTCTGTACACCTTTTAGCAAACGCTTCATCAGCGGATGATTAAAAACTGTTCTGTCTCCGAACCCTTCGTGGCAGGAAGAGATGGCTACAGCGTATGTTTTAATCGTGCTAGACGCCAAATTTCTGTCCATCAGCTGTTGTAGAAAGGACAGCATGCCACCTAATGGACATGAGGTGGCCTCTACACCCTTCTCTGTACACCAGCGCTGAAAAGCTGTCCGCTTTGATGTGTACAGCGCTGTGGTAGATGTAGCACATGAAACCTGAATTGTGCGCACTACATCCTGTGGGAGACCCATCCTCTCTAAGCGGATCCGTTCAGCGGCCAGACCCACAGGTGCTGGCCTATTTCTGGGTAACTCCTGGTCGCTCCTCCTGCCTGGAGGAGAGCGTCCTCCCTCCACAGCAGTTTCCACGGGCGCCCCGACAGCAGGCGTTGCAGGACTGGGAACCATGGTGCGCTCACGCGTTCAGGGGCCACCAGGAGAGCGGTCAATCCCTCCTCCTGAACTCGGTTCAGGAACCTTAAAATGAGAGGAGGTGGAGGAAAACACGTACAGAAGCATTTTGGGCCATGGGCTGTGGGCAAATGCATCCACCCCCAGCGGTGGTTCGTCTCGCGGGCTCAGAGAAAACCATAATTGACACTGAGTGTTTTCTCGTGTCGCAAACAGGCCCACAGCTGCTATTTCAATCTGAGTCAAAATGCTCCGTCAGAGGATGATTAAAGGTTGTTCTGTCTCCGACAACTTTGAGACAAGAAGAAATCATGGCTGTAGCATACGATAATCATGCTGAACGCCAGATTTCTGTCCATCGACTGCTGCAGAAAAAGACAGCATGTCGTCCAGTGGACATGAAGTGGCCTCTACGCCTTCTCTATACACCTTTTACAAAACGTTTCATCAGCGGATGATTAAAGCTGTTCTGTCTCGAAAATTTAGTGACAGGAAGAGATGGCCGCAGTGAACGTTTTACACGAGCTGAACGCCAGGTCTCTGTCCATCAGCTGCTGCAGAAAGGACGGCACACCACCTAGTGAAAATGAAATGGACTCTACACCTTTCTCTGTACAGCAGTGCTGAAAAACTGACCACTTGATGTGAACAGCGCTGTGGTGGTTGTAGCACGTGAATCCTGAATCGTACGCACTACATATTGAAAGAGATCCATCCTCTCAAAAGGATCCGCACAGCAGCCAGATCACAGGTGCTGGCCTATTCTGATTAACTCCTTATCGCTCCTCCCGCCTGGAGGAGAGCGTCCTCCCTCCACGTCAGGTTCTACGAGCGTCCCGATAACAAGTGTCGTAGGCCTGAGAACCATGATGCGTTCACGCACTTGGGACAGAGGAGCTGTCAGACCCTCCTCCTGAGCTCGGTTCAGAAAACCGTGATATCAGAGGGAAAGAGGGAGGTGAAGAAGCATTACGACCACAGGCTGTGAGCAGACACGTCCACCCCTAGTGGTGGATCGTCCCGTGGCTCCATGATAATTATAGTTGACATCGAGCGTTCTTTCGTGTTGCAACACGTCCACAGCCGCTCGCAGGATTTCTGCCGTGTCAGCCATAGCTCTGGGTGGAAGATCCCAGGTTCCCGTGCCGCAAAGGACCGTCTTTGGACATGACATCCGTCCCCTGTTCAGAATACAGGAGATGTACCCTACTCCAATGGAGAGCAGATTGGGTGTGCCCCACACAGCATCTGTCTCACAATGTGGCACATGGGTTGAGCGCATACATCTCCTGCCAGTTATGTATGCAACAGTCACTTGCTGTCTGTGTGAATCAAAAACCCTGATGATTCCGCAGCTCAGAGGCAAAGTGTTGAATCACATTCAAAAAACCCTGTGCGACGCTCCAAAAACATTTAAATAAGCTGCTGTGTGAAGAACCACAGCGCCCCCACAGCTCGTTAAATGCGTGTGCCTCTGTGAAGTCTGAAATGTGCGATGTAGGTCTACTGATGGAAGCAGCTGATATCACTCAACCGGTTCACGTGAGTTGCACTGCTGCCACCTGTCTGTACAAACTGCTCAGCAGCCGCAGATGTCCAGATAAAGCAGAATTCTCCTCCCTGCTCTGTGCGGCAGCTGCAGAGCGGCTCAGGCGCATTAATGAAATGTTGTTTCTCACAGTTCAAAATTGATAAATCTAGAATAAATCTCATCTTTCCGGTTTTTGGGACCAGGGAGTGACAAGAGAGGAACCCTGCGTTTTCTTCTCCTTCTGAGACTGGAAATTTCATTTAAATCAGAATTTCCTGAGCTTCTGCGAGAGGGGACAAGATCTGTTCTAGAAATGACAGAAAATGTCATTAGAGTTCCTTCGCACTGGGGTTTGAGCTGTACTGCAGCGTGAATCCCCGGATGAAAACGATTCGCCTATCCGTCTGGAGCGCGCGCTCATTGCCACTCGTTATAAAGTTATCAAGCGGGCACGCGTTGATGCTGTGAACTCACATGCATGCTGATGTGAGCTGGTGCGCGCTGAAGGAGAAAGAAAAACGCACTCCCCGAGCATGCAGATCGTTGTGCGTTTGCTGATGCTGCGGGATGCAGCTCATCTGTGTTGTGCTCACGTTGTGTGCAGCTGCTCCGTGTAAACGCTCGGGGAGCGGGTGCACGTATGAGCCGACGTGCCCTGAAGAGTTGTGTGTGCGCGCCCTCATTCATGCGACGCCTTAAGCGAGGATTGCCGCGGGAGTGCTCGTTTGATGCTGGTGCGGTCAGGAAGCAGTGTGCGGCATCGGTGGGGCGAGGTTACCACTGGGCTCGGTCTGCAGAACACGTTCATTCTTGGCTGCGAATCACGTGAGCTTTTGAGTGATTCCTCGAGCTGCAGTATTAATTCAGAAAACTTTCTTCGAGGATGAAGGAGCGGAGCCGCTGTGAGGCTTGTGAAACTGTAGACGCCACGGGAGCGCGCGTTTGACACCACTGCGATGAAAACGCGTGTCGCTCCTGCCGAGAGCGAGATACGTTACTGGGCTCGTACCGTGGTCTCACGTTAACGTTGACATGAACGGCGGGCGCCGAGAGCTGTGTGCGCGCTTTCATAATGCAGCGCCTTATAGGTGAAGGTTGATCGTGCCGCGGGAGCGCGTGTTGGCACCGCTGGCAGTGAATGAAACTACCTTAAAAGGCTTATTCGTGATGAATGTGTGTGATGGGGCCGCTTGTCAGATCATCCGTGCTGACAGCCTGGCTAAAAGACACTTCATCATAAAATGATGTTTATGCCACATCTTGTGTCATCAACACACCTCCAGCAAACCGACACCTGGTTATCTTCCCTTGAGCTCTGTTTGTTGTCCTAGAGGGCCCCCTGTTGGCAGAGTCCGGGAAAAATTGAACTTCCGGATGCCGAGGACGTCTGACGGGAGGGGCTGGCATAGCAGAGCTGGGGAGGCGTTGTGCAGCCGTGGAGCATCTTGAAATGATCTCTCGCTGATGAAAAGGCCCTCCAACAAAAGCTTCTGCAGCTCTCCTGAGAGGAAGGTGGAGTGATGAGCCAGGAGAACCTCTGGGACCTCGTTCTCCAGCTGCGATGCAGGGCGGCAGACAGCAAAAGAGGCGCACCAGTTGGGGATGACGTCAGCTGCCCTGCAGACGGAGCGTACTGCAGGGGCCGACAGCATCGTTAGCGAACAGCCGCTATGAGAGTGGAGCTAGCTGAAGGTCAGAGGGCCCACAGTCTCTTCCCGCCTCTGAACGTGTACGCCAACAGCGTAACGTGTTGTTCGCTGCGGCCATCTGGAACGCATGCTGGTGAGCTCAGTTGGAGAGTGGCGTCACCGTCTGGGTTACGCTAACCGGAGGCACGAGACGCTGGTCCACCTGGACATCTTGCTCTGATGAAGCCTCCGTCAGGCTCGGCTCCAGGGGGCACTGAGGGAATTTCCGCTCGGTGAACCCCTGCTCTGGAGATGGGTGCGGACTGTGTAGACCAGCCCCCCAATCTACCAGGAAAACCGGCTGTGGTCTCGCCCGTAGGATGTCCTGTTGGGAAAACGAGGCCAGATGGATCAAGACGGTGAGCCGTAATGGAACCTAGAAAAAACAACCTTCCCGCCAGATCATCCGAACTGGCGGGAAAGGCGTGGGGTGTAAAAAAGGGTCCCTTCATGTCAGCCGCCTCCTGGGTTACGCCGGGCAACCCCAGAGGGCGCCATCGACCAGGAGCGGTGTGATCGCCGATGTGAAACGAGGTGAGATGAGGTGAGCATTCACTCAGCCCCCCTCCACCGACACTACGCTCTCCAGGAGGGAATGAGCAGCGGGGGGGCTGCAGCTGAGCGCCGCCTGTCCCGAAGGAACCATCCGATTTGCTCCGAGGGTCGGCGATAAGAGGAAAATTACAAGATGGCGTTGTCCAGCGTGTAGCGACCTGTCACTGAGAAATACTCCTCGGCGCTTACCTTGAAACAAGACTGCTCGTCAGCTTCTCCTCGGGGAGGAAAGCTCACCGGGACGACCTGAGGTCGACGTGACGGGCCAAGCATTCTTAACAAAGGTTGGTCATCTACACAACTTTCCTTCTTCGTGCTTCTGACAGTGCTATTAGCTTGCTGAAGAAAAAATGGGAGCCGATTTCCCGCTCTTAACGTAATTTATACGGACCGGGTGGGGCCCACACAGCAGGTGGGTGTGGATTAAATTTTTCAGTGCAATGCTTCGCATATCGGGATAAACCCATCAGTGACAGCCTTAAAGGGCGAAGCCTATACGAAATAGAACAGACAACTTCCCTTGGCTCAGTGATGATTACTGTAACCTCTGATGTATTTATCTCCTGAATTTTGGTGTAAACCAATAATGTTTTTGCCATGTCTGTGTGTGTTTGTGTCTGTTACAAAATTATTTCACGAACCACTGAACAAATTTTTAAGAAGCATGGAAAACATAGTCATTAGATGAACATCTTATTGATCCGCCCAGTTCAAGATGCCCACCACAGCCAACTGACTGATGATTAAAAATCACTGTAACTCAGTCAATTTTACAGAAATTGAGCTAAAATGATCATGTTAGTAGCGGAGACTCGTTCACCACACATACTCTGAGTTATATATACTGCAGGAGATTGCACATCATGGTTTTCCTTTCGGAAAAAGGAAAAATGTCGAACTCCTTCATGGTGGGAGTTGGTCTCTGCCAAGGCTGCCCATTTGTCACCGACTCTGTTCATAACTTTCATGGACAGAATTTCTCAGTGCAGTCAGGGGGCGAAGGGATTCGTGTTCGGTGACCTCAGGATTCCATCTCTGCTCTTTGTGGATGAAGTGGTCCTGTTGGCATCATCATCGTGCCTTGATCTTCAGCTCTCACTGGAGCAGTTCGCAGCCGAGTGTGAAGCGGCTGGGATGAGAATTGGCACCTCCAAATCTGAGGCCATGGTTCTCAACAAGCAAAGGGTGGATTGCTCTCTTCGGGTCGAGGGTGAGGTTCTGCCTCAAGTAGAGGAGTTTAAGTATCTTGGGGGTTTGTTCACGAGTGAGGGAAGAATGGAGCGTGAGATTGACAGACGGATTGGTGCAGTGACTGCTGTATTGCGGACTCTGTGCCGGTCCGTTGTGGTGAAGAGGAAGCTGAGCTGTAAGACAAAGCTCTCTGTTTACCAGTTGGTCTAATTTCCTACTCTCACTTATGGTCACAAATTTTGGGTAGTGACCGAAATAATGAGAATGCGGATGCAGGCGGTTGAAATGAGTTTCTTCCGCAGAGCTGGACACTCCCTTAGAGATAGGGTGAGAGGTTCAGTCATCCGGGAGAGACTCAGAACAGAACTGCTGCTCCTCCAAATCAAGCGGAACCAGTTGAGGTAGTTCGAGCATCTGGTAAGGATGTTTCCTGGGTGCCTCCCTAGGGAGGTGCTTTGGGCATGTCCAACTGGAAGGAGACCTCGGGGAAGACCCAGTACAAGCTGGCCTGGGAATGCCTTGGGATCCCCCCAGAAGAGCTGGAAGAGGTGGCTGTGGAAAGAGATGTCTGGACCTCCCTGTTCAAGCTGCTGCCCCAACAACCTGACTTTGGAACAAGCAGAAAAGGATGGATAGATAGATGGATGGATGGATGGATGGATGGATGGATGGATGGATGGATGGATGGATGGATGGATGGA
>NC_056504.1:28254763-28262101 GCF_014905685.2 Nematolebias whitei
AGCTTTCTCTAAGCCTAAGCAGACAACATCATTGGTATATGTTATGTACAAAGCTAAATCGATGAACTTCCCTTCTATTTAAGCAACATTTACAAAAGCCTTCATAAACCAGTTTAGAGTCGGAGTCCTCCCACTGATTCCTAACTCCCAGGATTCCCTCTATTTGATAAAACAATGTTCTTATATTTTGCACGTTGGTCACAGAATAACCCTCAGATCAAACTAAAACTGTCTATTTGGGAAAGTTTGAGCTCTGACGGAGTCTTCTGTCACCGAAGGATGTGCTAATCTTCTTGTGTTACAATGATTTCGTTTTCTTAAAGGACTAAACCGAGTTCATAAAGTAGAAATAAAAGTCGCCCAACGTAACCAGTGTTTGGCAGCACATATTTATGAGTTTCAAATGCAGTGACAGTTACTTTCACAAGTGTATTTGTCTGAGAAAACAGACGATTTGACATGTGCCATTTTCCAAAAATGATTAAAAGCGTTAAAGTCATGGAGCTTGTGAGATGCAGCTCTTCTCTCATTTCACCAGAAATGAGCCTCTGAATGGATTTGAGACAAATTAGCACTTGGACCATGGAGATAAACTCTTTGATGTGGTATATTTACATTCCCTGTGGCTCTGAGGACTTTTTCTCTGCCATGATAACCAGTGTAAATGACACTCCCATTCATCCTGCTCACTCTGGGGAAGTCTGGATTTAAACACCATTGTGCTGCTCTGAAAGGAGGGAAGACTAGCTCGTGAGTTTCAGGAATTATTCTGTGACTTGGAGGAAAGACCTTTGTGTAACTGAGATGTTGTCAGGAGTTGATAAGCAACACATTTCCATCATCATCATCAATCTGCTCTCAGAACTAATCCTCTTCAGAGCATGCAGTCATAAAACTTTAGGACAAACCTTCTCTAGGCGCAGCAGGATCCCACGCAGACCACATCTGGACAAAGAAAAACGGAGTCCAGCACACAATGTAAGCCAGGACCACGACAAAAGTCATTTTCACTGTGCGGATCTTGGCTTTGGAGATGAGCCTGACGCTGCTCACGCGCGACAGTGGATGCGCGCCCTTGGACGGCCTCGGGGTGAGAGCCAAGAAGTGCTCCCTCCTGGTTTTCATGTTGATGTTCTGCCATATTTTGAAGCATATCAAGCCATAGCAGATGCTTAAAATCGCCACTGGGAGGATGTAGATGCTGAGGCTCATCCACGTGATGTAGGCTTTGGCGCCCCACGGCTCCACAAAGTCCCCCCAGCAGTCGTACACGCCGCTCCCCACCTCTCTGAGAGAGAAGATGTAGACCTGCGGGGTGCTGAAGAGCAGGCTGAGGATCCACGAGGTGATCACGCAGACACGATCCTTCCCCTTGTGCACGGAGCGCAGCGGCTGGCAGATGGCCAAGCACCTGTCCACGGACATCAGGACGAGCATGTAGGTGGACGCGAACATCCCCACCACCTGGAGGTACTTGACCAGCCTGCAGAGCAAGTCGGGTCCGTAGAAGCGGAAGGTGATGTCCCAGATGAGCTGAGGTAGGACCTGAAACACAGCGACCACCAGGTCCGCGATGCTCAGGTGCTTCATGAAGTAGTACATGCGGGACTGGCCGTGCTTGGTGGTGTGGATGGCCCACAGGACGCACAGGTTACCAGTCAGAGCGAGCAGGAGCACCAGGACCAGCACCGTCACCTCCACTTTGGCCACTTCCTCGTTCCGTTTCAGAGGGTTCACCGTGGCGTTCCCCGCGTGGCTTTCATTCGCGCGGCTCGAGTTGCACCACGAGCCGTTCTCAGACCAGCCGTCCTGCTCGCGTAAAAGCTCCTCCATCGCGCGTAAAAGCGCCGCAGTGGCGCAGCGGGCAGGTCACATCTGGAGAGCAGTCAGCTGATACACTTTAGAGTCTACCTTACTCCAGTAAAGTAGCGTGCAGAAGTCAAGTCTACAGGGAGACAAAATAAAAAGACGCATAAATTAACCAAAATGTTTAAATAACAACAACAACAACAATAATAATAATAATAATAATAATAATAAACGAAGAGATTCTGATTCTGAAGCTTACCTTGAAAACAATTCTGGCATCTAGTGAGAGCGCAGTTCTGTCCTCCAGCTCTGCGTCCAGCTGGATGTCTGCTCTGCTTTAAGCTCCGTGTCTCCCTGGTCTCTCTGCAAACCCCCCCCCCCCCCCCCCCCCAACATCTGAACTTCCCCGGAAGGAAACTGGCTGCGCTGAGCATGACCAGACTTCACATTACAGAACCTCTCTTTATCTCTGCGCTGTTTAAACGTTTCCTTTATGTTTGGTTCTTTATGTCAAATCGTCTGTTGTTTTAACTAAATCTTCAGCAGGAAAAAAAAAAAAAACGTTTACACTGAATTCTCCTTTGATTTAAAACGCTTTAAAAAAAACCTCTCCATGTGAAAAAGACGGGTCCACTTTGTGGAACTGCTCTTTGAATGTATTTTTAATACAGTTAAACCTGAAGCTAATGTTGTTTTAAAACTTATAATCGTTCCTTTCTTTACATTTAAAGTTAAATTCCAGGTCTCTCTTGTAAATGAGTCCTTGTGGCTCTGTGGGACTAACCTGTTTAATAAAACGTGAATGATTAGATTTGTTTAAGCACTGACTCATCTGATGAGTTTATGTAAAAAAAATGAAATAAAAAAGCTGAAGTTGTAATTTATTTACAAAGTATATGTTTTACAATTCATTTCTGATAAGATGTTGTTGTTTTTTTACATTTTCTAATATATTTTCACAAGATGAGCAAGATCAAACAGCTGAAGTTGAACAAATTAAAGTAGCAAACTAGATAGGCTTAAATCCCCTAAGAGTTAAATTAAATGTAAATAAGTTGGTTATACTTTACCCAATGTTTACACTTGTTATTTATCAAACCAATACCTAATTTTAATTTTTTTTTAAATATTTTTCTGAGTTAAATCCCATTTGTTTCTTCTTCTTCTTTTGGCTGCTCCTTTCCTCAGGGGTTGACACAGTGAACTAACTTGCACAAAGACTTTCTACCTTTCTTGACTCAACCACAGACTCCTGAGCTACCACAGCCCTCTGTGTGGAGCAGAGAGCTGCCATGGGGCGCCCGGAGGAGCATATGGTGGAGGTTAAGGGCCTTGCTCAGGGGCCAGAGTGGGGCAAATGAGGATGGAGGCATGCATGGGTGTCTCACCTTTCCCACCCACATTTTGATGTTGTCGGTCCGGGGGGTGGGGGGGTGGGTTGTGTCGGACCAGTGACCTTTCAATCACAAATTTGACTTCTCTAACCTCTGCACCACCATTCCCCCTACATTTATCCTTATTAAATAAAGTAAGTTTCTTTTGGGGTTACCACAGTGAGCAAGTTCACATGAACCATTTGGCAATTTGATTTACGCCGGATGCCCTTCCTGATGCAACCTGGGCTCAAACCCGCAACCTCAGGATTACAAGACCGCGGCACCGACCACCAACTTACTGTAGCCCTCACATTTATTCTTACTAATTATTTATATTATCATACTTCCAAATTCTTGTTCTGACTTTTTTTCATCACTTTAAAATAGTTTTTGTTCACGTCTGGCTTAACTTAGCTATATTAGTTAAATTCAACCTAAAGCTAAATAATTTTAAACAGTGAAATTAGTACAATATAACTAGTTTGTTTGAATATTCAACACAACCATATCCACAAATGAACCAGGACATGTATGAGGACAGCAGGACAGTGGTGAGATGTGCTGTAGGAGTGACAGATAGTTTCAAGGTGGAGGTGGGAGTGCATCAAGGATCAGCTCTGAGCCCCTTCTTGTTTGCTTTGGTGATGGACCGACTAACAGATGAGGTCAGGCAGGAATCCCCATGGACTATGATGTTTGCAGATGACATTGTGATCTGTGGTGAGAACAGGGAACAGGTGGAAGAGAACTTGGAGAGGTGGAGGTATGCACTTGAAAGAAGAGGAATGAAAGTCAGCCATAATAAGACAGAGTACATGTGTGTGAATGAGAGGGAGGCCGGTGGAACAGTGAGGCTACAAGGAGCAGAGGTCACAAAGGTGCAGGACTTCAAGTACTTGGGGTCCACTGTCCAGGAAAATGGGGAATGTGGTAAAGAAGTGAAAAGAGAGTCCAGGAAGGATGGAGTGGATGGAGAAAAGTGTCTGTAGTGATTTACGCCAATAGAGTGTCAGCAAAGGTCAAAGGAAAAGTTTAGAAGATAGTGGTGAGATCATATGTTGTATGGTCTGGAGACAATGGCATTGACAAAAAGACAGGAGAAAGAACTGAAAGTGGCAGAAATGAAGATGCTGAGGTTCTCCTTAGGAGTGCCAAGGCTGGATAAGATTAGGAATGAGATCATCAGAGGTACAGCACAGGTTGAACAACTGGGAGATAAAGTTAGAGAGACCAGACTGAGATGGTTTGGACATGTCCAGAGGAGGGACAGTGGTAGAAGGATGTTAGAAATGCAGCTGCCAGGACAAAGACAAAGAGGAGATGCAGTTAGAGAGGACATGGAGGTAGTTGGAGTGAGGACAGAGAGAGATGGAGGAGGATGACTCGCTGTGGTGACACTGAAGAGGTAACAATCAAAAAACTTTTAGCAACTAGATTACTTGATTAAATTTGAATATTCTTTATTATATTAATGAGTTTTTACAACCAAGAATATTTACTGCGTGCTCAGGCACAGACAACCTGCTGATACTGTATCTTTCATCCTCAGCTCTGGTTGCAGTGAAGGCACATGCTTCATTAGACCACATTCTTTATGAATATTATTTATGGATTTACAATACTTAGTAATGTTCACAGTCTCTGTGTAATTTGTAAATGTGATAATTTTAAAGTTTTTTAAGATGAGCAGAAATATTTTTATTTGAACGTGTCTGCTCAAATTTCTGAAACTGAAACACTCCTGTTACAAAACCCTAAGAGCTTTCATGCTCATGTTGTCTAACACAGATTTGTTGTAAACTTCCAGTGAAGTTAGATCGTTTTTGACTTTTTGAGCCAGAAATAGGGCCACTTCTGATTTTGCTTGATTTGAACAGCACAAACATCAAACGACTGTTTCCTTCAGCTTGTTGGACACGCTCAGCTGAACACTTGCAGGTGCTCTTTTGTTCAGCTTTCCAAACCGGACCTCAGTGATCAGTGTGTGTGTCAGATATAATCTGATAGCACAAAATGGCAGGAAAACAAATAGGTCTTTTTTTCCAATAACAGGAGTCTGTGTATGTTGCCCAACATAAATGTTAGTGTTTTTCACCCACCACTGGCTGACCCACTTAGACGTGACACTAACAAACTGCTTTACCACAAAATCTGAGCTGTAGGAAAAGAAAAGTTAAACAGAGTGTAAAGATTCACCTCTAAAGTTATACTTTTAATTGTAACTGCTAACACATTTTATCTGCTACAGCTTTTAAAGACTTCAAAGAGCTTGTTGTTATGAAAGCTGAACACATGGGATTTATGGTAATACATCTTTAATAATTGCTCTGGTGAAGGTATGATAGATTTCTGCATTTTTGGACTACTCATACAAAACAGTATGTTTATGTCAGGCTGCAGGAGTGTTGAACCCAGAATGCAAACTATGAGAGACTCAAAAAATTGAACAGATTTAACAAAGATCAAAAAACTGACAAGGCACCAAAAACCTTACAAAGAGAGTTACCAGGAACATGGGGGGGGGGGGGGGGGGGAACACACACAATGAAAAGGCAAGCCTAACCAGTGGCATAGAAACCAATAATGAACTGCTGACATTAAGGTAAAAAGTGCAACAATTACAGCTATACCCAACTACAAGGACCAAAGAAAACCAAGACTCCAAATAGGTTTACTGTGTTTATTTCCAAAGGGATAAATCATCATTTGTGCCAGGGAGGGATCTGGAACCCTGAAGAGCAAGGAGATGGTTAATGATCTATCAGCAGGGTGATGATGTTACTATTTTAATGGTATGGCTAGGAGTCGGTTGTAGAGAGAGGTGACTCAGTGGTTCCAGGGCAAAGAAGGTGAACATCCAAATAATGGTTCCAGGCAGGAGGCAGGGTAGGAAGGCGTGGAGGTAGCTGAGGAGGCACAGGACGCTCTAGGTCCACAGAGGAGAATCCAGGGGACTGGAGGGCATTGGGATAGCCTATATACTGAAAACACAAAGAAATATAAAGTTGGTTAATCTTTAGTTTAACTCACAAGTAAAAGTCTAGAACACAACTAGCAAGGCAGGTAATGCTCCAGCGCTGACTGGATGTCCTCTGCAGCCTTTTATACTCCTCTTGCTCATTAAGCTGATGATCCTCAGGTGCTGACTGGTGCTCAGATGTGTGGCTGCAGAGCAGAACTCCCACAGGGCAGAGGTAATTGGGCAAGTGGAGATACCTGAATAAATGGTGACTAAGAACAGGTGAGTGAGGCAAGATGGCTGGATGAACATAAAGGAACTGACATCTAACTGAGGGCAGATGAGTAATGGTGCACATGAACACAGGGAAAGATGAACACAAGTGGGTGGATCACAAGAGAAACAAAATAAAACACAACAGCCAAAAATGGAAACCAAACCTGATCCTTAGCAGAAAGACAATCAAAATAATTGAACTATATTAATCCTAACGGCAAGTTTATGCTCAATAATCCAGGTACAAAATCCAACAATGTTCAGTCAGGTCACCAGGACGGTTTATTTTCTTTTTTCTTTTTTTCTATTTTTGACGAAAATACATTGTCCAGATGACCTGACAACATTGTTGGACAAATCACAACAGTTCGTTCATAATTATTATCATTTTATTTACATTCATTGTAAATGCTTTTTGCATGTAGAAGTTTATAAATATTTTAAATGTATCTACAATAAAAGAATAGCTCTTTCTGTCTCTTTTTAGTTAAATAAATCTCCTATTAAAGATTAGTGTTGAGAACTCCTACTGGTGATGCAAAGATTAAAGAACTGATTAAAGATTAAACTCAGCCACCTGAAATAATGAAAATCTACCACGTGATGCACCCACAATAAAAGGTCCATTATTTCAATAAAATAATGAAAAGCAGAACTGATAAAAGATGTGAAGATGTTCCAGGACACGTGGCTCACAGGTGTTGATATTTTTTTTTCTGAGTAGAGCAAATTCCTTAAATTCCTGTAGAGGCATAGGCGCCGAATATAGAAAAATATATGTTTTTGCACATTGAAAAACCTACAAAAAAAAAACCTTAGGAATGAACAATATTGGATTTTTGGCTGATATCCGATATGCAAATATTTTAAAATTTGGCTGATAATGGATACCAATACCAATATTATTTTCCTAGACCT
>NC_056504.1:28262201-28271362 GCF_014905685.2 Nematolebias whitei
CCTGAGATGACTTCTGTTGTGACTTGGTTCTATATAAATAAACTGAATTGAATTGAATCAAAATTAAATGACATTAGGTAGTTAATTCAGTTATGTTTTGCTAAACATGGACAGAGTTGTCATTACAAAGGTACTTTCAGTATTCATCTGATCACTATATATATATATTTTTCCCCCTGAATAAACGGCATAGACTCACAAAATGCCAAATCATTGTCTTCAAAAACCGTTTGAAATAAAAATGAACCATAAACTCAAAAAACTCATCAAAATGTGCAATAAAACATGAACATGCAGAGCCAAAGAAAAACAAAAAACATAACCTCCCAGATGGTTTAGCCCACAAGGAATTTCATTAAATTATTTATGACCAAACACCCACACAGGCTCACTGTGGTGTAACATGTAAGTTGCAATAAAACCGATTTTAAAAATTAGATTTTCTGTTTGTTTAAAGGATAATTCCAGTCTTTCTCGCACAGTAAAAGGACATTCAAAAAAATGAATCAAAGCCAAATGATTGTGATGTTTGAGAGCGAAGCAGAGAGAACAACAAGTACTGAAACTCCTCCAAACTGAATGTTGAGCAGGTTGTTGACTGACCTTCCATTTACTTTTGGCAAAGTTCTTCTTGATTTGTGCGCTGACTGATTCATGGATATTCTTGTCTAGAGCCGTGTCACCACATATCCTATAATCAGAATCAGAACACTTTATTAATCCCAGGGGAAAACACCAAGATATAAAATTAATATATGTACCGTATTTTCCGTCATATAAGTCACAGTTTTTTACAGAGATTTGTCAGTCCTGTGACTTATATGCTGAAGAGACTTTTTTTCCCATATTCATAACGCAATTTTTGACTGACGCTTTAAATTTTGAAGAACTGCAACAGCGAGGCCTCCCATGCATGCTCGCTTCACTCCACTGGTGCAGGCGAAGGACTGCTGGAGAGCTAGCAGCTTCAGCCGTGATGGATGGATGGATGGATGGATGGATGGTGTCACGCCGCTCAGACAAAATGAAGTTGTTTTAACCATTAAATAAACGCATAATAAATGCAACGGGTCAGCAGTGATGCATAATAAATGTGACTTATACGCCAAAGCAACTTATATATGCTTTTTTCCTCTTCATGATCCTTTTTTATTTGACTGATGCAACTTATACGCTGGAAAATACGGTACTTATACAGAAGGCTGAGGCAACTTTCTAGGATTTGGACAGTTAAAATCAGTAGCAAACATGAAATAGTCAGCCTGTACAACATGTATTTGCATCTTAAAGACCACAAAGATGTTGTGTCATTTTTTTAATGGAAAAAAGCCAAATATTAGATAAGCCTTTTAAATGTATAATACTTAATCAACTCAATGCAGTCCATGCTTCAGTTTTCTTGTCCTTTTTGGCCTCTACCACTATAACGGTTTAAGCATCATGAATTGTTTCTCTATCATTGCCTGTGTTCATTGGTTTGCCTGTTAGCAAAATATCTCATGAACTGATGCAGATTTTAGTGAAACCTTATGTTAAAAATCAGTCAACTCAATTGAAGCCAATAAACTTAACAAATTATGGTAATAACTTTAAGTTTACCAATTAGAAATACATTTTCCTCTTTAAATGCTAGTAACAACAAATAATGATATTTAGGCATGCTTCTTTGACAGACTTTAAGCACGACTTAGCAGAGTAAATAAATAAATAGGAAATAACTTTCCTACCATGGATGCTGGAGGGCCAGCTCACATGTGTATCTCTTTAAAGGTTCCTTTTCCATCATGTGACAGATGAAGTCTTTGGCTGATAAAGAAATAGAAAATGGTGTAATTTAAAATAATAAGTGTTACCTGCCATCAATGTACTTTTTCTGTATTTTTCAGTAGTACCTGAATCTGAGATGTCATCCCAGTACGGAGAGTCAAACTCATATTCTGCTTTCAGAATCTGCTCAAATAACTTGGCATCATTTTCATCATAAAATGGAGGATAGCCACATAATCTGAAGGACAGATAAAAATACACAAAATATGTTATAGATTTTTTTTATATACATGTATGCAGTACAACCCCAATTCTGAAGAAGCTGGAATATTGTGTGCCATATTGAATCCACTATGGAACATGGTAAACTTATCAAGTATTTACGCTAAAACTATCATTTCATAAATAATTTTTTAAAAATCAAATAAAAATGTAATTTTGAATATTATAGCAGCAACATAACTTTAAAAAGTGAGAATAGGGCCATGTTGAGCTTGTGAAGCATCTTCTCTTAAAAAAAAAAAAAAAAAGCTGTGAATAGTGTTTTTAAAGTGGTGAGGGGTCAGGACTGCAGGCAGGACAGTAAAGATCCTGGACTTTTCTGTTGCAACAGATGCAGAATACAGTTTAATGTTGCCTTATATCGCAAGGCCTTTAATGAAAAAAACATAATCTGGATGGGAGCAATTGTTCTAAAATTTGTATATAATGTTGTGCTTGACCACGCCTCTTGCACAGTTTCTGCTGGAGATGCGCACCACTTGCCCTGTGACCCGGAAAGGAGTAAGTTGGTATAAATAAATAAATAAATAAATAAATAAAAAACAGATGGATGGATAGATGCATTATGTATCATCAATGCAATCTGCATTGATGATAACTTTCAAGATATGTTAGCTGCCTAAGCCATTGGCACTAATGCATTCCACTTTTCGCCACTCGCTCTTGTGCAAGACGCACGCCTTTCTTCCCTCTCCCGTCTCCCTCCTGCTTTTTTTGCTCTGTCTTGTGTCTCAGAGCTCCTATTTACACATCTTCCCAAACGTAAACTACTGTCATGGATTTGGTCAGCTGGACTTTCAACGCAATAGAAAAAAAAAAAATTGTCAATAAAGTGACAGGGTCCTGGAAAACCCTCATGCCCCGCTGAGACGTACGTGGCAGGACACGTCATGGATCTGATGTGCCTTTCCATATTGTCTCAAGAGGACGTTGAATATATTGGAATCAGGATAGCAGGGTTTCTGCTTTTTTGCACAGGCGGTGTTATCGGCTATTATAGAAGACAGTGGCAGCAGTTTCAGCCATGGCAAAGCTGTCGACCCTGTGTTTGGTTCGTGCTTTGAGCACTCCAAATCAGCTGATTTATGAGCTAAACAGTAAGATGGAGGTGACTTGTTAGAATTGCAGGCCACTCACGGCCCCCGAGAATTTCTGTGAATGCTTATCAGAGCTGTACCGACTGACACCAATATATTAACAGGACTATAGTGCTATCTGGAAGTGCTTTATGGACAAATCTTCCCATCATGTTATCAAATGCATATGTTTTGTGTCTATAAATGTGCTTACTGGTACAGTTTTTTGATGACTTAAATCGTATCCTGATAAGAACAAGGTGTGAACAGATCTTTTTTGTAATGCCACTATCCTATCCTCATGACCTTTTCCCCATTTCCTATCTAAAAGAATAAGGGGCCGTGCTCTTTGGAGCAGCAGCAATGTGCACTCCGCCCACCTTTCGGACGACTGTACGAATATAATCTCACTGTATCTTAGTACAATGATAAAAAAGCTTATACTGATTCTATTCTGATTCTGATTCAATACCATCAGAGAGGCAGGCTTCTTAACTCTACACAGACAACAAGCTGGGTGGTCCTTCTCCTCTTTAATACAGAATTTGTGGTGCCCTGAATGTCAAAAAGAAAAAAGAAGAAAAAAGTTTAATTTGTGATACGTCTGACCGCAAAACAGTTTTCCCAGTTCATTTTACATGAGTCCAGAGATGGTGGTGTTTCTGGGTGGTGTTTCTGGGTGGTGTTCACAGACGGCTTGTTCTGCTTTAATCTGCATGGATGCCACAATGAACTGTGTTTACAGACAATGATTTGTCCTCCTGAGCCCATGCAGTGATGTTCATAACAGAATCAGACCTGCTGCCTGAGGGCCTGAAGATCACAGACATCCAGCTTTGAGAGTTTTCCAGATTATTGAAATCTTTGGATGAGGAGGAAACTTTTCTAAACAGTCGATTATTTTTAGATGCAGTTCTTTTTTTAAAAACTGCTGGACCTCTGACCATCTTTACTTCTGAGAGATTCAGCTTCTCTAAAATTATTTTTCATACCCAGTCTTCCTAATGACTCGTGGCCAATTAACCCAATTCATTGCAAAATGTTCCTCCAGCTTTTTCTTTTTAATTTTTATAGTCGTTTGTTGCCATCACACCAGTTTTTATCAGTGCCGGACCAAGCCTCCATGGGGCCCGAAGCAAAATTTGCTTTGGGGCCCTCTTTTTCTGCTAATAATGTGGATTACTGCAATCAACAGTCAGATGATCAGATCATTCACCCACCTAACATAAACTCGTTGCAACTCTGACAGCCCTGTTTACATTATCCTATATGTATATATCATAGTGGTACTAAAAGTAACAAAAGAAAGAAAAAAAACAGTATGCAATGCATTTTACAGCAAAAGTGTCATCTGCTTTATTAACTTTGGTTCCAAAAAACTGCAACAGTAATGTTCAAAATAATTTGTAGTGCAAGATCAACAACAAACAACATAACTTAGATGCATAAAAATAAGTTAAATTGTGCAAAAAAACAGACAAAATTAAATAAAAATAAAAAATATCAAGGAAAATTCTCTTTCTCTGCTTCATTTACATTTAAATAATGTAAATGAACAATTACTTGAAACCATGTAAAATTGTTTTAAAAAATAAATTTAAAGTTAAGTAATGTTCTTAAAACTATGTAAATGTATGCAACAATTTGAAAAACTGAACTTAAAATATTAAACTATCTTTACCCACACATTTGACCTGTGTATGTTACTTCTTCCTCAATACTTCACAAACTTCCTAAAACCTGTGCTTCCACTTAGGAGGCCCCCTAGTGGCCCCGGGGCCCTAAGCAGTCACTTAGTTTGCTTATGCCTTGCTTATGCCCTGATTTTTATGATATGTTTGATCCCATAAATTCAAAATCACTTTTTTTTTTTTTTACCGAAACAGTTGTTAGTTTAAACATTTTGATATAATAACCATGTTCCACTGTGAATAAAATATGTATTTTTTTTTGTTTTGTTTGTTTTTGTGGATTTGCAAGTCATTACATTCTGTTTTGTTAAATTACATTTCAAACAACTTTTGTGGAATGTGGGATGTTTTTGTTCATGAAGAATAACTTACAGGATGTAAGAAATAACTCCTATGGACCAACAATCCACTGCTTTACTGTAAGGCTTCTGAGCAAGCACCTCAGGAGCTGCAAAAAACAAACATCACACATTTAAAGAGCAGGAAATATACGGTGTTAGTAAAGTCGAGTAGACTTGACCTTCAAGTGCTTTATGATCTGACAGGTCACACTAAACAGGAAAAGTGCACTTGTGAAATACTTGCACTTAACTCAGTAGTGGCTGAAAGAGCCTCTCAGAGTTCGGTGAATGAAGAGGAGACACCAGCTGCTGCTCGTATAAAAAGACAAAAGAGATGAGGAGAACTGTTTCTTACCCACGTAACCAGGAGTACCACAGGCTGTAGACATGACGCTGCCCGCTCCTTCGATCTTTGACAGACCAAAGTCACTGATCATGATCTTGGAGTCTTCGTCCATGCTGTAATACAGCAAATTCTCAGGCTGCAAAGATCAAACATGGAAGAAAAGCAAATTCAGGTCAGGGTGAACTACATTTCTTTTTCGGTGTTTCGAGAACTATAATACCTTCAAGTCTCTGTGGACAATCCCCATGTCGTGGAGGTATTTGACAGCATCTAAGATCTGATGGATGAGCTGGCTGGCATCTCTCTCAGTGTAGAAACCTTTCTCCACGATCCTGTCGAACAGCTCGCCACCAGAAACTCTGTCAGAGCAAAATAATTCAAGCACCTTATAGTCCTTTCAAAACAGCATTAACAGCATTTCCTGTTAAAATAAAACATACACACTGAATTGATTTATCGATAAAATGGTATTTTAATGAGCCATAGCTGAATACTTGAAGTTCAAGTTCAAATACTTTTATTTCATCTACATTGATTTGTCAGCTCCTCTGGTAGTTTAGTTAAAATATGAAACAGAGAGTTTTAAAAAATCCACTTAGAGCAGTGAGATCAAGACCCCACTGTGGGTTACGAAACTCGTATGGGTCTTGAGATAAATTCTAGTAATTAAAGATCATCGTTTGGGGCCTTCACTATAGCACCCCAAGGTTGTGAAACAATATTCCACATGTGACCCTTCTGTTGAAGCTTTAAAAACACAGCTTAAGGCCCACTTATTTCTCTTGGCTTTTAATTGCAACAAATGGTTTGGCTTATAAGTAATTTTGCTTTTTAACTTGCTTTAACGTGCAGATTTATTGTCTCATTTGTATCTTAGCTAATTTCAGCTGTTTTCAGTAACTAACTATGCTAATTTGAGCTTGTTATGCTCCTTTCTGCTTATTTCCACCAGTTTTAGCAGTTTCTGCTATTTCAGCCTCAATTTATCTGTTTTGTGCTCATTTTAGCCATTTCAGCTAATCCCATTTGTTTGGATCATTTCAGCTTTTTCTGTTTCCTTCTGGTAGTTTCAAGTTCTTTCTGACTTTTCAGCTACTTTTTCAGCTATTTTTTTTTTGTTGAAAATTTCAGCCTTTTTTAGCTAGTGTCTTACCTTTTTTTTTTACTAATTGCTGCCAATTTTAACCTAATTCAGCAAATGTGTGTTATTTCTGTTTTCTTCTACTGATTTAGGTTTGTTCTTCCATTTCAGCAAATCTGTAGCAAATTTCCGCCATTTTTCTGCAAATTCTTTTGCAAAGACGTCTACAATGCAGTAATTTGACATATATATATATAATTGGATTTATGATATTAGGATTTCTGCTCTCTGGCAGATTCCTGTGTTATCGGCTATTAAGGAAGACAGATGGCGGCAGCAGTTTCAGCAGTGGCAAAACTGCCAAGTCTGTGCGAAGGTTTGGTTCGTGCTTCGAGTACTCAAAATCAGCCGATTTATGAGATAAACCGTTAGATGGAAGCGATTTGTGAGAATCACAGGACACCTGCAGCTTCTGGGACTCGCCAGCATGTTGGAGACGACCTTGGAGGAGCCTCGTGGGCACAGACCAGTGGAATGCCCACTAATCTGGCCATTTTGGATCTTGAAAGTACAAGCAGGACTCAAGGCTGACAAAAAGAAACTGTCTGCCTGAAAAAAAAAATCAACAATTGTGGCTTATCTGAATCTGACTCCCCCGGTTGGCCTTAAAAACAGGCCGACATCAAATTTCTCCTGGGCTATGTGTAAACTAAGGAAAAACGTCATCTATCACCACCACCCACTGAAGGCTTATCAGAACTGTGCCAGCTGACATGGTCTATCTGGAAGTGCTTCATGGACAAATCTCACCGTATTTCCATCAAATGCATATGTAACATGTTTATAAATGTGCTTGCTGGCAGAGTTTTTTTGATGTCTTAAATCTTGTCCTGATGGAACAAGGTATAAAGAGATCTTTTTTGTAATACCACTATCCTCTCCTCATTCATTCAACCTTCATTTCTACAGGTTAACCCCATTGAGCCTCGAGGACTCATTTACAAGAGAGACCTGATTTCTTAACAAAGAATGATGACAACAGTGAATAACAACGACAACAATAGACAGTCATAAAATAGGCATAGGCATAAACATTTAAGATACTCTCCTTTTTTTTTTACAAATCAAAACAATCAAAACAAAATAGCAACCAAAAGGACAATCAAGGGGAATAGGAGCAAAAACACAGCTAGGTTATAAAGCAATTTAGAGAACTAAAAACAGGAACATGTCTGCACTGGTTTTTGCCAGGATGTTTAAAGTCACTTAGAGAGGTCAAGGTCGAGAGATTCAGGTCTTTCATGGCTCATGGCCTTTCCCTTTTTCTATCTAAAAAAGTATTCTGAAAAGGATAAGAGGCCGCGCTCCAGTAGCAGTAGCAACGTGCACTCCGCCCATCTTTCAGACGACCATACGGACATAATCTCACTGTATCTCAGTACAATGATAATAAAGCTTATTTTTATTCTAATTCTGATTCTGAATAAGTGTTTGCACTGCATTTTTGCAGAAAATGCAATTTCTCTAGTTATTTTATATTTTTAGCTATTTGTGTCTTTGTTTTATGGTTTTGTTCAGCACTTGTATGCCAGTCTTTGTTGCTGCTATTTTGTGGGTCAAACGTGGAAAGGTTTGTGAATCACTGATTTATAGCACTCTGGTTTCATGCAAAAATGTTTCCTGTTTTAATGTCAAAATATTAGGTCATTTCAAGTTTAAAATAATCCTAATAACAAGTAATAAATTGTGTGTTTTATACTAAAAGAACTGTGCAGATGTGTCATGGCTCAATATTTCTGCCTTAGAGTTCAAGTTCAAGCTTGAGTCAAAGTTTCATTCAAAACAAACCTGAGAAATCTGTTCTGTCAAATACGTAGTGAAGCTTCCTTTTCAACACTGTAGATTAGACTGACTGATTGATTGATCAGTGGATAAATTCAGTCAGTAGTTGCCTTAAAACACATCAGCATCCTGAACATTTTAAATGACTTTAAAAAAATGTCTCAATGTCTTTTTGTCATTGCACTTCCTGCATCAAGTGCTTCTTTTCAGCGCAGAATCATTAATTCAAACTTTATTTATACAGGTTAGTCTCATTGAGCCTCAGAAACTAATTTACAAGAGAGACCTGTAAGAAGAGAACCAGAAGATTAAGAAAGAAAATGACCATAAATTTACGGCTAGTTTTATGCTTTACTTTTTATTTTTAGTATTAGTGTTATATAAGCATCGCAGGTCTGAGCAGCCGCCTGTTCAAGAGAACAAAAATGTTGATTTTACTCATGTAAAACCAAAGTGTTTTTAATCTGTTGTGCCACTCAGATATCACTGTAAGTAAATGCCTGTGTTACAGTACACTGTAATATCCTGATGCATGCTCAATAATCCAGGTAGAAAAATCCAAAAAAGTTCAATCTGGTCCTCTGGACATTCAAAAAAACCAAAAAACAAAACAAAGCAAAAAAATCTAGAAACGTTTCGTCTCTCATCCAAGAGACTTCCTCAGTCTGAGGTGCTGTTTTCAGCTCAGTCTCTTAAATAGCACCTTCACAGAGTGGATCAACCAGTTTGCTGGTT
>NC_056504.1:28271462-28279212 GCF_014905685.2 Nematolebias whitei
CCATCCATCCATCCATCCATCCATTTTCTTTACCCGTTTATTCCATTTTGGGTCACGGGGGTCGCTGGTGCCCATGTCCAGCAATCACTGTGCGAGGGGCGGGGTACACCCTGGACGGGTCGCAAGTCCATCACAGGGCCACATAGAGACAAACGAGACAAACAACCATTCACTCTCTCACTCACACCTAGGGACAATTTAGAGTTACCAATCAGCCTAACATGCATGTTTTTGGATTGTGGGAGGAAACCGGAGTGCCCGGAGAAAACCCACGCATGCACGGAGAGAACATGCAAACTCCACCCAGAAAGGCCCCTGGATCGGGGTTTGAACCAAGGACCTGCTCGCTGAGAGGCAGCAGCTCTACCAGTTGCGCCACCGTGCTGCCCCTATATATATATATATATATATATATATATATATATATATATATTTAACCTTTAGTTATATAGACAGTATCATTGAGTCACGAGGGCTCATATCGAGAGGGATTTCTTTGGAAGCAGGTGGTGGTGGTTAAGGGCCTTGCTCAAGGGCAAATGAGGGTAGAGGCAGGTGTGGGTGTTTCACCTTTTCCACCTACCTTTTGATGTTGTTGAGCCGGCGACCTTCCAATCACGGGCCCACCTTAAGGAAGTCTGCTTTATGTCTACAACAGGGATGATGCCTTCTCAGAGAGCATTCAGAGGACTGACTGTGAGGCTAACAGTGGACTGCACCGCAATGACAGGAGCTCAGCGAGAAACGAGCACCAGTCTCCCTGTGAACACACACCTGTAAACCGCTTTGGAGCTCTGGGAAGGTGGGGGAATTTACAACCACGGTAGACAACGTGATGAAAACATTTATTCAAACAAAAAAAACATCAGTTTGTCCTCCTCTTTCAGGATGAGAGTTCGATCAGATGGATCTGCAGTTCCACGCAACAAGAACGGCGCGGACAGTCTCAGCCCAACCAGAGCTGCCGACCAGCCCCCCAGGGTTATGCCTCGGCCCTGCAGCCCACACAAAATGGCCGTTAGCAGGGCGCAGGCAGACAGCCCGGAGAAGAGGCGTCTCACTACGTTCGGCAGCGCCGGCTGCATCAACCACCCAGACAGAAAAGCGTTTGTCGACAGCCACTCCCAGCGATCGTCGCCAAGCACAACTCGACACGCAAGTTTAGGAGACCACAAAGCTCTTGAGGCTGAGGCGCTTGCTGAGGTGAGTATTTCTGAAAAAGTCTTAAATGTTTGTTTGTTTTGAGTGGTGGTGGGACAATCAAAGAAAACAAGACAAATTTACTGTTTCTGTATTATCAAATACTAAAAAGCTACTAGAGAAATAACTGATAAACTATTTACTTAACTAAGTCGGAGCAGAATAACTCATATTGGCTGTGAAATCTCAATACAGCAGTTTGTCGTTTATCATGGGGGATACATACCCTGAAGACCCGCGATAAGTGAAAAACCGCAAAGTAGTGATAGTAGTACAAGTAGTAAGTAGTAGTTTATTTTATTATTTGTATAGATATATATTAAGGCATTTTAAACCCTTCCAATACTCTTGCAGTATTCTAAACAGTGTTTCTAAACGCTATAAGAGCACAGAATGTTATGAGTTCAGCTCCTTGCCTCATCTGCTCTCAGCCACCTGCAAGCCACACCCACTTCTCCGCTCTGCACGGTGAACAGCTGATCAACTGCTGTAGGAAGTTTATCCTGCAGTATAGGCTGCACAAAGATGCAGCAAGTGCTAAATAATTTAAAATAATTTATTTTAAATACAAATTCCATGCCGATAGTGCGGTTCATCCATCAATCAGCCAAATGTGTGTCATGTCCAATCATATTTTGAAAATCCATGATAGAGCGAGTCCGCGATAAACAATTTGTGAAGTAGCGAGGGACTACTGTAAATCAATATCGACTTTTACAGCTCATGATAGATGCTGTATACTTGTTCTCTTGGCTGCAAATAATGTAACGCATTAATTCATTGTGCAAATGCTGATCAGCAGAAGCCTTTAGCTACTGTCCTGTGCTTTTAGCTAACGTTTTTTGCTACATTTTGCTTCTAACTAAGTTTTTTTTTCTACTTTTAGTTTAATTAGCTTTTTGGTGTTTGACCTAAATTTGTATTAGTTTGGCTTTTAGCTAATGTTCTGCTTCTTTTAGCGTGTTAAAAACTCACTTTCAGCCATTTCAGTCATTCTTCTCAGCATTTATGGGGTTCTTTTATGTAATTTTTTTTCCCATCTCAAACTTAGTTTTTCTTATTCTGTTTGTGCCAGGACATAGAGAAAACTATGAATACAGCGCTGCATGAGTTACGTGAGCTAGAGAGGCAGAACGTGGCCAAGCACGCCCCTGATGTGGTCCTCGACACTCTGGAGCCCCTCAAGCAGCCCGGTGGAGCCCAGGACGTGTCTGCCAGCCCCCTGCACACCATGGTCATCAGAGATCCAGATGCAGCCCAGCGGCGTAGCAGCAGCAGCTCTTCCTCCGAGACCATGACCACTTTTAAGCCTGCTCTGTCAGCACGTAGACCGAGTGCTCCTTTAAGGCCCCCGCCTGTCAGACCCGTCAGGCCGGCTCCTGTGATCGGACCGGGCCAGGTGCCGCACCGCTCCAGTAGCTCTAGCTCTTCTGGTCTGGGCAGCCCAGGCATTACCCCCACCGAAAGGATCTTCCCTAAAGCACCCTCCCCATCACCATCCACCTCCTCGTCCTCCTCAGACAAACAAGGCAACATGTAGCTTCAGTCTGTGTGAAGAAGCTAAAGAAGACTGTGGAAATGGACTGATACTATCATCACACCCCCACGTCTCTAACTGACTGCAAAACAAACATCTGATCTGTCTGAATATTTACCACTAACCTTGTGTAGACTACGACAGCTGCTTCTGGTGTTCACACTCACACTCGTAGCTCAAATCCACCGGGAGCACGTTGCTGCAGTGATAATATTACACTGAAATAGGATTTAAATCTATAGGAACCATTTTATAGACTGCTAACTTTGCTGAATTAAAGAAATCCGCCGGAAAATATTTCTGTTCGCTGAAATATGACCGTGAAACATCTCGTTGAAGTGTTATTAGATTACAGAGATGCCGTGAGCTCGTTCTGTGTCTGGTTTCCTGCTCCCATTATCACAAATCACTTGCGGGACTATTTCCCCACTTATCGTGCAGACATCCAGACTGTTCTGGTGGGACATAATGTCTTCAGTTGGAATACTTCCTTCAACACCACTTACACTGACAGAGAGGTTTGTAAAGAAAAGAAATAAAACTGTCCCAGTGTGTAAAAACACATGCAGACATCAAACATGTGGTTAAAAGCTGCAATTCTCCTCATGACCACTAGGGGCGCAGTTTGAATACAACTTTAAACCAGGCTTTTAAATATTCTGTTAAGTTGTGCAACCATTCTATGCATTATAGGTTTATATGAAATTATGTTTTGCCCAAATGAATTATTAAACATTTGGCAAATGTGCTGAGAAGTGGGCAGCAGTAAACACATCATCTTCTCTCACAGAGGGCTGCTGCAGATCTTTGTGTATTTCTGAAATCCGATAATAGTCTGTGTTTCAAAAGCTTTTTTTTTTTTTTATAAGTCCTAACTATAAAGACAAGGATTATTGTAGCTTTCATTCAGTTCATCTACAACCTCAGAATGGACCAGAGGTTGGTGTAGTAACACCCAGCTACAGTGAAGCACAGAATACTAACTGTTGTGACATGTATGCCATCTTTATAACTGAAAAAAAAGTCATGAGAGTGCTTATTATCCTATTATCTCTTTATAAAAATATTAGCTGTGTTACCTCAATCAAACAAGTGAGACACTCGCACAATTCAGTTGACTGATGCACTAAAAACATTACAGGGTCCTGTGTCTTCATCACGATGATGTCGTACTAGAAACAAGCGCGTTTAGACCCCGTCTTCATTGGATTTTTTTTGGTACGCTGTCGCTGCGGGCTGTGTGGATGTTGTGTACTGTTTTTCTGTCCCTTGAGGTGAATATATAAACTGTAAATGGTACATAGATCGAGATGAATTTACACCTACTGTTAAAGAATGCCTGTAAATATAACATTGTATCATAGGATGGGATATATTATCATCTGTAGCGTGTAGATTTTTGTAATTATCCTTGCACAGATAGTAGCAGAAGAATAAAGCAACAAAATCTCACATGCGTCTTTTTGTCTGTCTCGGGAGCTTGTTTAAAAAAATATTTGTGCAGACAGGGTTTAAAATGTACAGAAGAAAATATAGCATATTTAGTGAATACAGATGGAGCATCACTACAGTAATTGTTTTATATTTCTTCTACTTTAAACAGTAATATTTGACAAAAATAATCTGACAAATAACAGTGGTAACTATTTTGGTTAGATCAGGTTATAGTCATTTATGTTGTGTACTGTCAATTAGCTGCAATGACTAATGAAATGGGTTGGCTACCGAAGTTAATCAGTTGTAGATGTACAGTCAGTGATTACTTGAATGTTTAATTAAAATCCATACAGCAGTTCATGAGATGTTTTGCTAAAAGTTGATTCCAAAGAGTTGATGGCAAAATTTTATACAAAGTTTTTGTGCGCTCTGTTAACGCTCGGCATGTGTTGATTAATCGCAGCTAGTGCCACACATATTTTAAGTCAATACCTCTGACATAGACTGCATTTTGTCTCCATTTTGTAATACCAGTTGCTGAGGCACTCATTTTAATTCAAGTTGTGTCCAATAGGTAATAACATGAAGATGTACACCTAATGATTACTTTCTGCAAGTTGTATAAATACAATATTTGTACACACACAGACTACTAAACCATCAGGGATAATTAATGGCTCTTTACTGCCACCTGCTGGTCATTCGCAGCAAACCTCTTTATTATATAAAACTGCAGTGTATTGTATTAAAAAATATCTGCAATTTGCTAATGAATTGAAATCTGGTGGATGTGATACAGCAGTGTGATGATTAAAGTGATCCATATGATTTGGACCTCAGCAGCTTCAGTTACTGCTCGTGCCCTCTGGATGGAGACAGTGTCATCCGTCAAGTAAACACTGAAATGCTTTGCTTTGGAAAAGTACATAAAAAGGTTAAGAGTTTTGTGTGTTCGTTCTTATTGATGTCCGCATGAATGCAAGAAACTGAACGTGAACCAAAACCTCACCGCAGAAAATATAAGTGATGGTAAACACACACACGCACCTGTTTTCTTTAAACGGGTCAACCAACCCTCCAGTGGATGACATGATAAATGGGAAGTGCTGAAAATAGGAAAGAGTAAAGTTCTGCTCCTTCGTTGTTCACCTGGATGTTTCTCCTTATGAGATGGTTTGATTTTTTTTAAGTGGGGTTCTGTGAGTAGATATAGCTACATGTGTCTTAACGCAAACGTTCATATCATTTGAAGTGCGGCTATGGTGAAAAGGTCAGTAACAATTAGCATCTTACCTGCTGTGGATAGCTCTTTATGTGATCTCAGTTTGCAGAAATATAGTTAAATTCTGACTGGACTTACAAGTTCACAGCTAGCCCTGGCAAGGCAGAGACCAAAGTGAATTGCTGCCATCACAAAACAACTAAAATTTCTCAGTATGAACATTTTTATAGTGGTGCATGTGAACACTATTTTAGACACATTGTTATCATGGTCAGTTTCTCATTTCAGGGAGTTTTACATCAACATGGTTGTTTGCCGACATATATAGATGGCAATAGCAGCAGCTGGCTGTAGTGTTTGCAGTCCGACTTGGGGTGATTTAAACAGGAATATCAAAAGATTTCTGCTGGAATAAGCGAATAGTCAAGAAATGACAGCAGTGGAAGAGCTTCTGTGTGGACTACAATAAAATGATTAAGATTGGAGTTATCTAAGATGATGGCAATCCACTTTGCTCTTGGCCTTGCTTGGACTATTAACTCGTCAATATGGTTTAAGGTTTCTTTATTTGTCGTTCGCACCACATGTGATACATGTGGTGAAACAAAATTGTGTACACAGGGTCCCAGTTACAGCCAACAAAAGTATAAACTGTAAAGAAAAACAGTAATTAGGTCTAAGATATGAACTAAGAAATACACTAAACGAAGAATGCACTAAGCACTAATAGTACAAAAACAATACGCCGAACAACAGCAACATGAACACGAGTCTGTGTGAGCAGATGAGTACGAATGAACACAGCAGCATGAAATAAATCAGCAGCATGAGATCAGCAGCATGGATAGTCAGCAGCCCGTCTCAACAATCAAGTGGAATTACAGTGATTTTTTTTCACAGTGATTATCCTGACTAGGGATTCATGAGTGTAGCAGCCTCGGAGTAGAAGCTGTTCCTCAGTCTACTGGTTCTACACTTAATGCTCCTTAACCTCCTTCCTGAGGGGAGCGGGGCAAAAAGTGTGTGCTGGATGAGTGGGGTCCTTCAGGATGCAGGTGGCTCTCTTCCTGCATCTGGAGGTGTAGATGTCTGTGATGGTGGGGAGGCAACTCCAACAGACTTCTGTGCAAACTTCACCACTTTCTGCAAAGCTTTTCTTTCTGCAGCTGTGCAGCCTCCATGCCACACGTTGATACTGGAGCACAGGATGCTCTCCACTACACACCTGTAGAAGGAGGGGATGACTGACTTTCCCAGTCCAGATTGCTTCAGCTGTCTGAGGAAGTAGAAGTAGGGATTAAGCTTGTTTTTTTCCCCCAAAAGGAGATCTTTGTTTCTACAAAAAGATGTCCAGAAAGGGATAATTGTTTATAGCCTTTCCACAGAAGCCCACATTAAAATATCTGAAATATTGCTTTAACATAACAAGGGAGCTGTAATGTACTTGTAAATCATGCAAACTGTTCTAACAAGTCTTAAATAAATCTTGTAAATACAAAGACACCTAAATTAAAAAAGAAGAGCTATAATAAATAGTATTACTTTAATGTTTCAGTTTGTCAACAGTATTATAAATGAAAACAACACAATAAGTGTTTGATTCTTCCTTCTGAAGCAAATCTTGACAGGTGTTTTAATAAAGATATATTTGTTTGACTGCCTCCCCCACCCCCTCCTGTCAGCTTTAATTCATTTAGTTGTGTTTAATGAGATTTAAGTGAGAATATAATCTGATTAGTAGGTTCAACCAGGACTGAATGGCTCTGCGAAGAGGGAGCAGACTACCTTTAGATTAGCTCTCAGCTCTCTGGCGATGGCTGTGTAGTTAAAAAGGCCTTTTTATTAATGCCCTGATACGATTCAGACCAGCAGCTGAAAACTGTGCTTCATTCTTTGTTATCCCAGACAACAAACCATACAATTTCTGATCATGAAGCTATGTAATAAGAGTTGTTGTGCAAATTTATTAATTTAAAAAACAAGAAGCCTTAGTGGTAAATATTTAAAAAACAAGAAGCCTTAGTGGTAAATTCAATGTATTACACACTGATCTGTTCAGCAAGTTAGAGAGATGCAACACTTTCTGAAAGATTTATTTCTATTTGTGCTTTAGGCCTTACATTGACAATGGAGCTTTGCATCAATAACAGCAAAACCCAAAATGTCACAAACTTTCACAGACTGAGCTGGGAAACATCACAGGACAGAAAATAAACCCAGAGATGGTTTATGGATGAAGAAAGAAAAATACCTGTTAGATACATGTACTTGTTTTGTGATAAATTAAATGTCTTAATTTTTTTAGAAAATTGAAACAAAGCCAGAAGTGTAGACCAAAAAGTCCCCCCCCCCCC
>NC_056504.1:28279312-28279894 GCF_014905685.2 Nematolebias whitei
ACAACTGTGTCAACTCTTGAAACTGTGCCTGCAGTCAACCTACTTCACATATGGGGAGCAATATTATAGGCAGAAACATGGGTGTGCTATGGGGTCTCCAGTTTCTCCTATTGTTGCCAACCTGTACATGGAGGAGGTAGAAAAGAGAGCCTTGACGTCCTTTTCAGGGACACCACCAAGTCATTGGTTCAGGTATGTTGACGACACCTGGGTTAAAATTAAATCTCAGGAAGTCCAACATTTTACTGACCACATCAACTCTGTGGATAAATACATCAAGTTCACACGAGAAGATGTAAAAAATGGCAAGTTGGCTTTCTTGGACTGTGAGGTCTCAGTCTCTGATAGAGGACATTTGCAAACTGAGGTGTACCGCAAACCCATCCACACAGACCAGTATTTGCAGTTTGACTCCCATCACCCTTTGGAGCACAAGTTAGGAGTCATCAGGACTCTGTATCACAGAGCAGAGAGCGTCCCCACTAGCTCAGGAGCCAGGCAGAAGGAGAAATCCCACACAAGACAGGCTCTAGATCAATGTGGATATCCTAACTGGGCCTTCCTGAAAGCAGAGAAGAAACC
>NC_056504.1:28279994-28283355 GCF_014905685.2 Nematolebias whitei
TCTTGGACTGTGAGGTCTCAGTCTCTGATAGAGGACATTTGCAAACTTAGGTGTACCGCAAACCCACCCACACAGACCAGTATTTGCAGTTTGACTCCCATCACCCGTTGGAGCACAAGTTAGGAGTCATCAGGACTCTGTATCACAGAGCAGACAGCGTCCCCCACTAGCTCAGGAGCCAGGCAGAAGGAGAAATCCCACACAAGACAGGCTCTAGATCAATGTGGATATCCTAACTGGGCCTTCCTGAAAGCAGAGAAGAAACCCAAACAGGACTCCAGTCAGCCAACAGGTGAAAAGGAGGAACCCAGACCAGTGGTCATTTCGTATGTTGAGGGAGTATCAGAGAAACTGAGATGTTTATTTTCTAAACATACAGTGGGGAGAACAAGTATTTGATACACTGTTGATTTTTCAGGTTTTCCCACTTGCAAAGCTTGTAGATGACTGTCATTTTTATCATAGGTACTCTTCAACTGTGAGTGATGGAATCTAAAACAAAAATCCAGAAAAATAAAATGTATGATTTTTAAATAATTAATTTCCATTTTATTGTGTGAAATAAGTATTTGATCATCTATCAACCAGTAAGAATTTTGGCTCTCACAGACATGTTAGTTCTTCTTTAAGAAGCCCTCCTGTTCTCCACCCATTACCTGTATTAACTGCACCTGTTTGGACTCGTGACCTGTATAAAAGACACCTGTCCACACACTCAATCAATCAGACTCCAGCATCTCCACAATGCCCAAGACCAGAGAGCTGTGTAAGGACATCAGGGATAAAATTGTAGACCTGCACAAGGCTGGGATGGGCTACAGGACAATAGGCAAGCAGCTTGGTGAGAAGGCAACAACAGTTGGTGCAATTATTAGAAAATGGAAGAAATACAAAATAACGGAAAATCTCCCTCGGTCTGGGGCGCCATGCAAGATCTAACCTCGTGGAGCATCATTGATCTTGAGGAAGGTGAGGAATGAGCCCAGAACTACACGGCAGGACCTGGTCAATGACCTGAATAGAGCTGGGACCACAGTCTCCAAGAAAACAATCAGTAACACTCTACGCCGTCAAGGATTAAAATCCTGCAGTGCACGCAAGGTGCCCTTCCTCAAGCCAACGCATGTCAAAGCCCGTCTGAAGTTTGCAAATGACCATCTGAATGATCCAGAGGAGGAATGGGAGAAGGTCATGTGGTCTGATGAGACAAAAATAGAACTTTTTGGTTTAAACTCCACTCGTCATGTTTGGAGGAAGAAGAATGATGAGTACAACCCCAAGAACACCATCCCAACCGTGAAGCATGGCGGTGGAAACATCATTCTTTGGGGATGCTTTTCTGCAAAGGGGACAGGACGACTGCACCATATTGTGGGAAGGATGGATGGGGCCATGTATCGTGAGATGTTGGCCAACAACCTCCTTCCCTCAGTAAGAGCACTGAAGATGGGTCGTGGCTGGGTCTTCCAGCATGATAACGACCCAAAACACACAGCCAGGGCAACTAAAGAGTGGCTCCGTAGGAAACATCTTAAGGTCCTGGAGTGGCCTAGCCAGTCTCCAGACCTGAATCCCATAGAAATCTTTAGAGGGAGCTTAAAGTCCGTGTGGCCCAGCGACAGCCCCGAAACCTGAAGGCTCTGGAGGAGATCTGTGTGGAGGAGTGGGCCAAAATCCCTGCTGCAGTGTGTGCAAACCTGGTCAAGAACTACAGGAAACGTCTGATCTCTGTAACTGCAAACAAAGGTTTCTGTACCAAATATTAAGTTTCATTTTTCTGGTGTATCAAATACTTATTTCACACAATAAAATGGAAATTAATTATTTAAAAATCATACATTGTATTTTTCTGGATTTTTGTTTTAGATTCCATCACTCACAGTTGAAGAGTACCTATGATAAAAATGACAGTCATCTACAAGCTTTGCAAGTGGGAAAACCTGAAAAATCAACAGTGTATCAAATACTTGTTCTCCCCACTGTAACATCCCAGTGGCTTTTAAACCCCAAAATACATTACGGCTAAGACTGGTTCATCCCAAAGATCCAGTCCACCGGCACAAACAGAGTAATGTTGTGTATGCTGTTCAGTGTCAGGAGGGCTGTGATCAGTCTTACATCGGGGAAACAAAACAGCCACTGGCCAAAAGGATGGCCCAGCACAGAAGATCAACATCATCAGGCCAGGACTCTGCTGTCTACACTCATCTCCAGGCCAGCGGTCACTCTTTCAGGGATGAAGATGTGCACATCCTGGATAGAGAGGAACGATGGTTTGAGAGAGGAGTAAAGGAGGCCATCTTTGTGAAAAGAAATTGTCCATCGTTAAACAGGGGTGGAGGCCTACGTGTTCAATTGTCCCCCTCTTACAATGCTGTGATTGCTAGTATCACTCAGCCCTCTGTGAACAGTAAACAGCCATCAGTGTGCTAATGATCCATTGTTATGCTGATGGTCCTTCTTGAGCATGTGATCAGCTGGTTTTGGTTGTCAGCAGCAAAACTGGTTGATCCACTCTGAGAAGGTGCTATTTAAGAGACTGAGCTGAATACAGCACCTCAGACTGAGGAAGTTTCTTGGATGAGAGACGATACGTTTCTACATTTTTTTGTTGTTTTGCTTTGTTTTGTTTTTTTTGAATGTCCAGAGGACCAGATTTAACTTTTTTAGATATGTACGTTAAATGTTTTTTTTTTTTAACAGTGGCTGTAACCCAGCTGGTTAAAATTTGTACAGGTAGTCTCATTGAGCCACGAGAACTCATTTTCAAGAGAGACCTGTTTAGGGAGCACATGGTGGGGGTTAAGGGCCTTGCTCATGGGCCCAGAGTGGGGCGAATGAGGGTGGGGGCAAGTGTGGGTGTTTCACCTACCCCACCCACAATTTTGATGTTGTCGGGGCCGGGGCATGAACCGGCGATCTTCGGATCACAAGCCCACCTCTCTAACCTCTGCGCCACCACTCCCCCCAAAAAATAAATAAATACAGTAGCCTACCAGGAAACGCCTAGCTTACATGCAGCAGCTCGATTTTCTTCTTCGACAGCCAGATTGATCGCCTTTAACTCAAAAGCTGCATCATATCAGAATCAGAATAAGCTTTATTATCATTGTACCGAGATACAACAAGAATACATCTGTACAGTCATCCAAAAGATGGGCAGAGTGCACATTGCTGCTGCGCAGCCTCTTATCCTTTTCAGAATACTTTTAGGCTTATATGAGAAAAGGGAAGAAAACATGAGAGAAGGTATAAAAAAAAAGATCTCTCACACCGTGTCCTAGACAGGGCACGGTTTGAGGCGTCAAAAAATCTACCACAGCAAAGCAACATAAGTAGACATGATACATATGAGGCTGGT
>NC_056504.1:28283455-28284571 GCF_014905685.2 Nematolebias whitei
CCCCCCCCCAGCCATTGTCCAGATAAGAGGTGTTTGTTATCATCCATCTCGGTTGAGGTTCTGTCACATGTCCATGGCCTTGAGGAAGGGAGGGGTGAGGAGACAGACAAAGCGTCTTTGTTTTTATAACATCCCAGGAGGAATTGAGATGGTCCGCCTTCAAGGCCAGGTCCACATCCACAGTTTGGGTCAGACAGAACTCGTAAATTGCCATTTCTGCCTTTTAAAATCTCGCTAGAACATTCTCTGATGGTGACTCCCAACAGCCGAATTGATTATTTACGCCGAAATTCGAGCTCACAGCTTCTCCAAGATTATTCCCAACCATTCATGGGTGCTGCCAGAAAGTTCACAGTCTTGATATCAGCTTGCTTCAGCTCTGATGCAGCTCCACATAATTCAGTCTGAGTGCTGCCAAGCTTCGACACATTCCACACGAAAATCCAGATTTCATCAATCCAGACAGCAGAATCCAGTTGTCATCATGAGGCCAATTTTGTTTCTGTCGAGGTAAGAGAGTCCTCCATTCACCCTGACTTCCTGTCGGAAGAAGTTGATCAATTTCATTGAGAGACCAGCTGATCAAATGCATTTCTTTGTGCGTTTTCCATGAAGCGCAAAATAACTGATATGAAGAATTTATTGTGAGTGCGTTTGATTTACGGTAATTCGTAGTTTCAAAGGTCCACTGCGACCTGTTGGATAATGTCATTTGTCAGACTTTTTTTAAACCTTATTTCTACAGGTATTCTCATTGATTTATGAGGACCAATGTTGCCAGATAGAGTCTAGGTTTTCCAGCCCAAAAGTCTGTTAAAAATGGCCCGATCACACAAAAACCCACCCAATCAATATATTGGTATATTTAATCTGCATGTCACATTTCAGGATCTGGTTATTAGACACAGATTAAATGTTCAATATGAATATTACTATATTTATTACCCCAGTGATAGTGTTACACACATTAGTAGTTGTAAACACTCTAATAGATATGATGGTTTAGTGCTTACCTTTAACCTAAACATTTACAGAGTAAACATTTTTAATAATCACTTTAAAAGTTATAAATGTTGTCTTTAGTGAATGTTTGTTTTCCAAATGTATTTTATTATA
>NC_056504.1:28284671-28292149 GCF_014905685.2 Nematolebias whitei
ACAACTGTGTCAACTCTTGAAACTGTGCCTGCAGTCAACCTACTTCACATATGGGGAGCAATATTATAGGCAGAAACATGGGTGTGCTATGGGGTCTCCAGTTTCTCCTATTGTTGCCAACCTGTACATGGAGGAGGTAGAAAAGAGAGCCTTGACGTCCTTTTCAGGGACACCACCAAGTCATTGGTTCAGGTATGTTGACGACACCTGGGTTAAAATTAAATCTCAGGAAGTCCAACATTTTACTGACCACATCAACTCTGTGGATAAATGCATCAAGTTCACACGAGAAGATGAAAAAAATGGCAAGTTGGCTTTCTTGGACTGTGAGGTCTCAGTCTCTGATAGAGGACATTTGCAAACTTAGGTGTACCGCAAACCCACCCACACAGACCAGTATTTGCAGTTTGACTCCCATCACCCGTTGGAGCACAAGTTAGGAGTCATCAGGACTCTGTATCACAGAGCAGACAGCGTCCCCCACTAGCTCAGGAGCCAGGCAGAAGGAGAAATCCCACACAAGACAGGCTCTAGATCAATGTGGATATCCTAACTGGGCCTTCCTGAAAGCAGAGAAGAAACCCAAACAGGACTCCAGTCAGCCAACAGGTGAAAAGGAGGAACCCAGACCAGTGGTCATTTCGTATGTTGAGGGAGTATCAGAGAAACTGAGATGTTTATTTTCTAAACATACAGTGGGGAGAACAAGTATTTGATACACTGTTGATTTTTCAGGTTTTCCCACTTGCAAAGCTTGTAGATGACTGTCATTTTTATCATAGGTACTCTTCAACTGTGAGTGATGGAATCTAAAACAAAAATCCAGAAAAATAAAATGTATGATTTTTAAATAATTAATTTCCATTTTATTGTGTGAAATAAGTATTTGATCATCTATCAACCAGTAAGAATTTTGGCTCTCACAGACATGTTAGTTCTTCTTTAAGAAGCCCTCCTGTTCTCCACCCATTACCTGTATTAACTGCACCTGTTTGGACTCGTGACCTGTATAAAAGACACCTGTCCACACACTCAATCAATCAGACTCCAGCATCTCCACAATGCCCAAGACCAGAGAGCTGTGTAAGGACATCAGGGATAAAATTGTAGACCTGCACAAGGCTGGGATGGGCTACAGGACAATAGGCAAGCAGCTTGGTGAGAAGGCAACAACAGTTGGTGCAATTATTAGAAAATGGAAGAAATACAAAATAACGGAAAATCTCCCTCGGTCTGGGGCGCCATGCAAGATCTAACCTCGTGGAGCATCATTGATCTTGAGGAAGGTGAGGAATGAGCCCAGAACTACACGGCAGGACCTGGTCAATGACCTGAATAGAGCTGGGACCACAGTCTCCAAGAAAACAATCAGTAACACTCTACGCCGTCAAGGATTAAAATCCTGCAGTGCACGCAAGGTGCCCTTCCTCAAGCCAACGCATGTCAAAGCCCGTCTGAAGTTTGCAAATGACCATCTGAATGATCCAGAGGAGGAATGGGAGAAGGTCATGTGGTCTGATGAGACAAAAATAGAACTTTTTGGTTTAAACTCCACTCGTCATGTTTGGAGGAAGAAGAATGATGAGTACAACCCCAAGAACACCATCCCAACCGTGAAGCATGGCGGTGGAAACATCATTCTTTGGGGATGCTTTTCTGCAAAGGGGACAGGACGACTGCACCATATTGTGGGAAGGATGGATGGGGCCATGTATCGTGAGATGTTGGCCAACAACCTCCTTCCCTCAGTAAGAGCACTGAAGATGGGTCGTGGCTGGGTCTTCCAGCATGATAACGACCCAAAACACACAGCCAGGGCAACTAAAGAGTGGCTCCGTAGGAAACATCTTAAGGTCCTGGAGTGGCCTAGCCAGTCTCCAGACCTGAATCCCATAGAAATCTTTAGAGGGAGCTTAAAGTCCGTGTGGCCCAGCGACAGCCCCGAAACCTGAAGGCTCTGGAGGAGATCTGTGTGGAGGAGTGGGCCAAAATCCCTGCTGCAGTGTGTGCAAACCTGGTCAAGAACTACAGGAAACGTCTGATCTCTGTAACTGCAAACAAAGGTTTCTGTACCAAATATTAAGTTTCATTTTTCTGGTGTATCAAATACTTATTTCACACAATAAAATGGAAATTAATTATTTAAAAATCATACATTGTATTTTTCTGGATTTTTGTTTTAGATTCCATCACTCACAGTTGAAGAGTACCTATGATAAAAATGACAGTCATCTACAAGCTTTGCAAGTGGGAAAACCTGAAAAATCAACAGTGTATCAAATACTTGTTCTCCCCACTGTAACATCCCAGTGGCTTTTAAACCCCAAAATACATTACGGCTAAGACTGGTTCATCCCAAAGATCCAGTCCACCGGCACAAACAGAGTAATGTTGTGTATGCTGTTCAGTGTCAGGAGGGCTGTGATCAGTCTTACATCGGGGAAACAAAACAGCCACTGGCCAAAAGGATGGCCCAGCACAGAAGATCAACATCATCAGGCCAGGACTCTGCGGTCTACACTCATCTCCAGGCCAGCGGTCACTCTTTCAGGGATGAAGATGTGCACATCCTGGACAGAGAGGAACGATGGTTTGAGAGAGGAGTAAAGGAGGCCATCTTTGTGAAAAGAAATCGTCCATCGTTAAACAGGGGTGGAGGCCTCCGGGTTCAACTGTCCCCCTCTTACAATGCTGTGATTGCTAGTATCACTCAGCCCCTTGTGAATAGTAAACAGCCATCAGTGTGCTAATGATCCATGATGATGGTCCTTCTTGAGCATGTGATCAGCTGGTTTTGGTTGTCAGCAGCAAAACTGGTTGATCCACTCTGAGAAGGTGCTATTTAAGAGACTGAGCTGAATACAGCACCTCAGACTGAGGAAGTCTCTTGGATGAGAGACGAAACGTTTCTATATTTTTTTGTTGTTTTGCTTTGTTTTGTTTTTTTGAATGTCCAGAGGACCAGATTTAACTTTTTTAGATTTTTCTACCTGGATTATTGATCATGCATCAGGATTTAATGTACATATTTAATTAAAAGTTTAAAATATATTTCAGTGTAAACATCTCATGTTACGACGTGGACACCCACAGCTTATAGACAAGCGCGGCCTATACATGTACAAAATTAAAAAAAAAACAATAACATTTTCAGTGGGCGGGGCTTATATTTGGGTGCCTTCAATAGTCGGGAAATTACGGTATTTTATTTTAGGCAGTGCAGTTGTCACATTTTTACAGTAATTTATATTAAATGGTGCAGTGTTTCTCCTTCTGCTTCTTCTTATAATAATAATAATTATTATATTAATAATAATTATTATGACTGTTCCCTCTGGAGTGGTCTGCACAGACAGCCATCCAGCTCCATCTCACTCAGTTTTTCTATCATCTGTCCTCACTCCATCAAACTCCACATGGTGCAGCTTTTTCCACATTCAGGTTAGTCCATTTTAAAGGACTCAGCTTTTCAAAAAAGTTTACGACAAATCATTTGTTTGACGTAGCCCATTTTTTAGAGTTCAGTGGTAATTTATTTCCACATTTAGAGTTCTTTCATTAGGCGGTGGAGTGTTTTTAGAATTTAGTTTATTTTGGGCAGCAAAGTTTTTCCTACATTAATTCCTTTTAGGCTGTTCAGTTTTTCTACAACTTACATATATTTATTTTAAACGATGTAGCTCATTTATGGTCATTCATTTATAACAACAAAGGTTTTTGACAATTTAGTGTCATTTAATTCAGGTGGTGCAGTTTTTCATGCATTTAGTTAATAATTCATTCAACCTTTATTTAAACAGGTTAGTCTCATTGAGTCACGAGGACGCATTTACAAGAGAGACCTGTTTTAGACATATGGGACAGACTTTCTCAAATTTATGGTAGTTCATTGTAGGTGGTGTAGCTTTTCTAGCATTTATGGTAATTTACACTTTCCCACATCTGGCCTGTAGTTTCTATGGTGTGCATCTGTTAGAAAAAGAGAATCTGAATTTATAACTTTTGGACGTTTGCACAATTATTTACGTCGGCTGACGTTTAAATTGAAGATCACTGCTTTAAAAAAATATTCTGAACAAGAATGATTTTTCTGTCAAATAAAGCACACAAGAAGCATTTTTTTAGGTGTTTTATTACAGCAGCGAAAAAAGATAAACAATAAAGAAGTATTAAAGTGCGCAAAAAGACAACAATAAAACCACAAAAATTACACCTGCAGATGGTCGTGCAATAAAAACTTTTGTACAGATGGTGGGAAAATAAACTGTATATTCAGGCGGTTGTGCAATAATAGCAGGAAGGAATTTACAGTGTGTGCAGATGAGATTACACGACTTTTGCTTTCATAGAAAACACAAAAAAGAGAAACAGAGTTAAATAAATAACCAGAAAGACATAAGAAGAGACCAGAACTCAGCGTTTAGACTGATCCTAAGATCAGCAAAGCTTTTCTAAAGATGGATGTAATGTTTTGCTTCACCCGGATCAGGACGTGGTCAGGTTCAACACAACCACCTGCAGCTCTGTGTTGTAATGTGGACAAGTTGAAGGGCACTTTGTATGTTTTACTAGATTTTATTAAGACTTTCTCTTTAAAACTAATGCCCCTTTGGTCTAATCTAGTTGTTTACTTTATGCACAGTTATATAATATTGCAATTGTGTGATCTGTTGGTGCTCAGAGTATGTGTCAGGGAGGACTTTCAGCTACTACCACATCAAACTTTAGCTCAATATCTGCAAAGCTGGCTGCGCTAGAGACCGTTTGTGTTGCTCAACACTGATTGGCTGGAGCGGTCATCTTAGGTTGGGTTGGCCCCAAAAGTTAATGAGCTGCACATGTACATCCAGTGATAACTTTCGGAGAGTTTGAATAAAATCAGTCCACTGTTTCATGAAATACTTTGCTAACAGACCGACAAATCAATACATGTCCAAATGGATAGAGGCAGGAAAAGAAAAACATTATTGCCCATTTTTTTTTATCTTTTGGCAGTGAGAGATAAAAATGTCAATGATCTAAAAAAAAAAAGGTGTGCATGAGTGAAACCATCTAAACAATTTACAAAAATATCACAAATACTAATTTTGTTTGTTCTTCTGGAGATCGTCTGTTTCTGCAGACAGCTTGTTTCATTTTGCTCATAAGCAACCAAAAACTTACTTTTAAACGTTCAGATGGAGTTAAACCTAAATTGAACTTCTCTTTTCTTTCTACTTTCATGATCACAAAAGTCTCAATACATTTAGCCAACGATGATAAAAGTTATTGAAATATGTTTTGGTGTAAAAGTGCCTTCCACAAGATTGCTGCTCTCCTGCTTTAAAGCCAGTTTTATTAGAAACAACATTAATCTAGAAAATGACCAGCACTAAAACATCAACACAGTAAAGCTGGAGGCAGTTAGGCTTTTATTTATTTATTTGTCTCCAGGCTTTGTGTGCTCTGCAAATCAAGCTGATCCAAGCAAAGCTAAAATATTTTACTAATATTTTTATGTCAGTGTTTAAATCATCCTAACAGAGCAGCGCAGCTCGGGGTGTAATACCAAAAACGGCCAGTAGAGGGTCTTTGTGCACTGCCACCCACTGAACACAGGGAGCTCTGGGAGGAAAACACTTACAACCCACTCATGTTTTTCATTATCACCCGCCACCGAAAGCAGGTTACAGTGCTTTATGCTTGTGTCTTTTAGCAAAATAACTCTTGAACCATTGGATGATTTGTACCAAAACTTTCAGATAGTAATTACTGGATATACCTCTACAACTGATTACCTTTGAGAGTCAATTTAATTCAAGATGGCTGCCACAGTTAATGATTATTACCCAGCCCATTAATGTCTAGAAGTCAGTCAGTTTTACAGACATTGAGCTAGAATTGGATGTGGTAGTAGCCGAGAGTCAGTCCCAACACATAATCTGAACATATCTCATGATAACGTGAGAAAACTTAATTTTGAAATGGACTTTCTATCTAATCAAGATACTAAAAGCGCTTTACACTAAAATCTGTACACTCATTCATCCATTCATACAGCACTCTACTAGATCTATACAAAGACTAATCAGTGCTTTATCACATTCATACACTGATGGGACACACATCGGAGGCAATGAGGGGTTCAGTGTCTTGCCCAGGGACACTTCAGCATGCGACTGCAGGTGGAATCGAACCCCCAGCTCTCCCAATGGAGGACGACTCCTCTAACCACTCAGCCACAGCCGCCCCTTTTAAGGTTCATCAAAAATAGTTACAACTCCTTCGATGATCTCAGCCTAAAATTTGAGCACAAAAAGCGACGATGTTATTTCTGAACTTTAAACGAGCGCTTGCTGTGATTTATCTAACAAAATAATAAACATGTCCTCTCTTTTAAAGCTCCACCTCCTTTTAGGTGCTGCGTGAGAAAATATGAGAAGAAAACTCAAACCCACGGCAGCTGGGATTATTTTTAATTACCCAGTACTTGCGTTTCTCAAACGTTCACACAGCAGCAACTACAGAGGAGCCACGTTTATTCCAGAGATGGTGCGTCAAAACGTATAAAAGGCGACAGAAGACCAGCCGCTTGCTTTTAGGCCTTCGTTTGTTCATCACAAAGAGAGGAGGAGTGAGTGAGAGAAAACACCGAGGTAATTTCTGATTAATCATTCATCATGGACTGCCACCGGCGTCCCGTGACACTCAGGCTCACAGCATCACAGCGTTTGCCTGCGACTTCCTGGCAGGTGCAATTCTCCTTTTCCTCCTTTTCTTTGTTGGTAAGCTGTCGAAAAGCAGAGCCCTGACGTCCGTTTAGGAATCCCAACAAAATGACCTAAAGTGCGTTAAATGAAAACAGACAGTGACAGAGTCCTATTTTTAGCAGCAGATCTGTTTGCTTGTTTAAAATAAAAGTATAAATCCTCTTTGAGACAACTGCTGCCCATTCAGATACGCAGTAAAGCTGCATGAACTTAAAGGTGCACATTTATAAAGCTCCACTTGCTAATTAACAGCATTTATTACTCTGCCAGGGAAATAATGCTTTCCATTTGTTCCCCAGACACACGCCGACTACGTCTGAGTAAGTTATTAACTTCAGGCTTTACTTAACCACATTATTTAGGTTGATTTTTTTTTTAAGAAGCAACTTTTAAAGTCAAAACCACTTCTTTCTTTTTGTACACAGGAAGCACCAAACGGTTGTCTGGTTTGTGCGTCATTTTAACACACCGGCGCAGATCTAAAGATTGATGCCGTCGCAGCGAGGGGAAGCGTGCGATTTGTGAGGTAAAATTATCACTTTTTTCAAAGGAGTCTGGTTGCTTCGCTATAACAGCTCTACTGTGAAACTGTGAAAGTGTTCTACATGTTGCTTACACTTAAAGACGGTTTTTATCCCCCCCCCCCCCCACAAACAAACACCACACTTTCTACTCAATCCGTTGGGGTTTGAAGGGCGAGATGGCCCCGCCGCAAAGAAGGGAGAACTG
>NC_056504.1:28292292-28297942 GCF_014905685.2 Nematolebias whitei
TTGAATAAGTGTCTTTCTATGCCCCCCCCCCCCACACACACATACACACACTTTTCTTCAAACTCCAACGGATGCTTCTACCTTTCAGGCCCTGCTGTGAAGAGTGGAGAACTGTATTTATTTTATTAAAATATTGATGAACTTGAGGGAGGAAGTCAAAAATATGTAGACGAGTTATGCCTCAATAACGCTCAATATATCTCTGAGTGTTTTCTTCACGGAGAAACGCTTTAATAAAAGCGCCTGATGTTTTTTTTTAAGAAAACACAAATGTTTGGACTTTATTTTAAATGAAGTGCAAAATTTTCACCTACCTAAAAACATAATTTTACAGCTTAAACTTTAGGAAAATAAAGATCAGTACAGCATTATAGTGTGAATGTTTATGAAGCATTCTCACTATTGTGATACATTTTTTTAAACATACGTTTAACGGCATCTTTCTCATTCCATATTTTTTGTGCTATTCAACAAATCGTAAATCGAAAGGTTCAGCTTGTTCAGTAGACTTTTGGTATTGGTGCAATGTTAGCTTTTTGAAATAATTAGCCTTTTTTGCCATTTTTTATTTCTCACAGAAAATGAATTGTGCTCATTTTACATCCTTCAAATCTTTAGATCTGTTTACAACCTTTTACTGCTCCTTTCACGTTTTGTTCTGCTTCAGCTTCTTTGTGCAAATGTAAACATTTTTTCAGCTACTTTTCAGCTTTTTTGTTGTTGCTAATTTCAGCATTTTTCAGATAATAGCCACTTGTTAGTACTCATTTCTGCTTCTTTCAGTCTAATTGGGTAAACATGTTCTTTCTGCTTTCTTCTGCTAATTTAACCTTGTTCTACCTTTTTAGCTATTTTTTCAGCGTTTTCAGATAATTTATGCTGTTTTCAGACTATAGTAAATTATTTTTGGTAATTTCTGCTACTTTCAGCCTTATTAACTTCTTTCTGCTAATTTCAGCTATTTCAGCTACTTTTTAGCTGTTTTGTGCCAAGTTTAACCTTTTCAACAAATTCCACTCATTTCATCTCCTTTCACTTCCTTCTGGTAGTTTAAGCTTCTTTCTGCTTTTTCTGCTACTTTTCAGCTATCCCCCCCCCCCCAATTTAAGCTTTTTTTTAAGATAATTTAACAATTTTTATGATAATTTCTTCTTATTTAAATCTAATTCAGCAAATATGTCTTCTTTCTGCTTTCTTCTGGTAACAGGCTTGTTCTTCCATTTCAGCTATATTTCAGCATGCTTTTAGTTAATTTCAGCTGTTTTTCAGCAAGTTCTTCAGCAATAAGCATTCACACTGCTTTTTCGCAGGAAATGCAATTTCTCTAGTTCTATTTGTTTGAATCTCTCTTTTTGTTTTTTGTATTTTTAGAAACTAATTGTTTTTGCTTGAATTTCCTTTTTACTGTACAAATGATGCACACTGTACTTTTGCACAATGTATTTTTGTACTTTTCATAAAAATAATAAAAACAACAAAGCAGCAAAAATTGAGATAGATTAATAATAAAAACCAATGTGATTTTTAAAATCTATAGTAATTTGACTTAAGAGGCAAAAATCCAGTGCATGCTGCTTAAATATATTATTTCACACAAAAAACTACACTAGGCTTCAGATATTTTGCCTTTTATCTGCAACATCTGCTTTTAAATATTTGATTAATGTTCTTTTAGATCACATTTTTCTTGAAATACTGACAAAAAATAAATAAATAAAGATGACTTTTACAAGTTGCTATTTTTCTCAGCCCTGAGTTGCGCCTGCAGCTACAACCTTCACCTATCAGAAGGTCCGACTGCAGCTTATGTGTAGCCGGAGAGGTAAAAACTAGGCCAAAGATTATTGCTTCTCAGCAGCTTGATGTCACTTCAAAGGCATCGACTTTTACTGTATCTGTTCTCTATAGCAAAAGAAAACTGCTTAACTCATCAGAGCTGGCGATACCACAAATCAGGATCAATATTTCACATCAAACAAAAGAAGATAAAAGTCGGCGCAGAATTTGAATAAATGAATCCACAAACGTTCGCCGAGTTTTTACAATCAGAAATCAATCAGCAGCTGTGACTTAAATTGTTGCACGCTCCTATTTCATGTTCCAAACGGAGTCTTTTAGGAATACGCAGTGAGTTCAATTAATAGAAGGAAAAAAAAATCACCTGCAGGTAATTAAAACAACAAAAAGCCGTCAGCAGCAGCCCTTTATAAGCATATAATCCGTGGATAATGAACTCCTTTTCAGCTGGACAGGCGGCGTCCCAGTCAGAGATTTATTCCAAAAGCTCCTGTCAGGAACACAAGAAAAGGAAGTGTCATGTGATGAGGAAGGTTATGTTGACTTGTGCTGAGGGGACGGAGGGAGAGTGAAAGCTACAGCCAGAGAAGCCACTATGCACTGACCTCGTCTGACTCCTCTCCCACTGTGGACGTCCCCCTGTCACCGTCTTCCTCCGCCTGCTGCTGCTCCTCCATCCTCTTCAGCACAGAGTATCTGTACGTCGCCTTGCTGGAATAAAGTTACCGGACTGATGAGTTTTCTAATGGTGTAAAATAATCACGTTACAGCTCATTAATCAAGTCTGCTTACTTGACTGGGAAGCAGTACTTTCGGATGATCAATACAGCAGCAGCGGCCGCCGCCACACACACCAGGATCACCGATGCAATAACGCCGGGGTGAAGCCTTAAACTGGCCTAAAAAGACAAATGAATACAATAAGATGTAACAGTGGGGTAGTTAAAGAGCCCATAAAGCTAACAGCTCAGTTCATGATGTGTGGCACAGATAAAAAGGAAACACACGCAGGAGATATGACAGCTGAACAGCGTTGGGTTATAAATCATCCTCGTGTTCGGCCTAAAAGCTCTGCAGCAGGACTGGGAAGTTCTAAGTAAGCATTAAAAAAAATATATATTTTGACAATCAATAATTATACACATCATCTGCTGGTCTATAGTGCCTTTAAATGAAGGGCCGTGCAGCAGAACATATAGAGTTTGTGAACATTAGTGTCTGCAGCAATAATTAGAATGCACAGCGAGCGTGACCAAAAAATAACAACCTCAACCAGACCGATTCATCACGCGTGGCGGTGTAGGACACGAAAACCAATCAAAGAGCGATGAGCTTCCATTGTAGGGTGTCACTGGTACCACTTTAACCCTGTCTTTGACTGATTCATGTGTTTGTTATGAGTAAACTGATAACACTTCAATGCACTCGCTGCAAAGCCGTGAAAATAATTCTACAGAAACTAATGTTGCACCTTATTTTTCTCAATTTGCGACCTCGTGCCGACTACCATGTGCACTTCTTTACCTACGGAAACAGCCGAAGTGACTGAAAATAGGTCAGTAATGTCAAAGTTCTTGCTCAAAACACCAAATAAAAAATCCAACAAAGTTAAGTCTGGTCATCTGGAACAAAGGACCTGCCTGAACTTTGTTGGATTTTTTTTACCTGGATTATTGAGCATTAACTTTGATGTTTTGAACCACTTTGGCTATGGCTGCCTCAGAGAAGTCAACAGGGGAGAGGGTGGGCTCCAGAAACCATCTTATCACCAGCAATCTGTTTGGTCCACTATGTGAGTGTGCTGCCTGTGGGACTGAGTTTGTTGAAGTCCTTTGGATGAAGGACGAAACGTTTCAACAACAACAAAAAAACCCCGTCCTGACTGAACTTTGTTGGACAGGTCAATGGTGATGTCTGTGGTAGAGAGACGTCCTACAGTCTCGATGTGTTGGAACGTATTTCAGCTCAGGCTTGTTGAGTAAAATATGCTGAGAAGTTTGTTAATCAATCTAATTTGAAATAATAAATTCTTACATTTTACCCATTTTTCTGAACAATAAAACAGACAAGACAAATTTGTTTGGACGGGCTGTAAAATGCTGTTCCTCAAATATTTCAGAATGAAATACTCTTGTTGTTTTATCACGTTTTAAGACCTTATCTTTTGTTTGTACGTCAAGGACACGTATCACCATCTTCTGAGTGTACAAATAAAAATACTCAGACTCTGTCATTGTTGTTTACTACAGACTACAGCCAGCCCAGTGGAGGCGATCATGTGGCTCTAGCTTACATGTGGCTTTTGGCAAATTCACTGATTGTTTTGTTTACATTCAGTGTGTACCCACATTTCACAATTGCACACTGTATCAATAGATCTAGAATACTGCTGGAGTAAACACTTTCACACAATATCACTTCATTTACTGGTAGTTCAGGCTAAAATTTTATGTTCTTTCATAGTTTACATAAGTACTTTTAATGCACGACTTTAGTTTTTTATTCCCCATATCTAAAAGATGACTATAAGCCTTAGTGCTACTACAGAAAAGCTTTACAGCTCCAAGTTTCACAAGTGAATAATATCAAAGTGTATTTTTCCACCAACTCATTGACGTTTGAATAGAAATAATTGCCACAAAGTTCAAAGCCGACACAATCTTTCAATTAGAAGCAGTATTTCAACTATTTACCCCACAACAAATAAGGAACAACTTGGTTGAGTATTAGTTGGTGAGAAATCCTTTAAGGTAGCTAATGATCAGTTAATGATACGCTAATTAAAGACGAAGACAGAAACAAATTGGCAACGACGATAATTGCTTAATCCACAGCGCTTCCTTAATAATTTCTAATGAACCTCTGAGCGGACTGGTGAAGAGCACCAAACGAGTGATGACTCATTAGCACTGGTTATCTCTGTGCACTCCGAGCAGTGACACGTAATACTGGAAAATCCTGAGGAGCAGTAAGAAGTCCTTCGTTACATCACGGATAACTTCCTTGTATTGTGCACCCTCGAGGAAACAGGTGACTTATAACGAACTGTTTCTGAGAATCGATCCCCAAAGTCATGATGATGAATCTACAGGTTGAATCTCTAAAGTACATGTGGCTTTTAATTCACTAGTGGCTTTAAGAATTTGTTTTTACTCATCAAAAAATGAACAATTTATTGTTTTAGTTTCTACAGTACATTCCTGATGTGTCAAAAAAACAAAAAAAATCCTCAGACTTCAGACTGATTCTTATTTTGACACAATGAAAAATTGTTAGCTAAAACGTACCTGTTGGTTCGTCTATGTATTGTTGAACTGCTTGTTGCATTAAGGCCATCAGTACAGTACAGTGGCCCTGGGGTTTAAATCCAGGGTTTTCAAACGTTTTGGGTCCAGGGACCCCTTTACAGGGGAGAAAAAGTTTCAGAGACCCCTTCATAACCCTCATGTTTATTAAACAATTTTCTTCAATTTGTCTCTTTAATGCAATGAAAATATTTGTGTAACCTAAATACTCAAAACCTGGTCTTTAATAGCGTTAATACAATTTTTAGACTTTTAAACATGGGGTATTTTTCATTCAAGACACACGTAATTGACAAAATTTTTCACTTCAACTTAAAAAAAAATAGTTTTGAGAAAATTAACAGTATCAAAAACAACTTTAAAACTTTACCTATTCACATAGTGAACATAAATGTATTGCTACTTCTTCAAATTATTACAGAAAACTCTTTACATAAAAATGAACAAAATCATAAAAGCAGTAGTCATACCAAGTACCCGGGCTTCATTTGTAAACAGATCTATATACAGTATATCTATTTACAGTATATCTATTTACAGTATATATA
>NC_056504.1:28298042-28309848 GCF_014905685.2 Nematolebias whitei
ACAATTCTCTATGATCATCACTGTTTTACAAATGTTTGATAATCAAAATTGTGTTAGTTCACTCAATGTTACAGGTTGAAAAGAACTACTCATTTTTATTTTACATAAACAGTAAGTAATGATTTTTATTCCTCATTCAAAGAAGAAATCAGGTTAATATGCATTTCTTGATTTTTCTGTCTGCAATGTAAGTATGTTAAAGGTCGGTTTTCGGTCAACTAAAATGTTTACCGAGAAAAATGTCATGTTTAAACTTTTTCAGAAGATAATAAGAGTGAGACTCCACGAAGTCTGAAGTCCTACAATAATCTTTCTGTTTGTCACTGAAACAATCCTTGACTTTTAATAACATCTTACATCATACACCACACCTCTATTCCTGGTCCATCGACCAATCAAAAGCTCTCAAATGACCCGGAAGTCGACCCATTTAAAATGTGGCAACTTCCCAGTTCATGTTAGAGTTGCAAGAGTCCGAGGGTCCAAGAGTCTCAGAGTGATGGAGGTTCTGAAGAAGTTCTAGAGTCTGAGAGTTCTGAAGGCTGAAGGAGAAAACTCTGATGTCTGAAGCCCAGAGTGCTTCCGTTGGAATACAGAATGCAGTGACGATGTTGGGATTATAATTTCTGTTTGAACACCACGCACGACTCTCGAAGGATTTCAGCTGCTCAACGGAGACGCTGAAAGAGTCTGAAGGATTCTATACCGAGCTGATTTCATCGTCAACCAGGTAACGATCTACTTCAACCGAGCGTACCGTCGCAAGCTGATATCCGATGGAGCGTGCACGTTTCTGGTCATAACAGATTAATTCCCTCACATATCTGTTCTGTAAGATAAATCTCCATTTCCACCTTAAAACTCTCCTCTCTCTTCTAAAATCAGTACAGATATCTTAGAAATATCTGAAGCAAAGTCCTCAATCACCGCCGCGTGATTGATGTCCATTATTTTGTGAAACTTGTCTGTTATTATTTTCATATTTTGCCAAATTAATGTAAATGTTTGATGTTAAACTTTGATTCTGAAAATAAATGACCGCATTCATTTGATGGGTCAAACATAAATAACGTCTCTCGTTCGCATTTCTGTTAAAATTCAATGCACGACATTTACACAGTCAGAAAGATGAGGAACTCGTGAAAATTGTATGCATATATCTCGTATATGTACTACTACACCCTCACACCGTCTCAACTGGAGTGGTACATGATGTCGTCTGAAGCGATCCCACACGTCTCATTAGCTTTAGCTCCCACACATCAGGCTAAAGACTTGGGCCCAATGGTGAAGGCTGCTGTCTCTGCCACAGATTGGGTCCCAACACAAATACCTCAGCTCGCTTACTCATCATCAACCGACTGTTATAGCATTGACTTAGCTGTTCATGATGTAGGTAAGCTAGACCATGAGGTGATCTCCAGAGACCATGGCAGAGAAAAAACTGACCATTCAGACGTTCCTCAGATGTTAGATACACTTCCTGCATCTCTCTGGTCTCAGGGACCTGAGGATGTAGGTCATGTTAAATGCTCCCCAATCTCTTTTGAACTGACCCACAACGAACCTATATGGTTGTATCAGTATTCTCATAGACCTGAGGCTGAACAAGGTTTGACTGACACAGTCCAAGGGTTGCTGAAAGCAGGGGTCCTCGAACACTCACATTCAGACTGGAATACTCCCATTCTACCTGTTGAGAAGGCAGGGACTGGAAAGTACAGAATGGTACATGATCTTAGGTCGATCAACGCCATACTTAAGACACCTACGTCACCAGTACCAAATCCCTATGTTGCACTGACCCAACTGACACCAAACCAGAAGTGGATGACCTGCATTGATTTGGCTAACACCTTTTATTGCCTGCCCTTATCAGAGGACCTGCGTGACATTTTCTCATTCACATTTAACGGTTGTCAGTATAGATACACTCGCTTGCCTCAGGGTTTTGCATTATCGCCAGGCATTTTCAATCATGTTTTAAAGAACATTCTTGTACAGCTTCCACTCCCCAGAGGCACCACTTTGGTTCAATCTGTTGATGATTTGCTGATAGCCTCTGAAACAGCACATGACTGTCTTACAGCCACTCAGGCTGTCCTGCTTCACCTGCATGATGCAGGTTTTAAAGTTAGTAAATCTAAACTTCAAGCAGTTCGTACACAGGTCTCTTTCCTTGGTAGGTTGGTCTCTGCTAATGGTACAACACTTTCACCAGAACACAGGGCGTCTATACTACATCATCCAAAACCCACCACTGTACAAGACATGTTATCCTTTTTAGGTTTAACTGGGTACAGCAGACACTATATACCTGATTATAGTGAACTCACCACTCCACTCAGACAGATGGTAAAAGATCAAGGTAACAGAAACCTGAAAGCAACACTTGTGTGGAACACAGATGCAGAACATGTGTTTATTAAACTGAAGCAACTCTTGTCCAGAGCAGCTGATTTGGCTCTGCCTGATTACTCCGCCCCGTTTTTTCTTGACGTTTCTGAAGCAGAAAACACTGTTAATGGTGTTCTGTTTCAGAAAAAGGGGGGTGGTAGACAGGTGTTGATGTACGCAAGTGTGATGTTGGATGGTACTGAGAAGCGTCATCCAACATGTACACAGGCAGCAGCAGGTCTGGCAAGGATTGTTTCAAAAACAGCACACATCATCATGGGACACCCACTACACATCCAAACGACACACAACATAGTAGCGTATGTTAATTCTGAGCTCTTTACAATGACATCCTTAAAGCAAAGACGCATGAGCAACATCCTATCAGAACCAAATTTATTGTTCCTTCATGAAGGCATAAACATGGCGGATGGTATGCAAACAACACAGGCACATGATTGTGTGCAAAAAGTGTACATGGAGGAACGCATTAGACCTGATTTACAGACTGAACTCATACCACATTCAAATGTACTTTACACAGATGGTTGCTGCTTCAGGTTTGAGGATGGGTCTTTGAGATCAGGATTTGCTGTGGTACAGCAGAATGGAGATGAGTACGAGGTACTGAGCTCAGGGCAGCTAGAAGGTCATCAGTCAGCTCAAAAAGCTGAAATTCAGGCAGTCGTTGAGGCTTTGAAAATGAGCAAAGGAAAAGAGGTTACAGTGTACACAGACTCAGCATATGCTTATGGTGTAGTTCATGTGCAGTTACCACAGTGGAAAAGAGCAGGTTTTCGAACAGCAGGTAACAAACCAATTAAACATGAGGAACTCATTAAGGATTTAGCTGACAGTTTGATGTGGCCAGCAAAAGTGGCGGTTGTGAAGTGCAAAGGTCATGATGTTACACAATCAGACACAGCGGAAGGAAACAGGCAAGCTGACAGAGCAGCGAAGATAGCTGCTGGCTATTTGCCAAGAGTCCAGATGGTGACAGTGGAAGAGGAATGTCAGAAAGTGAATCAGTGGGATGAGAAAACTGTAGCAGAGGCTCAGACTACAGCCTCCCCAGAGGAAAAGACATTATGGTTTAACAGAGGAGGTCAGAAAAAAGGGGAGTTTAAAGTATGGATAGGACCGAATCAGAAGTGGATCTTGCCCATGACTTTAAAACAGGCAGTATTTCAGGAAGCACATGGATTAGCACACGTGGGATGCAGACAAATGTTAAGAAATCTTCGACAATGGTGGCACCCTCATCTAAAAAATATGGTAACAGCATATGTTGACACCTGTACTGTTTGTTTAAAGTACAACATTCGACCTACAGTAAAACCTGAACGAGGTTCTTTTCCTCTCCTGCACCGACCGGGACAGGAGGTGATTCTAGATTACACTGATATGTTGGAACCTGTTAAAGGGTTCAGATATGTATTGATGTGTGTTGACGCATTTACAGGGTGGCCAGAAGCCATACCTGCAAGAAGAGAAGACAGCAAAACAGTGGTGAAGTTTCTGATTAACCATTACATCCCCAGACACGGTTTCCCAACAAAAATCAGATCAGACAATGGCACACATTTTAAAAACACAGATCTGCAGGCTGTGGAAAAAATGTTAGGCCTAAAACATGCTTTTGGAACCGTGTACCATCCCCAGTCTCAAGGGAAGGTCGAAAGGATGAACCAGAACATAAAACAAAAATTGGGCAAAATCTGTGCACAGACTAAATTGAACTGGGTGGACGCATTACCAATAGCCTTAATGACTGTGAGAACTTCTGTTAATAATGGAACTGGCTTTTCTCCCTATGAGTTAACTACAGGAAGACCCTTTCCGGGACCAACCGTATGCTCACTGACCAGTGAGGAGGACCGTAAAATGGACCATAAGGTATACTTTGATGAGTTAAAAGCATTAGTGTCTAACTTTACTCAGTAGGTCCACCACAAACAGAGCCTAACAGAAAGACCAGAGGAACCTGGTCTCCCCACCGCGGAGTGGGTCTTGTTGAGGGTCATTAAAAGGAAGTGGCAGGAGCCCAGGTGGACGGGCCCCTATCAGGTTACAGAGCGAACGTCCCACGCAGTCCGCCTCAGAGGAAAGGGGGACGTTTGGTACCACTGGAGCCAGTGTGCGCCTGCCTCAGAGCCAGGAAGAGCGAGAGAGCTGGCAGAAACCATCTAAAGTCGTAAAACTGGACATTCATGACTTGTAGACCGAAGCAGCCTGGTGAAAGTTGCGTGCGGGCCCTGAAGGACTTTGTTTGAGTGGGTCACCGGGTGCTGGAATAGCCACATTTAGTACAGACACCTAGAAACGACAAAAACACGACATCTTAGAGTCTCACACTTCACGAAGAAAACTCAGAGACATAGGAGGAACGGTCTCTGAGCACCCCAGGGTATGCCCTGAGTACTTGTGATTGTAACAATATTGTATGACATGTGTACTAACCATTTTTCTCTTATTTTTTAATTGCAGTCTTGATTTAGAGTGCATCCATTTATTTACTTAGCTTGAAAGTGATAAGTATATTCAGTTTGTAACGTTTAAAAGAAATACCTATAATCAATTATAAGCAGTATATTAACAGAGTGTTATTTTGTATTCATTTTGTGTTAAAGGAACTGCTTGCCTGGCTGTCTGCTGAGGAAGTCGCTGTGCGAGACATCTTCATTTATTGAGTACAGTTTCTGTTTTAAGATCAAAATGCGGTGGCCACCAAAGCACGTTGTGATAGGGATAGGTGTTTTGTCATCCATCGTGTTGTCACTCATTTTCTCTTTTGAATATTTCTGCATCATTCCCGGTTTACCAGAGTGTGAGCAGACTGGTGAAACAGGCAGGGTGAGAAGGAGTGTGACACCACACACAGTCATGAAAGATGCGTATGGCCTTCCGGTGCTGAAAGTAGAGTATCCCAAAGACACCACCACTACCCTAAGCCTGCCAATCTGTGACATGTTTTATTGTACGGATTACCGTATTGCGAGTGCAGCCTTTTATATTTGTCTATGTCCCAATCCATCCAAATGTTTCTGGTGTCCTGAGTGGAATTATGTCACGTTGTATTCGGGATCATGGAAACCTGATATGTCTGGACATCTGACTAATTACAGAGATTGGTGGAGGGCACATGCCACCTTGGTAAAAAATAACAGACACTTGTTATTGTCCTTTGAGTATGTTCGAACTTGGAATAAGTTAACCAGCATAAAGCGTGAGATGATCTACACCTTGGTGACGGAACCCATTTATGTGCTTGTAGCCGCGGATGTCGCTGGCAAGGACCCTTTCCGGGTGTTACAACTTGCTCTTACAGAGTTGCCAGCCCAAGACCCTACTCCTCCTCCGACCCAGGAGTCATCGCTCCCAATGCCTATGCGAATTGATAGTGTTGACTATACCAACTTAACCCCTGTGGATGTGATTGCTATGTCCACTGGCTATACTGACTCTAACATTTGGTTAGCTTGGCTCGCTGAGGCTACTAGACAGGCTTCTTTGTCTGAATGTGTAGCTTGTGCTGCAGCTCGACCAAATTTGTACACCCAGCCAGCTCCATTACACCTAGAGGACGCTTGGGGATTTTATTGCATGTTAAGTTTGACTATGAGAAAATATACTAAGAATTGCACTACATTAGATCAGCTATTCCCAATTATTTCTAATATAACCAAATTAGGCTCGTTTGCTCCGGTAGAACGATTTGACTATTACTGTTTTAATTACACCTCAACTGCAAATAAAAAAGTTGCCTTAGGACAAATTCAGGATGAATGGTGCAATATCACGCAACAAAATGTCTCTGACAACACCCGTGTGGGTAAGGTGGCTCGCGCTGATCTGTATTATTATTGTGGTGGTAGACGTTTACTAACACATATCCCTCAGGATTCTGTGGGATTGTGTGCATTAGTACGCTTAGCTGCATCGTTAACCTTGATTGGCCCTCGTTTGGAAGTTTTAAATGACACCTCCATCTCTCCCAGTAGGAAGAGACGTTCAACGCATAATTTTGACCCCACTGTGGGCTCTACTACATATATTGATGCCATAGGAATCCCTCGAGGAGTTCCTGATGAGCACAAATTAGTAGATCAGATTGCGACAGGTTTTGAAAATTTACCTGTTGTTTCAGCATATTTCCCAATTACACCAAATAAAAATGTTGACCGAATAAATTACATACATTACAATGTCATGCGTCTGTCCAACCTTACCAGAGACGCTGTTGAGGGCTTAGCGGAGCAACTAGCTCCAACTTCTCTGATGGCTGTGCAGAACAGAATGGCTCTTGATATGCTGTTAGCAGAGAAAGGAGGTGTGTGTAGCATGTTTGGTGACCTGTGTTGTAGTTTCATTCCTAATAACACTGCCCCTGATGGAAAAGTGACCCGTGCACTTGAAGGTTTGAGAACGTTGTCTGATGAGATGAAATCTCACTCTGGTGTAGATAATCCTCTTGATGAATGGCTCTTCAAAGTGTTTGGCCCCTGGAAGCAGATGATTGTGTCCATGTTGATGTCAATAGCAGTATTTGCAGCTATTTTAATCACATGTGGATGTTGTTGTATTCCCTGCCTGAGATCTCTGTCAGTACGTCTTATCACTTCCACTTTAGAGAGGCGTGACCCTGAAATAGCTCGTCAGCTCCTAATGCGCAGAGGTTATGAGCTTTCTGATTTTGAGATGCAACCACGCAGGCGCAGAGAAGCATATTCTTCCGCTTGATGTCGACCTCTTTAGATGAGGTCGAAAGGGGGAATTGTTGTGAAATAATTTTGTGTTCTTTTTTGAATCTGACTCCCAATTCTTATTTTATTTTGAAATTGACCCACTTCCTGTTTTACTTTGAAGAGGCTCCCACAGATTGAAGGCTGTTCCTGTTTACATAATGTAACACGAAGTTCCACACTTTTGATTGGATTGAAACTGGCCAATCCCATCACAGCAGACTCAGAACACGCTGAAAAGTTAGTTTTGCTGTGTAAAGGAACGCCCTTTTTTCTTTAAACAAAGGATGTGCAGTTTTTCCTCCTCGAGGTAGTTAGAGTGAGCAGCCAGCAGCCAGCAGAAGCAGCAGCAGCCAGATGGAGCAGAGAAGAACGACTTCAATCTCCTTTTAAGGTTGTATTGTATAGTGTAGAATGGATGCATCCAACTTTTAATATGTTAAAATAACGACTGCATTTAACTAATCCACTGTTTATGCTTGTGAATCTATGACTTCTGAGTTTCTTTACTTATTAAATATTCATAAACTTGAAGGTGCGTTTGTCGTATCTGATGTGCATATCTTGACTGACTCCTGCAGGATTGAAAAGGTAACTTCAGACTCGGGTGGAGAATAAGATGAAACACAACAAAATTGGAGGTTCCACCGAGATGTGAGAAATAGTACCTACTGAGTCTTGCATACTGATCTACGACACGTCATTCACAGAAGGAGGTAAGCAGAGCCTGTTTTATTACGAAATCTGTAAATTGGGCTTAAAATAGGCAAATTTTGCTCAGTGTGTATGACTCCCAAATAAATAGTTTTAAATAGAGAAGTATACGTCGACTGTAAGAATAAGATAAAAGTAAGATAAAGTAAATAAAACCAGTCCCAGGGAAAACACGCAATTGTCGCGCCAACCAGATTCTGACGAGATTGTGGATCAGAGGGGGTGGGGTTGTAGGATAAAATCATTTATTCGCCGCTACCCCTGTAACTCTGAGACAAAGTTGAACTGTAAACTTGTTAGGGTGGTGTCTAACTTAAAACAGTGTTAATTTAAACTTACTTAAAAATTGGAAGTTCATTAAGTGAGTACGGGACTGGGTGAGACAGTAATTAATTAAATACGACGCACGCACCGAATAGATTAAAATAAAATCAGAACTAATAATTAGATTTGTTGAATAAAATAATTTATGATCTGTGGTGAAGTAGAGAAGTCACGGGTTCACAAATATTGCTGTCTTCTAGGATATTAAAAGGGAAGTCATCACATTTTGTTTAAAAAAAAAACAACAACAACATTTTCAAGGGTGACCATTGTGAAGATTTCTGGCGTCTGTGTTTCGCGTGAATGTTGAAATAAGTGGTCAGTATCTTGTTTGTTTATTTTGTGTTTGTGTCTTTGTCAAATATAAGACCACAGTATGAATGTGTAGGAAAAAAGTTTCAGAAAAAAAAGAAGAAAAAAAGTTCCAGAATTTTCCAGTGATAATAAAAAAAGAGGTGTGCTGTTTGTTTGAATTTCCTGAGAGAATGGACACAGAGGTGCAGCGTGTAATGTTACAAAAATACGAGCAGGAAAGTTTTAAACCGGTAAAGGAGCAAGTGGAAATTGTGAGACAGGCACTAGAGATGCTGGAATATAATAAAAAGCTAAAAAAAAGCTCTCGTGCAAAAATTACAAAAAATAGAAAATAATGCAGAAGAGACACAAGATGTGATATATTTGATGTGGGATAAAATTAAAGAATGCTCGAAAGATGAGGATAAATTTGACAAGCAAAAGAGAGAGGCAAATGCCTTGCATAAAAGTAAATACAGAAAGTTAATGAGGGAGGTTATATATGAAAGAAAAGAGTGGTTGAAATTGGTCTTTGTGGCACAGGGTTCGTCCCATTTGTTGAGAAAACAGCAACTGGTGGAGCAGCCTAGAACAAAGAGTGAGGAAGTGGGTAGTTCACCTCCCCCTCCCTATAACACAAGTGGCAATCAGTCAGCACATCCCCCCACAGGAATGTATCCCATATATCACATTAAAGATGGAACGTTAAAGGTGGGGGAGGTCACTGACACCCCCTCGCAGCTGAGGGGGGAGTCACCCATCCCAGTTAAAACAAAACTACTTGTGGCACCAGGAATGAAGCCGTGTTTTACACAGTCCATCAGTACACCATTCCAAACTGAGGGTGAAGGGAACACAAACAGCACGCGGCAATGGGTGATTAAAGATGGGTGGAGTCAGTCTGCTAATCCCACAGGACACCCTGATTTGCACACTTCTTCCCTCTTTACACCCTCAGCATCTCCCTCTGACAGCTCTCATGATGGAGAGGGCGTGCGTGTGGGTCTGCAGGGTTGGAGGAATCGTGCAGGGTTGTCTCAAAACCCGCTCACCTGTACTCACCAATTGCCTGCTACGCCCCAGACACACGTACAGAATCCTTTTTGGCCACAAGCAATACGAATTACTTCTGATTTGTCGGCAGCTCTTCCACCACCAGATCACGCTTCTATCCCTGTTGAAAACGTGGATCCATCGTTAAGTACAGGTTCTTTTCCCCTTTTGCAGGCAGGAAATCAGATACGTTATAAACCTCTTGCGCTAGGTGATGTGCAGGCGTTAGTGGACAAACTCCCTCCCCTCACAGAAGGAGGAAGTAAGTGGTTGAATGTAGTGGACTCCTTAACTAAAGGTATTAATTTAGCTGTGGGAGACATGAGGGCACTGTTGGGAAGGTGTGTAACTTCTACTAGGATGGATGAGATAGAGAGGGCTGCTGGGTGGAATCGTAACATACCTGACTCAACTTGCATGTTGTTAGAGTATCAGAGACTTGCCGCCGCTCTCAGACAGGCTTATCCCCTTCCAGAAGGTACAGGGGTTCCTAAGTTCACCTGGAAGCCTGGTCAGAACCCCACTGCATATTTAGATGTGTGTAAACAGGACTGGTATGACAGAACACACTGCCATGGTCAGGGGGAAAATCAAAAGTATTTTTTTAGGCAAGCAATACTGGATGGGGTACCCGCAGCAGTCAGTAAGGCAATGAAAATTAACCCTGATTTACCCACAGCAGATGCTGCCCAGTGGGAACGGCATCTTATTCATCATCTGCAATGTGTGGCTGATGAGGAGACTAAAACTTCCTCTGAACTGAAAGATATGCAAACGCAGCTCTTAAAGCTACAATTGAAACAGGCTAGGGATGTAGTCCAAGTTAAGAAAGATTCAAAACAGATGGTACAAGCTGACACTGTGTTTCAGTGTTCTGAGGCTGCTTATCAGTGTCCTGTAACCGCCCAACCCCCGCTTCCTGTTGTATATCCTCGGGGACGGTCCAGAGGGCAGTGGGGAGAAAGAGGGGGGTCTCGGGGCAGAGGTTTCGGTCGGGGGTACACGCAGGGAGGCAGAGCACCAGATGTTTGCCATTACTGTCACAAACCAGGTCATTGGGCGCGAGATTGTTATCACAAGCAGGCCAATGCCCAAAGAGGAGGAGCACATCACTACTCAGCTCCCAACCACCAGATGGCGCCACCGGCACCTACCTCTGGCCAGCAGGATCCATCTTGGGCACCACCAGGTGGATACTACCAGCAATGACACACCCCACAGAGTAATCACACCATAGGGGGAGGAGCAGACCCTATGGTGAAAATGAGGGTCATGAATAAAGATCTATCATTCCTCGTGGACACTGGAGCTACATATTCAACCCTCAATGAACAGGGATTTGATGAACATGCCAGTGCGGACACTGTGTCTGTGATCGGTTTCGCTGGGGTGCAACAAAAACTGTCTCTAACTGAACTTCTCGTAGTAACAGCAGGACTTCAAACAGTGACACATCCATTTGTTCTGTCCACACGTGTACCTGTCAACCTGCTTGGAAGAGACTTGTTAAAAAAACTTGGTGCAACAATAATTTGTGAGCAAACTGGTTTACGTGTTACTTTACCAAGTGGTGTGACCTGGACTTGTTCTGCTTCTTCCTCCTCTTTGTCATCACAGTGCTTGGTACAGCCGATACATGAGGAAGTAGCTGACATTTACTGGGCGTTGCTGCGCCCCGAGACACCTGAACACACTGGACTTTACTCTGCTTACTTGTTGTGGAGGCCATGGCTTGATGCTCTGCGTCCCTATGTCCCACCTCTAGATCCTTTACATGTAACTCTTTTTTATGACCGTGATTCTGACGATTGTTACAGGGAGCATTTTGCTCAGCACTTGCAGGACACTGAGTGGCCATTAATATCAGACCGGCTTATAGTTGGTCCACAAGGCGTAGCTTCTCACGTCACCCTTGTAGTGAACCTGATGACCTCAAATCTATCAGATGGACAGAGACTGTTATTTCATTGATCTGAATACAGTTTGAGCCATCTGGTGACTTTCTTTCTTGAATTAATCAAGCAGAAAAGACAATTCTCTATGATCATCACTGTTTTACAAATGTTTGATAATCAAAATTGTGTTAGTTCACTCAATGTTACAGGTTGAAAAGAACTACTCATTTTTATTTTACATAAACAGTAAGTAATGATTTTTATTCCTCATTCAAAGAAGAAATCAGGTTAATATGCATTTCTTGATTTTTCTGTCTGCAATGTAAGTATGTTAAAGGTCGGTTTTCGGTCAACTAAAATGTTTACCGAGAAAAATGTCATGTTTAA
>NC_056504.1:28309948-28311327 GCF_014905685.2 Nematolebias whitei
GGGATGGGGCCGATCCGATCCACTATCGGTATCGCCCTCCGATACCAGCATAATTTACTAATCGGATTTTTCCAATCCACCTGCCGATATTTCCGATCCATCATGCAAGTTGGCTTCAAACTATGGAATGGATTTCCTGAACGGAGGCGTGTCTCATGAACCCAGAGTAATAAGACCCGCCTCACATTCAGGAAATCCAGTTCATAGTTTGCAGCCAGCTACAACGTGAGGACTGAGTTAGCAGCACTGTGGCTAACAGCTAACAACTTTTTCATCTAAACATGTCCGCTGTGTGGAAGTATTTTACACTAGAAAAACCACAAAACAAGACAGCATCGTGCAATGTCTGCAGAGCCATAGCACCACATTAAACAGAGGTAAAGTTAGTTTTTCGATGGACATTCGAGCTCCGTGGCTTCAACGGGGCGCTGCTCTTTGCTCAACCCACAACAGGCGACTCGACCCCAGCCAGCCGCGTCCAATTTGCCTCGCTCAGTCTGCCTGTCTCTGAGGAGGGACAGACTGAGCACGGCTGCCCCAAATCAGACTGCCTGCTTCGGATTGAACAAGAAGAAGACATAGCTGAAGCCACGGAGCTCAAATGTTTACAGAGAAGTTGCTAAACTTCATCATGATTCATGACCAACCACTATCAGTTGTAGAAAACGAAAGATTTCACAGCTTGATACTTGCAGCCAAGATATAGTTTACCCTCCAGGAGATATTTATCAGTACAATGGTCATAAAAAAAAATCATAAAAAACATGATTTGAAAATTATATTAAAAACAAAAACAGCTACATTATAAAGTGATGTAAAATACTAAAAACGGGAACATGTCTGTTGGTCTATGCCAGGTGTTTGAAGCCATTTAATATTTTATTTTATTTAATTCATTTATACATTCATTTAAAAGAAACAAAATTATTTTAAAAATCATCAAAAAGAAAACATTGAATGGAAAGAGTGCAGAAAGAAGAAAAATCTTATAAATATATATATATATTTAAAAAATTATAAAATAACTTTAAACAATCACTTAAATTAATCACTTTAATATCCACTTTAAAACTTGGAATAAAAAGAAACATGTTTTGTGTTAGGAGAATTTAATTCTAACTTTAAAACTTATCAAACATTAATACAACTTACCTCAAGTTGCCTTTTTGGACATGCATGCATATATTTGTACAAATTGTACTTGAGAGGAGATTATTACAGCCTCATATAAAATCAATGATGATGATGGTATCGGAACTGGATCGGTATCGGCTGATATTTAAATTTAGGTACCGGGATCAGATCGGAAGTAAAAAAAAGTGGATCTGTGCATCCCTAGTTATCAGTGTTATTGAAGGACCAAGGGGAGAGCGTGTGTG
>NC_056504.1:28311427-28319488 GCF_014905685.2 Nematolebias whitei
ATGTATGTATGTATGTATGTATGTATGTATGTATGTGTGCATAATGTATTTGAAATGTATTTTTGTAAAAGCATGTATCTATATATGCAGATAAATAGATATTCAGACAGACAGACCTTTTTTCTAAGTGTTCAGAAAAAGTGTGCATTTTTGCATATATACCTGTCCATGGTGATTTCAGTCAGCACCATAAATTGCTTTGAGTACTTTAGCTTCCACTCTGAAACAGTTAGAAAGGTTTAAGAAGTCAACACAGAAGTGGAAAAACAGCATTTTATTATTTTAAAAGTGGCAAAAACCATCAGAGCCGCTCAAGGGATGTGCACACAGTACACTTAAACAACTCACTGCTGAAGGTCAAAGTCATTATCTGTGCTAACAATTAATGCTAAGGTGAGGGGGAAAAAATCCAGACAGGTCCATAACTTATTTTATGCATTCCAATGAGACAAGGAGGCGGAGGCAGTGTAGTACTTTACCTGCAGTGTTAAATTATTTATCATATTCGTTGTTTTGATTTTCCTCTAAATGCACCGTTTCGCAACCTAATTGAGACGCACGCTGCCTGCTAGCTTTCTGCTGATTATGCCGGGCTAAAAAGAGCAGCATGTCCTGATAAATCAAAACGCAGGGCCCTAAAATGTCAACACTGAAGCACTCACCCTCATTTTCTCATCCCATCAAACTCATCACACCTCAGCCTCTCATCTCGCTGGCACAATTAGAGAGATAAAACTGAGTAATTGGTTTTACTGATCAGGCAAACCTGCACAACCTATAAAATGCAAAATAAATAAATAAATAAAATAAACGTCTTTACAACAAAACATCAAATAAACTTGCTATCTTGTGTATTTTCTGCCAGACTGCAACAATTACTAACGCACACATTCTTTTTACATTATTGGTCCATTATGCAGCAATTACCACTACAGCATCACGCCATAACTAAAAGTAATGATCTAAATCTGGCCAACTGCACTTACAGCTCTCCTTGATGACTCATTGTATTCGTGACAAGATTTTAATGCTCAAACCAGCCAATAAACACTGACGTTTCTCCAAAGTAGGCCTAAAACGGGTTCTTCCATCTCCACTCTTCCTCGCTGTCGTCTGAATAATCATGCTCGCATGTGACCCAGCTCACTCTGAGTAAGCTGCTCTCCATCTGCTGTGGTAGGAAATGAACACAAGCTGTTTTCAGCTCAACACGTCTAACTCACACACCTGTTACTGTTAGACAGACTTAGGCAGCTCCTGGCAGCTCACACAATATTATAAATTGCTGCCTGCTGCCTCCACCAAATGTAATGGCCTATATCAAGTTTACCAAGGAAAATCACTCCACTCCTTCATGCTGCTGTGATTCTAAGTAATTGTGACCTTTACAGAGAATAACTCGTCATTTAGATTTTCTTAGCAACAAACTTTCTACCAATTTCCAGCCGTTGTGTTCCCATGGACACAAAGCTGAAGGGAGGGTCTGGGCTATTAGTGAGACTAGCAGTGAGAACTGATGATGGGAAAACATGAAGATACTTTTATTTAATTATCATGCACAAAAACCATTTACACCCACAAATAGCGTGTAACGTGAATGAGGTTGAGAACATTAGCTCATTAAAAGTGTTCCATCGATGCTTCTATCTGCCTCACCTTTCTGTGAGACGGTATGCGCAAAAATCCCTGACAAGTCTCTGTGTCACTATCTTCTCATAAGTTAAATTTAGGAATGTCAACAATTCTTTTTTTTTTAAAACATCATTGAAGCTCAAAGACACAAAAAAAAAAAAAAAAAAAAGCCATCTGGCACCACAAAAGGGAACATTCTCAAATGTTTATTCAAATGTTGCTTTAGTCGAATGTTAAATTTGTGCAAAAATCTTGGATTTTTTTTTCCTTTTGTAAATAAGTTTTAAACATAATTACATGGCCAGAGTTAGAAACATTCCAGTTACTGTTTTTGTTATTTTCTGTTGCACTCTGAAGGCTGAAGAAACAATCCTTGAAGCTAAAACTTTTACAGCTTTTGTAGTTATCCTCACTGAAACAGGCTTGTATCGGTTTTCACTGTCAGCTGAGTTTAATACATGCTTCCAAGGTTCTGCCTGGCAGGGTAGAGGTCCAAAACAACTTTTTTTTTTTTTTACATTGTTTGAGCTGTTCTGAGTCTAATGAAACTCCAGATTTTGACTCTGAAGGCCCTGTTTACACCTGAGGCCCCTTTTCCAGTGGTGGATTAAAGTTTTAGATGGATTAAATTGTTGCATTTTTCTTTTTTGTGTGGGTGATCCCAGATTTCTGTGTTTGAAACAGATGTTGGATTGGTTGTCATAGCGATACATCCGTAAGGTCAATCTTACTTCTCGGCAGCTTTATTCAATGTAAACAAGATTTTATTAAGAAATTAATCAACGTAATTTCAAAAATTCTATCTAAACATGGCTGTACTTGTCTTGAGGGAGGAACAAGGTGAGGATATTCAATGATAATTAAAAAGGAGCATTTTAATGAGGATTTTGAGCCTATTTTTTATAGAGTCTGGTGGGTGCTCATATAGTATATATATATATATATATATATATATATATATATATATATATAAAAGACTGGGCAACTATTTTTACACCGGATGCCCGTCCTGACACAACCACAGATCACCAACCTACCACAGCCCTGTGTGTGGAGCAGAGAGCTGTCATTTAGGGCACCCGGGGGAGCAGATGGTGGGGGTTAAGGGCCTCGCTCAAAGGCCCAGAGTGGGGCAAATGAGGGTGGAGGCAGGTGTGGATGCTTCACCTATCCCACCCACATGTTGTCGGTACCGGGATTTGAACTGGTGATCTTCCAATCACAGATCCACCATCCTTAACCTCTGCGCCACCACTCCTTCACAACTGATGATGATGACAACTAATAATAATGAATTGGTGGAACAAATAACAAATACAGTTGATCAAAAGAAGAGCTGTATTAGTATTTATGTTGATTTAAGGAAGGCATTTGATACTATAGATCATGGAATTCTTCTTGAGAAACTATATAAATATGGTATTAGAGGGACAGCATTAAAGTGGGTAAATAGTTATTTGGAAGATAGAAAACAATTTGTTCAAATACATAACATAAGATCTAAATTTAGTAATATCACATGTGGAGTGCCTCAAGGCTCCGTACTTGGACCCAGGTTATTTAATTTGTATGTGAATGACTTGGTTAATGTGTCAGACTTTTTTAGATGTATTTTATTTGCAGATGACACAACATTTATTTGTAAAGGTGATGATACAGAACAAATGCTGGAGTTAATACGGTCAGAATTTATGAAAATCCAAAATTGGTTTCTTCTAAATAAGTTATCATTAAATGTGGATAAAGCCTATTACATGATACACAGTAACAGAAAAACAGATGTTCACGCTCCATTTTTGGTAGGTGGAACTGAAATTTGCAGAGTTAGTGAGGTGAAATTTTTGGGTGTTATTATTGATGAGAAATAACATGGAAACCTCAAATAAACAATTTGAGAACAAAAATATCTAAGTCGATAGAAATTCTGTATAAAGTAAGAGAGTTATTCACTGATAAAGCAATGTTTATGTTGTATAATGCAATAGTTGTTCCTCATTTGGTTTACTGTATTGAAGTCTGGGGTAACACGTGTAAAACTATAACTAATCCTTTGTTCATTTTACAGAAAAGAGCTGTACGAATTATTATGAAAAAAACAATATATATCCATTGAATACTTTATTTTATCAACTGAGAATCTTGAAATTCTATGATTTGGTTAATTATAACATTTTGTTGCTTATGTATAGGGCACATAAAGGCATGTTGCCCATTAATATTCAAACAAATTTTGTTAAAAGAGAAAGTGTATATGTTCTTAAAGGAATAGAGATGTTTGTGAAGTCTTATTTTAGGACTAGTTTGAAGGAACGATCCACAATAATTCAGGAAATAGGATTGTGGAATGGTTTGGAGGATAACGTTAAAAATGTCAGATCACTATATACATTTAAGAGACTGATAAAGACGAGTTTCTTGAAAGAATATGGAAATCGTTAATATAAATCTACTTAAGTTGTTGTCTGATTTGATTTAGATGTTTGAATTTTTATGTTTTTAACTTAGCTAGATTGTTATTATATTTGTGAATTATATTTAAATTTAAATTTTGTAAAAATATTTTGATTTACATTAGAATTAAGTAAAAAGGGGCAGTTTCATAAGACTAGTTCTTCCTCTGCCACCTTTCATTTTATTTTATTTACATTTTTTGATTGTATTGTTTATGTTTTTTTTTAAATTGTCATGTTTTTAAATGAAATGAATAAAATTTATATATATATAAAAAAAAAACGGCCATTTAATGGGCTGACAACATTTGAAGCGGCTGATAAGTCAAAGTAGCTGAGGTCAACTGTTCAAAGCCATGAGCAGAATACAAGAGAGGTGAAGAAAATAAATGGAGGGGTGGATGGAGTTAAGTGTAAAAAGAAATTAGTTACAGATAGTTGCTGCGAGAGTGAAAGGGATAGTTTACAAAATGCTAGTGAAACTTCCTATGAAGTATGGTTTGGAGATGTTGGCACTAACTAGAACCAAGAGGAGGAGCTAATGGCAGAAATAAAGATGCTAAGATTTTTATAGGGACTGATCAAAACTGGCATGCTTAGAATTTAGTATATCTTGTGTATAGCTAAGACACATTTAGAAAGGTAAGGCTCAAATAGTTTGGACATGTGCAAAGGAGGGATAGTGGAAATATTGTGTAAAGGATGTTGATATATATTTGCCAGGGAGGAGGGAAAGAGTAAGTTCACACAGAAGCTTCCTGGATGAAATGAAGGAAGATATGCAGATGTTTGATTTGACAGAGGATGCTAAGGATAGGGCAAGATGGAGGTGAAGACTCTAGCTACCCCTAAAGGAAGCGGTAAAAAAATACTTTAACTTGTTCCCAAAGCAGCTTGGTGGTTTATACCATAAGGTAGATTCAACAAATCTAGGATATATTTAGGTTATCAGGCCTAAACAAATCTTAGGAACCTTTAGGAAGCTGTGGCATTGCAATGGCAACTAGTAATGCAAATTCAATTAATCTTTTCAACATTTGCTCAGATTTGCATTTTTGACTAAACCCTGCAACTTTTCCGCTATTTTGATCATTATCCTTGATCATTCTTGCTGCCCTGCTCAGTATCACTTTCTGGCAACCAAACCTGCAAGAAGACAACATGTCCTATGCTAGAAAATTACATTTACTATCAAATATTACAGTTGTACTTTGATAGCTTGGTGGTCAGTGCCACAGTCTTGTAATCCTGAGGTTGCGGGTTCAAGCCCAGTTTGCGTCAGGAAGGGCATGGCGTAAAACATAATGCCAAATCTTTCATGCAAGTTCTCTTGCTGTGGCGACCCCTGAAGAAGGAAGCAGCAGGAAGAAACGTACCTATCAAATTTTACAGATGAAATCTGAAAGTAAAAACTGTTTAGCACCACATGCAGCATTTTATTCAACCATTTTTTAACCCTTGGGTCAAAATGACCCACAACACCTCACTTTTAACACTGAGGTCTATTTAAACATGGATGAGAATTGTAACTCGGCAAAAACATTTACATTAAAACATGGCTGAGAATGGTCTTTTCAGTCAGCCAGGCTGTGAATTAGCAAAATGTTTTGATGCACAACAAGGAAGAAGTTTCTCTTTTAAATAGAATATATGTATATATAAATAATTACCAATAGGGAGAAGTGTCACCTTAAATGAGAAGCAGTCAGAGCAATAAGTTTTTATGTCATTAACTGCTGACAACATTACTGTGCAACAAAGATATAAAATATATCAGAAAAAATAATTATATCACTATATATATATATATATATATATATACATACAGTATGTACAGTATATATACTGTATATACATATATATATATATATATATATATATATACATACAGTATATACAGTATATATACTGTATATACATATATATATATATATATATATATCATAACATGATCAGTTTCTGTTACAATTGTTATTACTATTATTATTAACATTATTGTCATCAGTTTCTGTTCTGTTTCTATTTCTGTTACAAATAAGGTTCAGGTGTTTATTGTCTTAAACATTTTTGAATGTGAAATATCATAATTTTATTTATTCTTCTCATGGTGAAAACAACTTTTTGACAATACTGCTGCAGACTGAGACATCTTGGGCTGCAACAATACCAAAAACCTGTCAGCAAAATCCTAACACCATAATATGCATTCATGTTAAAGGAAGTAGAGCTGGGATTGAATGCAAACACAGAACAGCATCTTCACAGTAAAAAGAACAATCTAATATTGTACTGTAATGTTTTTATTAATAAGAGTCTGGCAAAAAGTAAGACTGCTGCTTCAGTTTGGCCAGAAGTGACAAAACTTGTCAAAGCAGCTCAGAGACAACATCAATCAGGTGAGTGTTTATATGAGCTTAAAAATATCTATGATACACAGCAGAGCATGAGGACATTTATTATTGTCTGTTTTATTTAATTTTTATTAAAGCGCAAATGTTAGAAAACTACAGATCTGTTCTGTCAGATTAATCAATGTCCTCTTCAAATGTTTTTTACAACAAATACTAAATAAAAATGAAATAAATCAATAGCTTAAAATGTCTCAGCTAACTTTTTTCAGCAAGATTTCAGTTGTCCAGTGGATGGAGGAGCAATCAGGGTGCACCTGGTGATGAGCTGCTCATGAGCAGCTGAGGTCACGTGAGAGCTGTGCTGCATAAGTAACATGGCAGGATACTGCTAAACAAAAACGATTCAACTCAGGTAAAACAAGCCAATATATTACAATCAAGCATAAAAAAATATTGTTAATAATAACCTCTGCATACTGTTTCAATAAACCAAACTGGATGAGGAAACCTTGGACAGTCTGGGGAGTTACGTGGATGAGTGTTTTGACAACATCGTGATGGGTAAACCACAAAAAAACACCGCATCCACGGCCACACCAACTCCTAAAAGCACGCGTTCAGAGAGCTCAACCAGCACGTCCACCTCTCCAGAGAAAAGCTACACTAATGTCCTGGGCTCTATCGACAAGAAGCTAACCAGCTTAGCCCGGCTGGCTCTGGTGGAGGTTCTCCACAAGGAGTTCCAAGCACTGAGGGAGTCTCTGGAGTTCAGCCAAGCTCATGTGGCGTCGCTCGCTGCATAGAACCAGACTCTGAGGGGTAACGTTAAAGAACTTGCCAAGAAGATGTCGCAGCTGTCTGTAGAAAACAGGAAAATGAAGGAGTCCATCCTGGACATTCAAACTCGGAGCATGCGGGACAATCTTGTCTTCTTTGAGATCCCAGAACGAGCAAAGGAGGACGCTGAAGTTACAATCCGTGAGTTGATCCATCATCAGCTGAAACTCCCAAGTGAGACGGTAAAAACATCACTTTCCATCGTGTTCACCAGCTTGGAGGTAAGAAGCCCAATAACAAGTGACCTCGGCCAATTATCGCTAAATTTGAGCACTGCAAACAAAAACAGCAGGTCAGAAGTCGGGGCAGAGAGCTGCATGGGACGGACTTCAGTGTGAACGATCAATTTCCAAAAGAGATCCTCGATCGGAGGCGGGTTTTGTTTCCAATCAGGAAGAAATACATGTCTGAGGGCGTCAGAGCTACGGTGGCTGTAGATAAATTTTATATTAATGGTCAGTTGTTCACGGAATGGGACGTCACTCTGTGGATTTATTAAAAGGAACAACAGGTTAGTTTGAAGCAGGGCTATTCAACTGATGGCCCGCGGGCCAAGTCAGGCCCACAGGTGAGCTAAGTTCGGTCCACCAATGGGTTCACTCTTAAAACAAAACTAGAGTTTTAACAGTAAAACAATGTAACTTGATAAGAACTACTGGATATCTGACCCCTGAGCACTTGGCTTTCAGTAACTGTGGCCCCCTGGGCAGTTTAGTTGAATAGTCCTGGTTTAACGCTTGTTACTGTTGTGTTTCATCTTATTCTCCACCCGAGTCTGAAGTTACCTTTTC
>NC_056504.1:28319588-28330762 GCF_014905685.2 Nematolebias whitei
CACTCTTGTAATATTCCAAACAATGTTTTTAAACTCTAAACGCTCTAAAAGAGCACAGAATGTCATGATTTCTGCTCTCTGCCTCCTGCTAGCAATCTTGGCCACGCCCATTTCTCCTCTGCAGAGTAGAGATTTGACATGTTGCATGAAGAAGCTTCTCCTGCAGCTTGGGCTGCACACAGGTGCTAAATAATTTATTTTAAATAAAAATTTCATGCCAATCGTGTGGCTCATCCATCAATCAGTCAATTGTGTGTCATGTCCAATCTTATTTTGAAAAACCTCGATTGAGCGAATCCACATAAAACGAACCGTGAAGTAGCGAGGGACTACTACATTTCAATATCTGTAAAACCGACGGAGTTAAAGCCATTTTTGTGTTTTCTGAGCTTAGTTAGCTGTTGCAGCCCCCTTTAGTTGATTTTACTTCAAAATTATTACTTTCTAAAGTGTCATTAAAATCCTTATAGTAGTTCCAGAAATATTTTGCTAACAGACAGCGAGATAAACACAAACAGAAAACACAAACATGCACACAAACATGGTGGCAGGCAAGATTGTTCTAAACTGAAGTTGTTCAAGAAATTATCCTAAGCAGGTAGGATATTTATTGCTTATATATATGATTTTTGTTATTTATTAAAAAATACACTTCAAAATATCTGAACTTATCTTCTAATTAAACAATGCTTTACCAGAAAACATATCCATTTAAAGACTTTGTGCATGTTCATAATAAATGTACACATAGTGTTTTCTTTGGAGGCAGGCTTTCTTCCTGGGGAGCAACATTATTTTGGCAGCAGTGTCGCAGCAATTTCCAAATGAGCAAATAAGCAGAGCTGGCCAAAGCCTGACCCCGACCGAACACCTCAGACCACATACGTTACAAACAATCTAATGAGCACCCTTTATGTGCTGACTGTGCACCAGCTGCTCTGTGTCTATCCACCAGCCAAGCGCCACATACTGTATATAAGAGTACAACCATTTTATTTTTTACTGCACTGAATTTAGTGCGGTTAAGATTATCTTCATATGCTACTTTTATATTTACAAAAAGGCAAAAAAATAACTTTTAAAACTGCATTTTCAGGTAAAAATTAGTTTTTTTGTTTGAACATTTATTTGATGATGAAACAATTCTCAAGGACTTTCTGATTTTGGTAACGAAAACACACTTTTGACAACTGCGACTGTTAATTTTTAAACTACACTAAGTAAATAAAAGAACCCAATAAACATTAAACAAATATTTTCACGCTGAATTAAGACTTTGTTGGAAAAACTCGCTGCAGATCAGTTTATAAATCAATAGCTGCAGTCAAGTAATTTATGCAGGTTGGATGTGGAGTTTTTCTACACAGCTCTTTCAACATTTTTCTGTAAACAAAGCAAAAGGCGCATAATGAGGCTGTCACCTTTCGTGCAGTTGAGAGTTGAGAGAATTTCTCCCACATATATGGCCAAGAATTTTCATTTCCTTCATTTTCAGCCTCAGCTGAATGTGAATCAGATTCAGCTGATTCATCTGGATCTAGATGTGACTGTGTGTCCACTTTTCCATCACTGGCATGCTGTCTTTGCAGAGGACATCACATTAGTTTACTCATTTGCATTTTTACTCCCCAGCAGTGGTAAGCTAGCCAAAATCAAAGAATTATAATATATATTTGAGGCAGTAACAAAGTATAAAAGCAAAAATGATTAATAAGTCTACATATTTAATGTTTCTTATTTTCCTATTACCAAAGCCAGAGCATTTCCATATTGCTCAATTTCTTAAAGTTTTTATCTATTTTTTTATTTATATTTTGGACAGAAACACCATGACTTTTTTTCCATGGACATGTTAGTGTTGTCATTCCTAATTAGCTAAACTTATACTTTAAACTTAAAAGTTCATGCTCAGTAATCCAGGTAAAAAAAATCCAACAAAGATAAGTACAGTTCTCTGAACGGTTTCTTTTTTTTTGTTTGTTGTTGAAATGTTTCATCCTTCATCCAAAGGACTTCATCAGTCCAAGAAGCCATAACAAACTCAGTCCCACAAGCAGCACACTCACTTGGCCAACCAGTTTGATGGTGTTAAGATGTTTTCTGGAGTCCGCTGGACTGATGAAGTCCTTTGGATTAAGGACGAAACATTTCAACAACAAAACAAAAAAAAAAAAAAAACAGTCCAGAGAACCTGATTTAGCTTTGTTGGATTTTTTTACCTGGATTACTGAGCATGAACTTTGATGTTTAAACCACTTTGGCTATGGTTTCCTCAGAGTAGTCAACAGGGGAGAGGGTGGGCCCCAGAAACCATCTTTTTTCATTCATTCAACCTTTATTTAGACAGGTAAATCCCATTGAGCCTCGAGGACTCATTTACACGAGAGACCTGATTGTAACAAAGAATGATGACAACAATAGACAGTTGTAAAAAGGCATACAGACTTTTTTTTTTTTTAACAAATAAGATGGCAAAAAAAGTAAAACACACAAGCAAACTGGTTGGCCCATTATGTGAGCATGCTGCTTTTGGTACTGAGTTTGTTGTGGCTCATCGGGCTGATGAAATCCTTTGGATAAAGGATGAAACATTTCAACAGCAACAACAAAAAAAGAATCCATTCATTCATTCATTCATTCAACCTCTATTTATACAGGTTAGTCCCGCTGAGCCTCGGGGACTCATTTACAAGAGAGACCTGATTCTAACAAAGAGTGATGACAACAGTGGACAACAACGACAACAATAGACAATCATAAAGGACGAGTACAGTTTTTTTTTAAGCAAATGAAAGTAAATGGTAATTAAAAGGATAATTAAAAGACAAGTAGTGAAGAAACAGCTAGATTGTAAGGTCGTGTAGAATATTAAAAACAGGAACATATCTGCATTAGCTTTGGCCAGGAACTTAACAGATGTTTAAAGCCACTTAGAGAGGTCAAGGTCGAGGGCTTCTGTGACCGTCCAGATGACCTGACTGAACTTGGTTGGGTACAGTTCAAACTGTTTTCAAATTGTTAAACATTGATAGTTTAGTGAACCTACCTGGATTAATGAGCATGCATCAGGACATTTTTGAACTTGCATACTCGTCTGAAAACTTTATGAATATAATTTGCTGACAGAAAGTTACTCAGGCTTCTGGAGCAAAGGACATGCAACTCTGATTTAATATTTGCTTATATACAGTCATTTAGCATGCTAACACTTGGAGGCTTTATCTCGATTCAAACATTTGTATCTCAGCTTAAATAAATTGTATTCATATTCATATGGATAAATTTAAAGCTTGGAACTCCACATTCTCCAGTTTTGAATTAAGAAAGCTCTCTGAATCAGAAGCAAACATCATCATTGAATAAAATACTTTTTATTTTACTGTCATTTATTTGGACATTGAAGCCTCAGTTTTACTCGTAAAAACTAAAAACTAAAAATGTTTTGCATACCTTTTTATTGTCCTTCTACTGTATGTTCAGGAATGATCACTTATCCTTTAGCATTCAATCAAACTGATTCGCATTTTCATATTTATCTGAAAGAATGCAAAATTCAATGTAAGTTTGAGAAAGTACATTGATATTTTATGTTGCAAGGTTCCTTCTGGCTTTTTTTTTTTTTTTTGTCTGTCTAAACAGATCTCACTTGTAAATGAGTCTTCAAGGCTCAATGTGATTTATATGTCTACATAAAGGTTGAACTAAATTGAATTGAATTGAATCCCCATTGACTCTGACCTCATCGTGTGACATTTTGTCACTATGCCTTTGTATCCCAACTTGTCACTTCAACAATTGATCCAAGTTACGTTACTAGAACCTCCTTCTTCCACCTGTGTAATATCGCTAAAATTAGAAACATCTTATCTAAAAATGATGCAGAAAAACTGGTTCATGCATTTGTCACGTTTAGACTGGACTGTTGCAATGGTTTGTTATCTGGGTGTCTAAAAACTTCTTTAAAAAGTCTTCAGTTGATCCAAAATGTTGCTGCCAGAGTTTTAATTAGAGTTAGTAGGAGAGATCATATTTCTCCAGTTTGAGCTTCTCTCCATTGGCTCCCTGTCAAATCCAGAACTGAATTCAAAATTTTACTTCTAACCTACAAAGCCCTCAACAACCTAGCTCCAGATTACCGGTATATTACTGATCTTATTGTTCCATATTTTCCTAACAGAGCACTTTGATCTCCGACTGCAGGTTTACTTGTGGTTCCTAGAATTTTCAAAAGCAGAATGGGAGGCAGATCTTTCAGTTATCAGGCTCCTCTCTTGTGGAACCAACTTTCAGTTTCTGTCCTTGAGGCTGACGCATGGTCCAGTTATAAGACTGGGCTTAAGACTTTCCTTTTGATAAATCCTATAGTTAGGGTTGGCTTGTTATGCTGCAGTAAGCTTAGACTGGCTGACTAGATTGGCGCTATATAAATAAACTGAATTGAATTGGATTACTGAGCATGAACTTTGATGAATCAAATTGAAATGAAGTTCCTATTTCTGAGGTACCAGGAACACAGCTGCAAACAGCTAATATGTGTGTTTTTTCATAATAACCTAAAGCACTTAATGTTTTGGGGGTTGTTTTTATGTTCTTTGTTGATAAAGGAAAGTATTTTCAGTAAGCCACAGAGTAATGTATTTTACTTTTATCTGTAAAGCACTAAATCATAACATACATAAATCAGCTGAGGGCACTTTATTAAGTCAGGTTAAGGTTTGGCAATATTACAGACAAAGAGCACACAGTTTCTCTTAGTGCCAAGCAACAGGAGGGACGTAGAAACTCCCCTTTAATTGAAATAAAATCCAGACAGAACCAGACTCAGGATGAACACTGGGCGGCCATCTGCCTCGACCGGTTGAGGTGAGAGGAGAAAAGAGGAATCAAAGTCACAAGAGCCATTGTGTGGGGATCATAAAAGGCTGCGCAAAATGTTTCATCAAAACACCATAACCATCAACTCCCACTGAACAGATCTGAGACATCTACACATGCACGGCACCTCAAACAGGTACTTTTAGGTTCTGACTTTGCAGGGGTCAGAATCAATCAGTTTTATTGTGCTGCCATTGATGAATAGATTCAGACACTGAGCCGAAACTAACACAGTTTACTGCCTTACAATAAATCATACAAATGTGAAGAATGTAATGTAAATTTTTTTAGTGTCAGGCAAGGTGTTAATTAAACATTATAATAAGCTTGTAGGCTTTGAGATAACACACCGTTGTTTCTAAATAAAGTGAATAATTTAGTTTACTGCTACCAAAAATAAAGCAAATCCAAATTCTACAACATTTTATGAATTTTTATTCCACCAGGTCTTGAACTTTCTGCAACCTTTCCTCTGTGTCTTATCCTACACACCTAATTAAAAGCTGCAATCATTTATTTGTGTTAAAACTTAACTCCTAAATTGGATTATCAAAATTGCTGTTTTAAATAATTATTACATTGTTTTGGCAGAAACTCAGTTTTGCATAATTAAAAGTCTGTTAAAAAAAAAAAAACGAAGAGGCAAATTTTAGTAAATAAAACAGATGCACCCTGCAATTTACTCTTTTTTTGTTGTGTGGTTACAGTTTGTGGTAATGACAGGCAGCATGGAGGAGGGGGACCACAGCTCATTTGTTCAATGCTAATGTGATGGAAAAAAGATGAGGTCAGCAAGGCATCGGAGTCACCAAAGAGAGATTGATTCCAGATCAGATCACACTTACATGAGAAACATGGGTGTAAACGTATTGATTGTGAGTGCTCAGAAATCTTGGGTGCCGTTGGCCAGATTAAAGCTCCCAGAGTCCGAATCAGCAGAGTCCTTCTCTGACAAGGTTGCGATTATCGGGGATCTGATCCCGATAGCTCGTCCCACTGTTGGCCTCACAGCATTAACCACCGGTCAGCATTACTTTGCTGGAAATCACACTTGCTGAAGGTGTTTAATTAATAGCTACAAATTCTATTTACAGGAGTATTCCCTCAGTGCTACACCCACAAAGCAGAACATATAAAACAATGTAGCTTAATTTCTTTGTTATTTACTTGGCAGCGAGTTAAATCATCCAGACGTGCAGCACAAAAGCGGGACAATTGCCCGAATTTGTCTTCACATGTCTCTGTTTTGTTTTTTGTTTTTTCAGTTTGATCTTTTTCAGAATTTAATTTGATAGGAAATTTAAAGCTACGAGAGCGAAACAGCTTCTGTACAAATATCTAATCATTCACAAGGTGACACTTGCAGACCCCAGAGGCAGTCCTCCTTCACAAGTCTCAATGATAATCTGCACTTACTTACATCATTGATTATGTCTCTGAAAGAGAAAGTCCAGTGGGCATTCAATCCTGCTATTGCACAGAGACAGAGAAACACGAAACAAACAAGATTAATAATAGCCCGTGGTGCTTGTCCCCAGGGCCGAGCAGCTAACAACTCTTGACAAAACAGGGTTTAGAACAGCAGATGGATTGTCTGTAGAAATGAAGGGAATGTGCATTGGGAGTGTAATGAAGAGCGCTGGGTGCAGGCTTTTCCCAGAGTCGCCCCGAACGAGTCCATGGAAATTAAATCAGCCTGTGACAGTTCCCATCGACTCACTCCACCTGGGGACAGTGACCACAGATATGAATATACACTAATAAGGCTTTGTTTTATCAGGAGGAATGAGTGCGTTTAATGATCACAGGCAACACTCGTGTGGTTCAATAAAAAGACAACCAGTCCTTGAGAGATTTACCACTGGGACGCCTAAGAAATTGAACATGGGCATCAACATCTTTGCCGGTTGTGATAAGAACCGTGACATGCATTTATTTATCACAAGGTTGAAGCCAACGAAGAAGGTTTGGTTTGTATCTTTGCTGTAGTTTTATCTGACAGTGGTGAAGTTCTGTTTATCAAGTTGATTTTGCTAAAAACCTTGGACCCCATCAACATTATTGGCTACAAAACCAAAATGAATTGCAGAATGAAACACTAAAAGTATTATATAAATAAAAAACAAGCTACACAAAAGTGTACAGTTCAGACTGGCAGGGATTAAAACTTGGTTGAGCGTTTAGTTCTTGTCGTTTTTCATTGTGTACACAAAGAAATATTTTCTGTAACCTTCAAAGTAGAGTTCTTACTGCAGAGAAACTTCATGTTTCACAAATCAATGCTTATTTTGGATAAAAAGGTTCTGGTTAGGCTTAAAGGAGTCCCTGTAGTGCCAAGACAAGTATCTGAGAACTTGTTATCTCGTTTAGTCAACCTCCCACTGTCCACTTTCACTCTCATTCTCACACTGTTCACTTTCACTTCTTGTGTCAAGTGCTAACTTGGAAAAATAACAATTATGTACGTAGAAAAAATGAAGAAAGAGAGCGTTCAAGGCAACTGCAACATGATTACAAAGGCTATATGAAAGGTTGAGCACTTATTTCTAATTTTATTTCCAGGGTTAAACAATAGTTTTAATGTTTAATTATATAAACTGTCCAGATGACCTGACTGAAAAATGTTGGGTTTAAATATATGTTGTTTTGTTTTTTTATCTTGTTCCAGTCTGCCAAGTCTTTCAGCCTATTCAACTTCCATTTTTGCTCATGGATGGGCTTGAAGAATGGCAAACTACCCAAATAATTAAATTTAGGATTACAGTAATACACAAAATTGTAAAGATTGATCAAATAGTGTTTTGAAATAAAGTTAATATGTATGTTAATATAATAAAAAAAAATATTCTACTGAATAAATGACACTAAATAGCAACAGCGGACTCAATATTTGGCCAGGTGTAGGTTATAAAATACACATATAATATGAAATGGTATAGGAGTGAGACTAAGATCCTACACCTTTTTTGTTACAAGCATAAGCGGGTAAAATATTTCAAAACAAAACAGCACAAGCCATTTAAGAAGTGATGTCCTTAAATGTAGCTAACCAAAAAGACCTTTATGTAAACACACACAATGCTCAGTCCATGCATGGAGTGTTCAGTAGTTATCTAGCTTGCAACAGACACTGGCTTATGATTTGATGCTTTTTAAAGATCAATAATCATACACCAAACTAGGAATTATGGTGATTGTTTTAGAACTAAAATAGTTTAAAGTAAGAAATGTGCTATTTGTTAATGCTTGTGTAAGAATTGTCGGTGGTTTGTTGTTGGATGACCCACGAATGCGGAGCAGCTAACAGGTAGGTAAAGCTAAACCCTAGGGTTGCAGGTGACAACAGGACTGGTATGGAAAATGCATAAGTAACCAGAGAAGTTATGAGGACCTGACAGTAAATGAGAAAAAACAGGGAGCTGAAAGCTGGTTTTATATACATACTTTGTGAAAATTGAAGAAATTTGCTCTTGATCATGTAGTTGCGTTACAAAAACCATATCATTTTGTCATCACGTTCTGCGCTTTGAGAGCTAGTTCTCATCACAAAGTTCAATCGGAACTTTTTCTCATGGAAGTATGTGTCAGCTATTGTATAATTAGTCAAAACTTTGTTGTAGACATGGTAACATGGAAACACGGGTAAACTGCAATGCAATAAATTTGCCTTTATAGCTCTGCTTAGGAGCAACTAGTCGAGGCTGTTAGAAAATGCAACCATCTTTATAATTGTTTGTATGCCTCGGATGGACAGTGTCTGAATTTGAAAATGCAAAATGGTGTGTAAGTGGAGCAAAAATCTGTCCACGAACAGAAGAATGGAGATTCTGGCTGGAATGACTTCCTATGTTCTGAGCTGTAGTTTTTCACAGAGTATGAAAAGGCCATGTAGTAAAGATCATCTCAACCCCGTCATTGAGGGGATTTTTTTTTTTACTCTTTTTATGGATTATGAATCCAGTTGGGTGGAGGGTGATTAGTGAGTGATAACAGGTGGATGAGCGTGTGACAAGCATTACATGGAAGCAGAACTATGACCATGGAACATGAAAATGCAGAAAATCTAACTGCTTGACTGAACAGGTAACAAGATTGATGACTAAAACCAAAAGCAATTGGATAAAAATGAGATAACTGAAACAACTTGATGCATAAAATTGAAAAACAGGAAGAAAAAAAACTAACAACTCAGAACCAGGAAAAACAACTAATCACACCAAAAATCCCCAAACTGCTATAGCTTGGTAAAAATACCAGATAGTGTTACCAAAGTAAAAACACTGGAATACATTAAAATATAAATTACAGGTGCTGTCACAATAATAATAATAAAAAAATTGAGAAATAAATACATTTGGGATAGAATAATTTTTAAAAGAGTGTACCTAAAAATCTCCTGATGCATGCTCAATAATCCAGGTAGAAAAATCTAAAAAAGTTAAATCTGGTCCTCTGGACATTCAAAAAAAACAAAACAAAGCAAAACAACAAAAAAATGTAGAAACGTTTTGACTCTCATCCGAGAGACTTCCTCAGTCTGAGGAGCTGTATTCAGCTCAGTCTCTTAAATAGCACCGTCTCAGAGTGGATCAACCAGTTTTGCTGCTGACAACCAAAACCAGCTGATCACATGCTCAAGAAGGACCATCAGCCTAACAATGGATCATTAGCACACTGATGGCTGTTTACTATTCACAGAGGGCTGAGTGATACTAGCAATGACAGCATTGTAAGAGGGGGACAGTTGAACCCGGAGGCCTCCACCCCTGTTTAACGATGGACGATTTCTTTTCACAAAGATGGCCTCCTTTACTCCTCTCTCAAACCATCGTTCCTCTCTGTCCAGGATGTGAACATCTTCATCCCTGAAAGAGTGACCGCTGGCCTGGAGATGAGTGTAGACCGCAGAGTCCTGGCCTGATGATGTTGATCTTCTGTGCTGGGCCATCCCTTTGGCCAGTGGCTGTTTTGTTTCCCCGATGTAAGACTGATCACAGCCCTCCTGACACTGAACAGCATACACAACATTGCTCTGTTTGTGCCGGGGGACTGGATCTTTGGGATGAACCAGTCTTTGCCGTAATGTATTTTGGGGTTTAAAAGCCACTGGGACGTTATGTTTAGAAAATAAACATAAACGTCTCAGTTTCTCTGATACTCCCTCAACATATGGAATGACCACTGGTCTGGGTTCCTCCTTTTCACCTGTTGGCTGACTGGAGTCCTGTTTGGGTTTCTTCTCTGCTTTCACGAAGGCCCAGTTAGGATATCCACATTGCTCTAGAGCCTGTCTTGTGTGGGATTTCTCCTTCTGCCTGGCTCCTGAGCTAGTGGGGACGCTGTCTGCTCTGTGATACAGAGTCCTGATGACTCCTAACTTGTGCTCCAAAGGGTGATGGGAGTCAAACTGCAAATACTGGTCTGTGTGGGTGGGTTTGCGGTACACCTCAGTTTGCAAATGTCCTCTACCAGAGACTGAGACCTCACAGTCCAAGAAAGCCAAACTGCCATTTTTTACATCTTCTCATGTGAACTTGATGTATTTATCCACAGAGTTGATGTGGTCAGTAAAATGCTGGTGGTGTCCCTGAAAAGGACATCAAGGCCTTGACGTCCTTTTCAGGGACACCACCACGTCATTGGTTCAGGTATGTTGACGACACCTGGGTTAAAATCAAATCTCAGGAAGTCCAACATTTTACTGACCACATCAACTCTGTGGATAAATACATCAAGTTCACACGAGAAGATGTAAAAAATGGCAGGTTGGCTTTCTTGGGCTGTGAGGTCTCAGTCTCTGATAGAGGACATTTGCAAACTGAGGTGTACCGCAAACCCACCCGCACAGACCAGTATTTGCAGTTTGACTCCCATCACCCTTTGGAGCACAAGTTAGGAGTCATCAGGACTCTGTATCACAGAGCAGACAGCGTCCCCACTAGCTCAGGAGCCAGGCAGAAGGAGAAATCCTACACAAGACAGGCTCTAGAGCAATGTGGATATCCTAACTGGGCCTTCCTGAAAGCAGAGAAGAAACCCAAACAGGACTCCAGTCAGCCAACAGGTAAAAAGGAGGAACCCAGACCCAGACCAGTGGTCATTCCACATGTTGAGGGAGTATCAGAGAAACTGAGACGTTTATTTTCTAAACATAACGTCCCAGTGGCTTTTAAACCCCAAAATACATTACGGCAAAGACTGGTTCATCCCAAAGATCCAGTCCCCCGGCACAAACAGAGCAATGTTGTGTATGCTGTTCAGTGTCAGGAGGGCTGTGATCAGTCTTACATCGGGGAAAC
>NC_056504.1:28330862-28338603 GCF_014905685.2 Nematolebias whitei
TGAATCAATTTTTCTCTTACCTAATCTTTTCGCCATTATTCCGTTCTCTCTTTGCGAGGGGCAGGTTTAGAATTTTTTTCTGGGGGTTGCCAGATAGGGGCACAGACCACAGAAGGGTGGAACAGAATGTTACGTTATATGCGTGTATGAAATAGTTATTAACTTATGTATTATAGTATTATCCATTTCATCCATCCATTTTCTTTACCCGCTTATTCCATTTTGGGTCACGGGGGTCGCCGGTGCCCATGTCCAGCAATCACTGTGCAAGGGGCGGGGTACACCCTGGACGGGTCGCAAGTCCATCACAGGGACACATGGAGACAAATGAGACAAACAACCATTCACTCTCTCGCTCACACCTAGAGACAATTTAGAGTTACCAGTCAGCCTAACATGCATGTTTTTGGTCTGTAGGAGGAAACCAGAGTACCTGGAGAAAACCCATGCATGCACGGAGAGAACATGCAAACTCCACCCAGAAAGGACCCCGGACCAGGATTTGAACCAGGGTGACCTGCTCGCTGAGAGTGGCAGGATCTGTGTTTCTCAACATTTTATATGTATTTTAAACAAGTCTGTTAACATAAACAGAAAAAGCTGCATGACTGGTAAATTAGTAACTCTACAATGTCACTCGGTGTGAGTGATTATCTTGTTCGTCTCTATGTGTCTCTTTGATGGACTTGCAACCTGTCCTAGGTGTCTCCCGCCTCTCGCACAGTGGCAGCTGGAGATGGACACCAGCTACCTGTGACCCAAAAAGGAAAAAGGAAAGAAAGAAATGGATGGATGGAATGACGTGCAAAAGAAAAATTAAATTAAATTCAGTGTATTTATATAGCCCCAATTCACAACAGAAGTCACCTCAGGGCAATGAACAGAAACATTCATATATATAAAAAGTACTGTAAGTTAACATTATATATTTGAAATATATATATATATATATATATATATATATATATATATATATGTGTGTATATTATAATAATTATTATTATATATCATAACAAAAATTATTGTTATTATTATTATTATTATATATTATATAAGAAAAAAAAATCATCTCTCTCTTCCAACAAAAAGTTGTTTCAATGCTGAGTTTTAAGTCGCACTTTGGTACAATACGTACAAAACAACCACGCTGACTTAATTAGACATTTGTTTAGAATTTAGTTTAGTACAACAGCTGGATTAAATAAAAAATAAAAAAGTACAAATCTGGTATTATTGTTTAATATCAGATGTGATAAACCCACATATTCCTCCCACCGTTCTTTCTGGTCTGATGTTACAGTGCTCTCAAAACTCTTGTCTTTTTGCTTCAGCATCTGAGCTACTATCATGTAAATGAAGTGTGTGCATCGAGGGCAGTGGGTGTCCAGTAAACTGGCCACATATATTACTAACAAGCAGAACATGAATACATGGCACCTGCAATATAAAAAAAGAAAACACTGATTTATTGCAGTCCAAGTAGTATTTTGTGATATTGACTTTGCATACATCAATACCACGATTACCATAGATATTTAATAAACGTGTTTAGAATAAAGTTGTGCCAGCATTTCATGAAAAAAAATGGTAAAACAGTGAAAGGCATAAACTCTGCATCGACTCTGATACCCTTGAGCTTGTGAAGGTTGAAATACAAACATTCTTAAAGCACGACTGGGTCCATTCCTGAAAGAATTCAGTAAAATCTACAAGTCAAAGTGTGTCTTAACCTTTATTTTAGGGTTCAATAATTAAACAGTTTAGGAGGGGTATTAGCTTGCAATCTATTTAAAAACTGCACTAATGATTCTCTCGCAATCAGCCTTGACCTTCAGTACCAAACTCCGGACATTTGTCAAACTGTGTGCAGGAACATGATGTTTTACCTCTACAGGGAACCTTCTGCCATTGATGCTGTGTTCTGAGCCTGCTGATCCATTAGTCTGGCCCCAGTGAAACTCCATCTTCTCAGCCTTAAAGCGTCCTGGCAATCCAGCACCTCTTACAAAGTAGTCATCTTTCAGGAGCACAGCAACTGGGGGCAAAGAGGGTCAGAAAAATTAATCAAAGATGGAAATTTTAGCACTGTTATCTGAAAGTGTTGTTAAAAAAATGGTTGTTCAATTAGACAGAAGTACAGTTATTGATTCTGTGTAAAAATCAATAAATGATTCATATAAATTCTGACCTTGAGATGACATTTCTTTTTATTTTAAAGATACCCATCAAAATGATGCTTTTTTATCTACATAGTTATGTTAAGAATCAATCCGTCTTTAGTTACTAATCCCCATTGACATTCCAAGAATAAACGGTCCAACACGCTATCAAATTTCAGATCATCTCAACGTTGGAGGGTTTTTAAGACCTGTGTAGACAGACGGCTCAATGCAGCATCAGCGCTGCGAACCTCCACAAAGATTTGTGTGATGTGCTATTCACAGAAGCACTAACATGCTTCCCCCCAGTGGCCTCGAAATCCCAGAGCAGATTCAGTCAAAGCCACCATTTCTCTAATTGTTGCATGACTTGCCATGAAGACATGATGGCATTCGCACGCCTTGTGATCTTTATCCACATGCCAGCTCTTTACAAGGCTGTGCTGCCTCTGCTTCCACTGAAGAATAGCAGGCATTTTCACATTTTCTCTCAAGTAAGATCATTAACAGTAGCCGCTTCAGCAAATACATGTTTTCAGAGAAATAACGGACAATTTTTTCATTTCATTCTTTCTTCTCATTTTTAAAATAATCTTTTAATTTTCCCTGAATATATTAAAATGTGTATTTACAGTTTCATTCTACTCATGCATTTGTGGCTTCAAAAACATGACGATGCAAAGATTATGAGCAAACAAACTGTTGACTTCTTGTAAATTATTCATTTCCTTGCATGTGACTGCTGGGTAATTATGTGTAAATATCAATGCATGGAAACTTATCAGGCTTTAAAGGAAAGTAACTAAAATTACATATATGTTTAACTAGATTAATATAGTTATTGGCTTCTTGAATTTATTAAATAAAAATGTCAAGATATCTTTGCTTTCATGTAATTAAAAAGCCCTTTTACTTATTACAGTATATGCCAGTGCTGTTTACGTCACAATGCAATATAAGAAGAGACAGCTCAACAAAACGCCTCAATCTCTTTGCCCTGCAGTGAGATAAATATGAGTTTGGCCTGAGTTTGAACTCAGATGTGAAGACACAAGGAGGACATTACTCAAAATGTAAACCAAGATAAAGAAGATCAGAAATGGCAAGTGCACAGCAATGTCAATGATAAGTGTGCAACGTTAGGCAATAGTGTTTAATATACTGTTTAAAACCGTCATTTTCACCCAAGGAAAAAATTATATATACAGGTAGAACCAGGAAGCTGGGAGCTGACAATGTGAAAACCCATTCATACTGGTTAGTGCAACAACATTACGGAAATATTATTATTATATTAAATGAAAAATGTTAATTTGTGATGCGACTGTAGTTCAGTTTTTAAGGTTTTGATCTTTTACTCGTATGGGTTTACTGTTTAAAAGGGAACGTAAACCAAGTCGAAAAAAATATCAGTGAAAATCCTGTGGAATTGCATTACGAACAGTTCTGACAAACTGAGTCGTGCATAATAACAGCCACAGCGTTTTGTTATAGAATCCCATCTACAACAAGCACCACCTGCCACCTCTTTCACATTAGCACTAGCTGACAAAGGTATCAAAAGAATCAGGAAAGACGTGCCGAGAACACAGACGGTCTTTAGGCAGCTATCTTTATTCCTGTTGTCATGGAAAGCTGTGAAGACGTGATTTACCTTCCTTTGCTGTAAAAACTAGAAACAAAAATGGCATCATATGGAATGGAGACAATGTCTAATTTACTAAATGGTAAATGTTTCTACAGTACTGGGCACTAGCGACCCCCGTGACTCGGAAATGAAGGAATGAATGGATGAAATTAAACTACGTGACACGTCTAATCAGAATGCATTACCCGTTTAAACAATGAGCAAGTGAAAATATATTGTATACTCGACGGGTTAAAACAAAATAAGGCTTGTAATTGTTATTAGTTGTGGCTCCATTTAGAGTGTCAAAAAAAAAATCTGTGATTTAAATAAAGCTTTATTTGGGAATCCATACCAATGGATATAACCTAATGTGACTAAATTACCAAACTGCTGTGAAAAAGTCAATTCACGAGAACATCCTAAGAAAATTGATCCGTCTCACATTTAAACGTAAATTAAATAAAGCGATTTTCCTTTTTTTTATTGGAATCCCTGTGAGCCTGCTATTTCTGCTAAGTTTTTTTAATGTAGCTTGTACTTGGGTTCCCAGGAGTTTCCAGTAAGGATTTCTGTCTCCACCAGTCTCTGCACAGAGGAAAGAAACAATAATCCACTGACCTTTATTCTGCAAAGTTAAACTATGCAAACAGTCAATTAACCTAAAGAAATGTACACTCAAAAATAAATAAGATGCTGATTTAGGAAACCAATAACAACAACAAAAATGGAAACAACATTTGTGTTGCAGTCTGGAAATAAAGGTCTTATATCAAAATGTTTGATGTCAAATAAAACATATAAAGTGACTAAAACTCAGATGAAATCATCATCATGTTGTACAATCCAACAAATCAAAGGAGTGAACACAGGAAATGCTCATGAGCTGCTTCAAGAGCAGATGTGAGCAACTTAAGGCCTGAGGGTCAAAAGTGGCCCTTGGACAATCTCCATCAGGCCCCCAATATCCTTAGTTAAAAAATAAATAAATAAAAAAAGATTGTGGGGGAAAAAAATAAATAAATCAACAAGACTTAAGAAAATTTAAATTAAACATCTTACACAAAACTTTATTAAAAACATTTTTTAAGTAGTTGCGTTTCCAGAACTAGACTGAACATAACAAGGCTTAGAAACACAAATATATAAGTTTGTTTTGCATACTTCTGCTAACGTGTATAATATATTGTCACCAGAGTCAGTTTACAGAATGTCTCATATTCCTAAAGGATATTGGAAAGACAAGTTTTATAAAGCATGCTAACTATGCTACAACAATAAAAAGCCTGAAAAAGCTCTTTTATTTAGATTATCTGTCTTGAAGAAAATTTATTTTCCAATTTTCTATGTGGCCTTTGATTACTTTAAATGTCTTGATGTGGCCCTTTGGAAAACATGTTGCCCACCTCTGTTCAAGAGTCCTGTCCAGTAAGGCAAACTAAAGGTTCACTGTTATGTCTGTGGGCACATCTGCTGCAAAAACTGTGGCCTACAAATTACTCATTATAACTTTCTCAGTGGTTTCACCCGCTTGAGTTCAACACCAAATGAAACACCATACCCAACCCATAATATCATCCCTCTGCTGTCCTGGTTTAGATCAAATGTTACTGTCTCTTCAACCCCTTTCCCACATCGACATTTGACATAATTAGCCAGATAATAATTGGTGCGCTGTCGGCTGATCTCTCGCTTTACATGGGGATTTAGTTAGTCTCTTAATCGGGATGGCCCATTTTTAATCATAACGCATAGAAAAAAAAGAGATGGACGAGTGTGTGAACAAGGAAGCACAGATTGTCAGTAAACAGATAACATAATGGACAAGTTGTGAGAAAAGATTGAAAGAAATTAAAGCAACTCCAAGAGAAACACCAGCTGATGGACTGGGGGGAGAATAGGTGAGATATTTTGATAAACAAAAGACAGGGAAGAACATTTGAAAAGAAAAGAACCTTGTGTGATGAGGGATGAGCTGAGCTCCTGTCGCGAGGCAAGAAAGAATCTGCCGGCGGTATTAACGTGCCAGTGCTGCTTAAGCTAAAGGCCCACAGCATGAAGCAAAAGAAATGATGCAGGAGATTTTCAAAGACTGAAAGCATTAGGTCAGGAAATAACTATCCATCACATTATCATAAATGTGCAACTCCTTTGCAATAGTGCAAGAAGAATCCCTGATACTACTGTTGTTGAAGCAATGTGCAACACAAAAAAAGCTAAAGAAACAAAGATGCTGGCTGGCCTTTGGAGTTTCATTAGAAATGCAGCCCCGCGTTTGTGTGAACCCTCAAACAGCAGAGGAGGAATTAGAACCTAAGCCAAAAAGACCTTGAATCACAGCCTGTGAAAGGAGGGGAGTGTGTGTGAAAGTAAATCCTTGATCAATGCAAATGTCCCAGAGGGCTTCTGATTCTCTCTGAATTTGGTTTCAAGTTGTTTGAAATTTTACTGAGAAATGTTTTGTTGGGGAATGGCAGCTAATCTGCCCGATCTCAAAGCAGGTCAACCCACAAGGGGATGTCATGTAATCAATCTCAATGAAGTTTTAAGATCTATTCACACCATTCTTAATTACAATACTGACTTAAATAAAGTGAAGGCTGTTAATGCTCCTCTCTGAGGGGCTTTGGACAACTTAATTCGGCACTAGAAGATTGTGGTCCATAGAACACACCAGGTGCTTTGCAGGTATTACAGGCAGTTCCTCTTAATACTGTGATATTTGTGTGTCCACACAGCTGTAACTCAGAAAAGAGCATTTTAAAGGTTTTTTTTGGTTATGAAGAAAAATGTAGGACAAATTAAATCATTTTGTTTTTTCCCCAGTTACCATGGTAAAATTTCTGATGGCAAAATTTACAGTTTTTAAAACAAATTACCATTAAATACTAATTTGACTACCATGCTATTAACATCTCCAGGTAAGCTTTGATCAATCCAATGGACAGGGGCAGCCGGTAATAAACGTGAACTAGACACTTCCAGCCTCTATTAAGAATATTGGGTTTTAAAAACTTGAAGTGCTAAGAGAAGATCTGTTAAATATACTGGTAGTTCTTTATGCACTAGACTTTAGTTGCTCACTAGGTAATGCTAAAAAAGTTAACATTTGGCTTTATGTGGTCTTTGGGATGGCTTTTTTTCTGTTTAGTTTTTTAATAGCTTGTCAAATTTTTGTTTTGTTGCAGGAAGTAATAGATGCCTACACTTTGCAGAACTATCAAAACAATACCAGGAGGCTGTTGATTGAACCATATGACATGCAGACTTTATTTTCCTGACAATGTCTATTACAGCAGAGAAACTGCCAACGTCCTTCACAACCTTCACAACAAGACAATGAAACACATACAGTGCATGCAGAACTTAATATACTTTAACTATTGAAGTACTTAGAATTAGCTTACAACATTCTATTTGTAAGATGCAATAATCCTAATGCTGAGTGCATTACGTGCTTATGATAATTGCAACTTCTACCACTCTTACAAAATTGATGCAATCAAGTACATTTATATAACCAAGAACATTTTCAGTTCTTTGCAGAGGACAGACTGTGTGTGGTTGTGAGAAAGTGATCATATTAATTAATTCAACCTTAGGCAGGTTAATCCAATTGAGAATAACTGAGTAAAATATATTTGCTAAAAATAAAAACAAGAATAACAATTCAACCAGTAAAACAGAGACGCTATCAGTACGTTTTTTACTGAGGGAAAACTTGGGCTTCATTGTCTGTGCTTAACTTCAGATTCTAATAGTACTCTTTTTACACTTGCAACACATTTAAAAATACTACGATAATATTGATAATGTTGTTAACAGCAACTGCAAATTAACTTGTTCACTATTCCACACTGTGAGACTGCATTGGATGGTCACTTGGTTATCTTCACAATGTAATTTAATTTGTATATATATATATATATATATATATATATAGATATATATATAT
>NC_056504.1:28338703-28357382 GCF_014905685.2 Nematolebias whitei
TAAGATATGAACTAAGAAAAACATCAACTAAAAATATGCTAATCACTGGTAGCAAAAAAACAATAAACACAATATGCCAAACAGAAGCACGGACATGAGTCTGTGTGAACAGATGAGCAAAAATGTACACAGCAACATGAAACAGATCAGCAGCAACATGAAACAGATCAGCAGCAACATGAAACAGATCAGCAGCAACATGATGTGATTTTTCACAGTGATTATCCTGGTTAGATATTCATAAGGCTGCACAAACTCAAGCTCATGTGGCTGTTTGACATATTGTTTTGATTGTTTACTGCTATTAGTGCTTAGTGTATTATTAGTAGATGCTTTTTAATTGATATTTTTCTTAATTCTTATCTTAGATCTTAATACTGTTTTTCTTTTACATTTTGTTGTCTGTAACTGGGACCCTGTGTACATAATTTCATCTCAATTCAGTATTTATTCAACATTTTATTTTTTTACTTTAAAATTAAAATAAAAGCAAGTCCTTTTCAGCACAAATAAAATGATGTGGAACATGTTGCATCTGTTCTTACCAATCAAAGAAGGCTGCAGCGTTGTGCTGCTCTGTGAGGTGCAGGTGGGCTGTGATGGAGACCTGTCAGGTGTAGACTCCGCTGATGGAGCAGGGGCAGAAGCTGGGAGGCTTGGAGGTTTTATTGTGTATTTTAGAGACGAACCGTCACACGCTGAAATACGTTCTGGATAAAATACAGTGTGAAACGGGACCGGAGGACAGTTAGCGTTTATGCAAATTAGCTTAGCATCGTAGCACCGATGTTGTCCTATTATAGCGTCAGCCTCTTTTGTTAGTTAAAAATATGTTCTGAACCGATTGGATGAGTAATTTAAAATATGTTTAAAGTTAGAAAACACTCACCATCTTCTCTAAATGATTCAAGTAGAGCAGTAACCATGTCCAAACCACCCTCCAATCGCTCCATCTAGCTCGCTTTGACTTTTTTCGTCAGCCACCAAGCACAGCAACACCTGCACTTCTACATTTGACCATGGCTTTGATATTATTGTTTTTGTATAGCTTCAAAACACTAAAAGATACACTCCTGGAGTTATCGCAAATAGCAAGCGGTAGAGAAAAAATTGCGTATCGGGTTGTTTGGAAAGACTCCATAGACTCCTCCCCCCGACCAATCAGTGACGACAATGTTTCTGACGTCACGGCTCGGCTCGCTTGGACCCCTTGAGAAGCCGGGTCAGAATTTAGGGAGGCAAGCCAGTCCCAGGAACCATGGAAAAGACCTCAAACATGGGCCAAGCCGGAAATATCCGACCCACGCCATGACAGTGGAAAAGGGGCATTACAAAGGTGAGCCGGTCTCAAGAACCATGGAAAAGACCACAAACGCGTATCAAGCCAGAAATATCCGACCCGTGCCGTGACTGTGGAAAAGGGGCATATGTCTCCCTCGTCGTCTAGTTATATGTCTTTTAGCCTATAAACATTATTTGTAGAAATAATGGGTAGATTTATTAGGAACGCTATTTCATGGGCTTCTGGGTTGACATGAAGTGGAATTGAGCTACCGAGTGTGCATGCTAGGTGGGCCTGGAGTGGTGTTACTCTCTCTGTGGTAGCTGTAGCAAGGCTCTCTTGGACCATGTCCTGAGAGACTAAGTACGGTAGAATTCAGCCGATAGCTAAAGTGTCAATGGAGGATTTGATCTCTCTAAGCATATCGGTTAACAGTGTGGTGATCAACTGAGCATAAGCATAATCAACCTCTATAACAGTCTGGTCCTGAGGGGAACAGATATGGGATGGCATTAGCACAACACTTCTAGTCTTAGGTGGTTACACCAAATTGCAATATGTTTTCAAGGGAATTGTGACTTTCATGTTAAATAATCGTACTTTGATGCAATCCAGTGGTCAAGGAGATTGTTATGTTTGAGTAAAGTTTGTGATTAGATCTTAGATTTACGTTGCCTATTTGTGTGAGTTAAGATTAGTTTTGAAAATCTGTAATCTAAGATATTGTTTAGAGGGATTGTGTTGTAACTTCTTAGTGGTTCATTTGGATTGGGTTTTTAGTCTTCTATAGATTCTGTATTGTTGATTGTTTTTGTTTGAGCCTTGTGTGGCTTGATCTGGTTTCGGTAGACCCACTTGAAGATAGGTTCTTTCTGACCTCTGCTGACCCTGATTCGGTACACAACTGGGGAGAGTTTGTCCATTATCAGGTGTGGTCCAGTCCACCTTGGAAGAAGTTTGTGGGCAAGCGTTCCCACTCTGGAAGCTTTTTGTCCAGTAGATGGGGCGAAGATGTAGTACCAGACCTTTTTCCCCACTTGGAGTTCTTCATAGGAGGCTTTTTGGTCATAGTAGGCTTTGCACCCTTCAGCTGTCTTGTTAAGATGTTTTTGAACAAACACAAACGTGGTTTTCAGGTGTTGGTTCAGATCTTTCTTGTACTGGTGAGTTGTGTAGGCTGTTGCCACATTGGCTTCACCTGGTTGGTAAAGTAGGTGCAAAGGAAGGGTCATCTGTCGACTGGTCATCATCTCGAAGGGAGAGATACCAGTGGACTGATGCGGGGTTGACCAAATGGCCATTAGGACCAGGAGCAGCTTGATGTCCCAGTTTCTGTGGTTGGTGGACACATACTTCTTAAGAATACTGACCACTGTTCTGTTGTATCGCTCAACTTGGCCTGATACTTGGGGATGGTAGCCAATATGGAAAATGACTTTGACTCCCAACATTTGCCAAAGTTTCTGCATCAATTCAGCAGTGAAGTGTGTACCTCTGTCGGAGTTGACCCAAGTGGGAAGTCCGAACCGTGTGAAGATGCGGTTCATCAGTAGATAAGCAGTGGTGTCTGTGGTGTCATTTGCTGCCGGTAGGCATTCAACCCATTTGGTGAACGCACAGGTCACAGTGAGGAAATATTTATTTCCTCTGGTCGATTTAGTAAGTGGTCCTACCCAATCGATCTGTAAATCGGACCAAGGAAAAGTGATCCCTCTGCTTTGCAATGGTGTTATGTGAAGGGGTGTTGCAGGTTGGAACTGACAACAGACCAAACATCCATTGATGTCGTTATTTACATCTTTGCGCATCCCTGGCCAGTAAGCAATTTGCTTTAACGCATCGAGAGTTGCTTTGACGCCTTTGTATCCTGAAGACGGAAGGTCAGGGGCATGTACCAGCATCACCCACCGTGGTCTCGAGGCACAACGAAGGAAGGTGAAGATGTTAGATCGGGAGCAAAGACGAGCATGCCTTTGATCATTTTCAGGTGTGAACGAATCTTAAAAAGAGTACGTAGCTCAGGGTCAGAGTGAAGTTTAGTCAAGGAAGGAATGTTAGTGTCTGGAAAACAAAACAACAAAATGAAAGAGGGTCAAGCAGAACAGCTCAGAATCAAAGATTCATCCTGCCTCAGCAATGCCAAACCACCACCTTCCAACATCAGTAGAGAGGAGAGGGATGCACTCACCACTCTTAGCAAGGACAAAAACATCATCATTCTCCCAGCAGACAAAGGAAGGTGCACAGTGATTTTGAACCAGAAAGACTATCATGAGAAAGTTATGACACTCCTTAGTGACTTAATCACTTATGAACCTCTGTAAAGAGATCCAGGAAGTGGTTACAAGAAAAAGTTAATAGATTGCCTGAAAAATTTGGAGCAGGACAAGGCTATTGACTGTATTCTGTACCACAGACTGTACCCAGGGGAGACCACACCCAGTCTGTATGGTTTACCTAAAATCCACAAACAAGGTGTACCTTTAAGACCTATTGTTAGCATGATTAACTCTGTCACTTACAATGTTTCCAAATATCTGGCGTCTGTACTCATCCCTTTAGTTGGCAGCTCAGAACACCACATACAGAACACCATGGACTTTGTGGATAAGGTGATGGATGTCATCATGGAGACTGATGAAACAATGGTCTCTTTTGATGTCGCATCACTCTTTTTGTGCATTCCTGTTGAGGATGCAGTAGAGGTGGTCAGTTTAAGATTAAACTCAGACACCACTCTGAGCAGCAGGACCACGCTTTCCACAGAACAACTGTGTCAACTCTTGAAAGTGTGCCTGCAGTCAACCTACTTCACATATGGGGAGCAATATTACAGGCAGAAATATGGGTGTGCTATGGGGTCTCCATTTTCTCCTATTGTTGCCAACCTGTACATCGAGGAGGTAGAAAAGAGAGCCTTGATGTCCTTTTCAGGGACACCACCAAGCCATTGGTTCAGGTATGTTGACGACACCTGGGTTAAAATTAAATCTCAGGTAGTCCAACATTTTACTGACCACATCAACTCTGTGGATAAATACATCAAGTTCACACGAGAAGAATGTCAGGTTGGCTTTCTTGGACTGTGAGGTCTCAGTCTCTGATAGAGGACTTTTGCAAACCGAGGTGTACCGCAAACCCACCCACACAGACCAGTATTTGCAGTTTGACTCCCATCACCCTTTGGAGCACAAGTTAGGAGTCATCAGGACTCTGTATCACAGAGCAGACAACATCCCCACTAACTCAGGAGCCAGGCAGAAGGAGAAATCCTACACAAAACAGGCTCTAGAGCAATGTGGATATCCTAACTGGGCCTTCCTGAAAGCAGAGAAGAAACCCAAACAGGACTCCAGTCAGCCATCAGGTGAAAAGGAGGAACCCAGACCCAGACCAGTGGTCATTCCGTATGTTGAGGGAGTATCAAAGAAACTGAGACGTTTATTTTCTAAACATAACGTCCCAGTGGCTTTTAAACCCCAAAATACATTACGGCAAAGACTGGTTCATCCCAAAGATCCAGTCCCCCGGCACAAACAGAGTAATATTGTGTATGCTGTTAAGTGTCAGGAGGGCTTTGATCAGTCTTACATCGGGGAAACTAAACAGCCACTGGCCAAAAGGATGGCCCAGCACAGAAGAACAACATCATCACGCCTGGATTCTGCGGTCTGCACTTATCTCCAGGCCAGCGGTCACTCTTTCAGGGATGAAGATGTTCACATCCTGGACAGAGAGGAACGATGGTTTGAGAGATGAGTAAAGGAGGCCATCTTTGTGAAAAGAAATCGTCCATCATTAAACAGGGGTGGAGGCCTCAGGGTTCAACTGTCCCCCTCTTACAATGCTGTGATTGCTATTATCACTCAACCCCCTGTGAATAGTAAACAGCCATCAGTGTGCTAATGATCCATTGTTAGGCTGATGGTCCTTCTTGACCATGAGAGCAGCTGGTTTTGGTTGTCAGCAGCAAACTGGTTGATCCACTCTGAGAAGGTGCTACTTAAGAGACTGAGCTGAATACAGCACCTCTGACTGAGGAAGTCTCTCGGATGAGAGACGAAACGTTTCTACATTTTGTTTGCTTTTTTGTTTGTTTGTTTTTTTGTTTTATTGTTTTTTAAATGTCCAGAGGACCAGATTGAACTTTTTTGGATTTTTCTACCTGGATTATTGAGCATGTATCAGGAAATCAAAGTTTAAGCTCCTCAACTTCCGGAGGAAATGCATCCTCTGGTGGGCTTTCTGACAGATTCCATCAGCCTGGGACTCAAATGTCAATTTTTTGTCCATCATTATGCCCAGGTTCTTGTTTTCTTGCACCTCTTCCACTACTTGACACTTAATGGTAACAGGAGGACGAGGGGCAGAATCCTTCCTAAAGGCTATGCACATCACTGTTGTTTTTGATGCATTAATTCAATTCAACTCAGTTTATTTATATAACGCCAAATCACAACAAAGTTGTCTCAGGGCACTTTACAGAAACATTCACATACATAAAAGCCAATTAGTAAAGTTCTTTATCTACGGAATCCAGAAGACAAGTTGAATCTTGGCTTTGTTGCAGTCTCCCATCTTGAGCAAGCACAGTGGCAACAGTGGAAAAAAAAATTCCTTTTTAAAAGAAAGAAACCTCCAGCAGAACCAGACTCAGGACAAGCTCACGACATTAATGTGTGGATCCTCATTGACTGCTGTTTGTTTGTTAAGAAGTCCAGGACACAGTCGCATATGGAGAGGCTTAGTCTTAGTGTGAGCAGTTTGTCCATCAAGGTCTGGGGAATCATGTTGTTGAAGGCAGATGTGAAGTTCACAAAGAGCATACAGACATAGGAGTTCTTCTGCTCCAGGTGGAGGAGAGCAGTGTACACCACAGAGGAGATGGTGTCCTCTGTTGGCGTCCTCTGTTGATTATGCTGCCATAGGCTTAGACTACTGGAGGACAAACTGACCTAATTTCTTAAAATTAATTGTAAAAAAATTAATAGTTTTCATTTAATCTTATTTCTATCTTAATGTGATTCTCGACCTGCCATTGAGTATCCATTCTTCCTTCCTGTCCTCTCAAACCCAGCCAGTTGAAGCAGACAGCTGCTTGTCCTGAGCATGGTTCTGCTAAATATTTCTTTCTCATGAGGGAGTTTTCCTTTCCACTGTTGCCTTTAAGCTTACTCATGATGAGAGTCTGCGATGAAGTTAAACTCAAAGCAGTCTGTTCCTCAGATTAATAATGCTACTTTTATGTTTAAGGGAGTGGTGGCACAGAGGTTAAAGAAGGTAGGCCTGTGATCGGAAGATCACAGGTTCAACTCCCGGTACCGATAACATCAAAATATCGGTGGGATAGGTGACTCACCCAAACCTGCCTCCATCCTCATTTGCCCCACTCTGGGCCCTTGAGCAAGGCCCTTAACACCCATCATTTGCTCTTCTAGGTGCCCTAGATAGCAGCTCTCTATTCCACATGGAGGGCTGTGGTAGCTTGGTGATTTGTGGTTGCGTCAGGAAAGGCATCCGGCATAAAAAATTAATTGCCAAGTCTTCATGTGACTTAGTTTGCTGTGGTAACCCCTGAAGAAGGGAGCAGCCAGAAGAAGAGAGAAAAAAAAATCACTTTTATGTATATGAATGTTTGTGTTCAGTGTGTCGAGATTACTTCTGTTGTGATGGCGCTATTTAAATAAATCAAATTGAATTTAATTGAATTGTCTCTAAATGTCCCTGTAATGGACTGGAAACCTGTCTAGGGTGTACCACTCCACCCACACAGTGACTGCTAGATATGGGCACCAGTGACCCCCGCAACCTAGAAAGGAAGAAGTGGGTAAAGCGGGATGGATAGATGTATGGATGGATGTATGTATGGATGTATGTATGTATGGATGGATGGATAGATGGATGGATGATCCTATTGTTATGTAATGACCACCCAAAACACTACCAAATCAGATAAAGAAGCACACAATAACTAAGATTTTCTTAAATTCATTATGTTTTTGGTTTATGTATTACATAGTTAATATTTTTGTAGCTGAAAAAAAAAACCTACCGAAAAAAAATCTATCAAATAGGAACGAAATCCACAGAGTGTATGCTTTGTTCTTCCATCCATCCATTATCTTTACCCGTTTATTCCATTTTGAGTCACGGGGGTCCCTGGTGCCCATGTCCAGCAATCACTGTGCGAGGGGCGGGGTACACCCTGGACAGGTCGCAAGTCCATCACAGGGCCACATAGAGACAAACGAGACAAACAACCATTCACTCTCTCACTCACACCTAGGGACAATTTAGAGTTACCAATCAGCCTAACATGCATGTTTTTGGTCTGTGGGAGGAAACCGGAGTACCCGGAGAAAACCCACGCATGCACAGAGAGAACATGCAAACTCCACCCAGAAGGCCCCTGGACCGGGGTTTGAACCAGGGACCTGTTCGCTGAGAGGCAGCAGCTCTACCAGTTGCGACACCATGCTTCCCTGCTTTGTTCTTGGTATATATTTATTTTTTATTTTTATTTTTCAACTTTATTTACAAATACTACTTAATATTGACTATGATTTAGACATGGGGGCCAGTAAAATGAGTCTCAGGATAGAGTTAACTTTTGCTAGAACCCTTTCTTTTGTCTATGGCGTTTTACTTATTTCTTTATTGTTTTAACATGGAATCTTGGACACCAATTTCTATTCAGTTTTAAAGCTAGTTTCCATTTATCTTACCCCATTTTAATATCTGTTCAGAGTTAAGAAGCAAAGGGACTTGGTCCTGTCCAATCTCTTGGTACCTCCTCATTCAGATGGAGGAAAACCCACTCAGCATTAGCCACAGGTTTGAAGCTTATTTTTTTAAATTATTATTATTTAATTTAGTTCTTTAAACAGATTTCATGTTCTGTTATGCATTCTAATTAGTTTAAATTTGTCCCTGCCTTTAAAAATTCACTTCTATGGTTTTTGCTTCCATTTTTTGATTAAAATTACTTTTTTTTGTTTCTTGAACTCTTCCTGTGTTCACTCACAGATATTTACAATCCAGTTTTTGTTTTACCAGGCCTTTGATTGCTAATTGCCTCTCACCAGAGGTTCTATTTCGTACAGGCTTTGCCTTTTAAGGCTGTCGCAGGTTTATCCCCGCGCAAAGCGCGCCATCACTGGAAACTTTTAGTCCACACTCACCTGCTGTGTTGGCCCCACCCCCAGTCAGAATAAATTGCCTCTGAGACCAGGGATCGGCTCCCCATTTTCTTCAGCCAGCAAGCAACACAGAAACTAAAGAGCAAAAGATGACAACTAGTAGAGTGATTCGCCGGTGTCCAGCATGCAGGACGGTGTACATCCTCTCCTATGACCTGCATGCCATCTGTGAGGGATGTCTCGGAGCAGAACATGCTGACCAAGCTATGACACCACAGGCTTCCTGCCCGTCATGCAAGCTTCTACCGCTTAAGGAGAAACAACGCCAACTTGCCATCTTCTCTGCAGGCGAAGAAGCATTCCAGCTGCAAGAGAGCTACCCTCTGGACAAGGTCCTCAATTTCCTCGACATGAGGCAGGATTCAGACGTTTCCACCTCCGATGGAGAGATGACTAGCAGCCGTGCTCCTTCCTCTCAGTTTAGAGTTAGAGACGAAGCTGCTGTCGACAGGTGGTTCCCAGGGCATCCCATTGTCAACCATCACCTCTCTCCCATCGATTGGCATGCTCGTCCATGCCCTACCAGACATTATCCAGAGGGAAGCGAGCACAAACAACCTGACTGTGATGGGATAATCAGCACCTTTGCCCCAAACGTCTTGGCAGGAATGTTCATCACTCAGCACTCCAGTCACCAGGACCCAGTCCGGCCTCGGTTTCTGGCAGTGTCAATCTACCTCTCAGGATCGGCTGTCGATCCGCTGAAGCTGAGAGTTCCGGTCTCCACCTACACGCCCATCACGAAGGTGGAGGGGCTCATGGATCTAAGCCCCAGGTATACTGCCGCATACATCCATACGCAGAGGTACGCACGTACGTACGCAGCTGTACTTGCATACCCCCCAGCGTACCCTCCGTGCAAAGCTCAAATTTTTATGACCGCATATGTGTACGCGATGTCGCTCAATAAACTGCCCAGCGACCGACTGTTTTGTATGCGACACCAATGTATTAAATTCCCCTTCTTCATCCCTGATCTGGCCTTTTCTTTTCTTTTTTTTTTTTTGCCAAGAGGCAAGTGATCTCTTCCTCCTCCATTGATGCAATGACTGAAATGATGAGAAATGGATGAATTTGTCATGAGCAAATTAAACTCAGGTCCAGCGTGGCTGCGGGAGGGTCTGGAGATTTCCTGGTGGGCTGGTCTGATGTGTGGGCTGTAGAGCCAGCGCTCTCTGTTTTTTTGTTTTTTAGATGTTTTATTAACAACATATAAACACAGAACACCGCTGCGGCTGAGGCTGACAGAGCTCGTTTTTTTTTTTTTTTCCGTTTTTCCGACCTGTCAATCAATCCAGTAGGTGTGTCAGGAAATGGCCAATCAGCGACCTCAATTTGTCCCGAAGGTAAACGCCCCTTGTCTGTGAAGCTGCTCTGAGACTGCTCGGGGTGTACGCTGGAGTATCATGTCTGAACCCTCTGCATACAGTACGCACGTACGTATGCGTGAACGGACATACGCGGCAGTATACTGGAGCCTTAAGGCTGCCCAACAGTTCCTCCCCTGGAACCCAGCCTGTCCACAGGGTTAGAGCGGCTCGGTATGTTGGACAACAGCGTTAGTCCGGACCAACTATAAAGCCCTCATTTTCAGTCGGTCCTGGACCTGCTACAATCATAATCAAACGTCCTAGAACAGGTCCGAAGACACGTGGTTCAACCTCGTCCAGAACCCCACCCTCCTCGAACACCTGGTCATTGGCAGGAGCGCAGACGGCAACGTCAGCTTCAGATATGCTCCATGGCCAATGATACATTTTCGGGGACCCCAACCACGACTGTCTTCAGAAGTTAGCATTTGCATCCTTCACAGCTGTCCGGCTTCCAACACGGCAACAGTGGTCATTAGCTGGTGTGCTCATGGTCATACCTGCCGCAGGAGACACAGAGAAGACATTAAAAAAAAGACTTTTTGGGGAGCATGTGTGTGACAATTTTGTGAAAGGTTTCTAACCAAAACTCAAACTTCTCTCAAAGAGCAGAATCCTCCATTCAGACATGTCAAACATCCCTGTCACTCTTCCTTCACACACACATACCCTCCACACAAAATGAAAGGTAAATTTTAAACAGACATTTAAAAGACACCTAAACTTCACCACCTTCAATCAGTCAGACTATATACCCACAGCAGGAGCAGGCGCTCTGTGTGCAGGTCTTCCTCTTCATTCTATTCATTCTCCCCCTCCTTCAACTCCCCCCTCTCATCTGATGGTGGAGGTGAGCGCTGAGGACAAGCCCTCTCTGAAGCGATGCTCGAACACACAAGGTGGAAAGGTAACTTTTAAATGGACGTTTAAAATACGCCAAAACGTCACCACTTCCAAACAGTCAGAATGTGATCCCACAGCAGCAGTAGGTGCTGTGCATGCAGGGTTTTTACCTCCTTCCACCACTCCTTTGCCCTCCCTCTCCCACCTGATGGCAGAAGTGAGCGCTGAGGATGGGCCCCTTCCGAAGCGGTGCTCGATTTATATGAGGTTTTGTTTTATTTGCAACTTTCACATTGTGTCCCATCAAGGACACAGTGTGAGATATGATTTTTTTACACCTCCTCTTTCCTCATATTTTCCCTTTTCCTTCTTTAAATGAAAAGGGCAGCGCCTCCCATGAGGTCTCAGCCTCAGGCACCTCCAGCTACCCATGTTTGCTTTGTTTTTCATGGACAGGCTGTACTGAAATGTAATTTTGTTGTGCTTCGGTGCAATGACAAGCTGATTCTGATTCTGACTAAAGGGCACCTATACTCATAGAATCTGGGGTTACAGTACGTAACCAACGTTCATTTGTTTGCCAACAGGAGGTATGTTACCTGAGTCCAAGATATTTTGTGTTTTACCCAAAGGGTGAGTCTGCAGCTAGTTTTCTAAGAAAAATACACTTTCTCACAGTTTGATTTCAGTTGTTTTTCCCTTTGGTCAAAATCGTTGGTTACGTACTGTAACCCCAGATTCTATGAGTATAGACGTAGCCCTTTAAGGCCCTCGCTAGTGGGTTTTAGCCCGTCATGCAAAGCATCACACTGAAAAGTTTAGTCCACGCCCACCTGTTGTGTGGGCCCCACCCGGTTCGTATAAATTACGTAAAGAGCGGGCAATCGGCTCCCAAATAGCTTTTTCTTCAGCCATTTAGGAGCCAGTGAGGCCCGGTGCTTAAAGGGCTCTGCCTATACTCATAGAATCTGGGGTTACAGTACGTAACCAATATTCTATTTCATGTAGGCTTCGCCCTTTAAGGCCCTCGCTAGTGGGTTAGAAGGCGAAGCATGATGTGGTCCTCGCCTCACTGGGTCCATTCGAACACCATATGAAGTGCCTGCTTGCCCAAAAATGTCTTGTCACTCAGCTCTCCATGTGCATAATTACGTGTTGCGTAATTATGTGTATCATGCACAGACACGTGCTGTGTAGTTATGCATTCTGAGTGCATGAACACCCTGGAAAACTTTCAATGGGGAAAGGAAGATGCTGAAAAAGGGCCGTGAACCAACAGATTCACGGCTGATCAATATGAACTGATTAATAATAACAAGTGAACTGATTATTAATCAAATGAACCGATTGGTAACAATTAGGGCATTAACAGAGTACTTGAGTAATCTACACACCGATTGCTAGGACATCTATCGAGGTTAAAAATTTAACATCGAGTATCCGTAGTGACGTCATATTATTTGACCACCGTATGACCGTAGGGGGCGGTGTTGCACTGTTGCAGGTCACAGAGCATGGTGTAACACCGGGTCCAATCCACCGAACCAGTTTCGGTTAAGTTTCGTTTTTGACATGCTGCACGTTTCTTCACGTTTGCAGTTTAGTAATAATAACTAATAGTTTAGTTTCTCCTGTGACTTATTTGCAGTATGATAAATGGTAGGAGCATAATAAACAAACAATGTTTTGTTGGTCTTTTTTGTAAATAATTACCTTTTTTTTGCGGTTTTATTTATTTATTTATTTTTGTATCTTGAGATCTATGATATCATCAAATACTCGAGTTCTACTCGAGTTTTATTATGTAATGTCGAGTTTAAAAATTATATACTCGTTCAACCCCTAGTAACAATAGTCATGAACTGATTAGTGACAATAGAACCAGAACAACAGTCACAACTTGTGACTGATAACAACATCTATCACTGTAAATGCATGCAGTCAGATGTGAGTTTAAACGAGGTTCCATGAAAACAATAATATTCATTTTGTTAAGGCACTAAGGACAGAATGTGTCATGGAACGAGCCGTCACATCACGTAGATAAAAGCGAATAAATGAGCAGGGTGTTGACCACGCGGCTACAGTGCAAATATCCTGCATTGTCACACCATTATGCAAAGCAGTCAAAGATGCGATACCCCTGGTCAAGTGCGCCCTGAGCTTATTAGGAGGCTCTAAATCTGATGCTCTGTAGGCTTCAGAAATGGCCTCACACAGCCAGTGTGACAGGTGCTGGATGGATAACGGGCGACCTGCAGATACATCTCTATAATGCACAAACCAATGTTGAGTTTGACACATTGCGGCCGTGTAACACGTCAAAGCCCGCATAGGACAGAGAAGATGGGAAGATGCTTCTTTTGATTTGTGTGTGTGTGTGTGTGTGGGGATGGGGGGGGGGGGGGGGAGACAACCCTCCAACGATATCGCTCTTGATTTAAAAGAGCTTGTAATGTTTTTAGGCATAAAAGCTGGATTAGGTCTCAGATCAGCTGAGCTGCCGTCAGCCTGAATTCTGAGACATGACAGAGCGACAGAGAGAGCAGATAAATCACTCACCCTCTTAGCAGATGTTAAAGCCAGCAGCAGGGCTGTTTGAAGAGACAATAATTTAATTGGAACCTGATTCAGTGGCTCAAATGGAGCTTTGATCAGGGCTCGCAGGACCAGCGTTAAATCCCACTGTGGAACAAGTGGGCGTGAAACAGGCCTGCGTCTCTGTACACCTTTTAAAAAACGCTTCATTAGCGAATGATTAAAAGCTGTTCTGTCCCCGAAACCTTTGTGACAGGAAGAGATGGCTGCAGCGTACTTTTTAATCATGCTGAATGCCAGATTTCTGTCCATTAGCTGCTACAGAAAGGACAACACGCCACCTAGTGGACATGAAGTGGCCTCTACACCTTTCTTTGTTCACCAGCGCTGAAACGCTGTCCACTTTGATGTGTACAGCACTGTGGTGGATGCAGCACGTGAATTCTGGATTGTACGCGCTACATCTTGAGGGAGACCCATCCTCTCTAAGCTTATCAACTCAGCGGCCAGACCCAAAAGTGCTGGCCTATTTCTGGGTTACTCCTGATCGCTCCTCCCACCTGGAGGAGAGCATCCTCCCTCCAAGGCAGTTTCTACGGGTGCCCCGATAACAGGCATCGTAGAACCGGGAATCATGGGGCATTCACATGCTCGGGAGCCACCAGGAGAGCTGTCAATCCTTCCTCCTGAACTCGGTTCAGAAACCGTAATATCAGAGGAGGTGGGGGGAACGCGTAAAGAAGCGTTTTGGGCCATGGGCTGTGAGCAAACGCGTCCACCCCTAGCAGCGGTTCATCTCGCGGGCTCAGTGAGAACCATAGTTGACACTGAGTGTTTTCTCGTGTCGCAAACAGGTCCACAGCCACTTTGCCAAATTTCTGCCACATCTGAGCCTTCAGATCTGGGTGGAGGGTCCAGTCCCCGTGACATCAATGACATCACATCTGCCCCTTTGTTCAGAACACCGGGGATGTACACTGCTCTGATAGAGAGCAGATTTTGGTGTGCCCAACTGTTGTGGCTGGTTACCACGTTGTGTTCAAGAAAGCTGAGACATCGCCCTCGGTATAAAAGATTTATTTGACAAACAGGGGTTACAGATATTCAGAGACAAACAATTACATTAATAAAATATATGCATATATTTGGAGCATTAAAGAACGAACCGTCTCGGTGTGGTCTTCCCCGGAAATGCCCGCTGAGCGTGTGTCATTTCCGGCTTTTATAAAAGCTTGAAAAAGCTAGCTCTTCTGATTGGTTTAGCCCTTCAGTTGCCATGGTTACTGGTTTAGCCCGCCCCCTGAAGGACGTTAGTTAAAAGTTTATGGCACACTGAAATCGTTCTTTGTTTTAGCTCTGTTTGTTTAACGTGATTATACCTTAGTGATACCAAATGATTTGAGTTAAAGTTGTTTATTTCTAGGAATAATTAATAACTATTAATTATTATCTAACTCATGTTTGCGTGTTCTTACTTGATCCTTTTTATACTTCTGTTTTAGTTTAGTTGCTTTGGTTGGATTTTACTTAGTCAAACTATATTAAGTCTAAATTAAAGAAATGTGTTCTAGCTTTATTTATGTTAATCAGTCTGCTATCTGGCATGATTTGATTGCTTGTAATATATCAAATGTGAACTTGTAAAATTATCATTAGCTAATATAAGATTATATGTAAAGGTAAAATAGTTAGAATTAGTAAACATTTTCTATAAATATAGTGCAACACTGGAAGAAAGACACACACACACTTTGTATAACATGACATTTGAATGCTTGATAGGAAATATAAAAAGATATAAAAATATGAAATCCAACACAACACAGTAATTTTCTCGCAATGTGTAACATTTGGGCTGAGCGCACACACCCCTGTCTGTTTATGTATGCAGCAGTAACCTTGTTGTCTGTGTGAATCAAAGCGTGTTGATTCTGTAGCACAGGAACAAAGTGTTGAATCACATTCAGAACATTCCAGAACGTTTATATGAGCTGTTGTGTGAGGTGGCCACAGCACCCCTACAGCTCGGGATAGGCATGTCCCCCCCAACCTGACAGCGACGCGTCTGTGAAGACTGACATGTGTGACGTAGGTCTGCTGATGGGGACTCCCTCCGACAGAACCAGGGAGTTTTCCCAGTGTCGGAGGTCTTTTCTCACGGAGGGAGGAACAGTGATCATCCGGTCTTTAATGGATCCATGCGCAGATGAGCAAACCATCTCTGGAGGCGTCACATGTGGAGTAAGCCCAGCGGAACCACTGTGTGAGCTGACGACATCGTTCCTAACAGCTTCATGACGGAAATGGCTGTTATCACTCTGTCAGGTCTTACGTGGCGGAGCTGGTCTTTTAGAGTGTCGATTCTCGTCTGTGATAACCGAGCCCTCATGGTGATCGAGTTTAGCTCCACTCCTAGATAAACAATCATCTGGGACGGGAGAATCGAGCTTTTTTTTCCCAATTTATGGTGAAACCCAGATTTAGCAGGTGTGACGTCAGCAGCTGAGTCTGCGCCACTGCTTCCTATCTGGAGCGTGACAGCGGCAACAGGTCATCTAGGTAAAACAAAATTCTCATCCCTGCTCTGTGTAATGGTTACAGGGCCGTCTCCACACACTTTGAGAACGTATGAGGCATGAGGGAATAACCGAACGGCAGCCTGTTGTACTGGTACTGCATCCCTTGAAAGGAGAAGTGCAGGAATTTTCTGTGCTTTGAGATGATCGGTATGTGGAAGGAGGCATCTTTCAGATCGATGGAGGTAAACCAATTGTTTCTCTGGATGTTGTCCAACATTTGTCTGGTTGTCAACATGTGAAACGGTCTGTCCACGATTGCCTTGTTGAAAACTGACAGGTCCAAAATGGGTCTCGTTCCTCCAGTCTGTTTTTGAACCAGGAAGTAACGTGAGTAAAACCCTGTGTTTTCCTCTCTGTCGGGAACTCTGGACATTACCTCTTTTACCAGAAGTTCCTGGACTTCTGCATTTAGGAATGAGACCTGGTTTGGTGATGACAGAACCATCTCTAAAACTCCTCCGAACGGAGGAGGTTGAGCTGCGAATTGTAGCGTATAACCCCTGTTTATCAGCTTGCTCATCCATCTGTCTGGCGAGCATGTCTGCTGCCACTCCGCGTAACCTTTGTGGAGTGGGCGTGCATTTAGGTGGTGCGTCATGTTTCTTACGGACATCAGCAAGTCTAAAGCCTCGACCTCCGTCTACAGCCTCGACCGCCGTCATGCGCCGCGGAAGTGTGTTCCGCATGACCCAAGTCCGCATGACTTAAGGCGAGGCTTTCTCGAAAGGGCTCTGATCGCACCTCTGTGTTGCGCTCAGGCTGCGGGTTCATATTCATGTCCATGTTAACTGGCATGTGTTGAAGAGAGGTGTGCGCACCTTCATCAACGCAGTGCCGTTTGAGTGAAGGCTGCTGGCGTCGTGGGAGCGCACGTTTGACACTGCTGAGGTGAAAAGAGTGCAGCTCGGGCTGAAAACGAGTTATTCCACTGGACTCGTTCTGTGGACCACATTCGTTTTTGACTGTTGTGTCATGTGAGCATCTCGTGTTTATTTTGGAGCTGCGGTGATTCTGAAAAACCTTTTTTAAGGACACCGGCTCGTTTTGTGTAGAGGATGTGTGAGAAGCCGCTGTGAGGTCATCCGAGCTGACAGACAGGCTAAAATCAGAAACTTTAATCTTTGAATGATGTTCATGTTTTATTTCAAAACTCGTGTCATCATTACACACATCCTCCGCAAACTGTCATTTTTTTAATCTTCTCCCCCGTGAGCTCTGCGGTTAGTTGTCCCAGGGCACCACCTGTTGGTTTTCTCTGGGGAAACGCTGAACCGCCGGTTGCCGGGATGAGGAGGGCTGATCTCTGACGGCGGGGCTGGCGGCGGAGCGGGAAGACACTGCTGCAGCCGTGGAACATCGTTGTTGTTGTCTTTGCCCACGATGATCCTTCCAGCGGTCCGGGGGGAGGGATGAGGCATGTGGCTTGATGAGATGGCGCACAGTCTCTGACACCTCCTCCGACTTTTTTGAATTTTCCAGCATGACCTTGAAATTGATCCCGAACAGCGTGTCTGATGTGATGGGGCCCTCCATCAGGTCTTTGTACAATTTCTCCGGCAGGGAGGGGGAGTGACAGAGCCAGGTGGACCTCTGGCTCATCGTCATCCACGCTGCAATCCTGGACAGGCAGACAGCAGAAGAGGTGCACAGGTTGAGGATGATGTCAAACGCCGTGCAAAGGGAGCTCTTATTCTCCTCAGACAAATCTGCAGTCTCCAGCCTCTTTGAAATGCTGTACGCCAACAGCGCAACGTTGTTGTTTGCTGTGGCCACCTGGAACGCACACTGGTGAGCTCGATTGGAGAGCGAAGTCACCGTCTGGTCACGCTTCCTGGGAGGGACAGGACATTGGTCCAACCTGGACAGCTTTGCTCCGAAAGCTTCCGCCAGGCTCGGCTCCGGGGGGTGGGGGGGTACCGAGGGAAAGTTCCGCTCGGTGAACCCCTCCACTCTGGTGATGGGAGCGAAAGTGGAGACGGGCGCTCTCAATTTACTAGGACCGGCTGCAGCCTCGTTCCAGTAGGACGCCACTGCTGGGAAACGAGGCCAGATGGGATCAGGACGACGAGCCGGGGTAGAGCCAAACCTTCCCGCTAGATCATCTGATCAGGGCGGGGGGAGGAGAGGAACGGAAAGTCCCTTTGTGTCAGCAGCCTCCCGGATTATGCCGGGCAGCTCCGAGAGGAGGGCACCGACGGCAGGGAGCGATGTGGCCGTTGAGGCGGAAAGGCCCGGTGGCGGGGTGAGCATCCACTCGGCCCCCCTCGTTCCGACACTACGCTCTCCGGGAGGGAATGAGCATCGGGGCTGCTGCTGACGTCGCTTGTCCCAGAGGAACCATCCGATTCATTCCGAGAGCCGGCGTCAAAAAAGTCGATTGCGTCATCCAGCGAAGAGTCTCCCGCCATGGAGAGGCAGTCCTCGACGTTAGCCTTGAATTAGGCTGCTCTCCTCTGCCTTTCCTCCGGAGGGAGGAGGTCACAGAGGTGGCAGGAGGAGGCGCGGGCGGCGTGGCGGGAACCCAGGCATCCTTCGCAGGTGTCGTGCCGGTCAAAGCTCAGCAAGTAGCCGGTCTTGCAGGATGGACACAGGCGAATGGTGTTGGTGCTGGACATCTCGTTGTTGAAGGTCAGTGCTAATCGTTTGCTGAAGAAAAATGGGAGCGGATTACCCACTCTTTACGTAATTTATACAGACCAGGTGGGGCCCACACAACAGGTGGGCGTGGACTAAACTTTGCAATGCGATGCTTTGCATGACGGGATAAAATCCACTAGCGAGGGCCTTAAAGGGCGAAGCCTATACAAAATAGACCTGATTTCTGTTATCTAAAAAAGTTAAATCTGGTCCTCTGGACATTCAAAAAAA
>NC_056504.1:28357782-28382324 GCF_014905685.2 Nematolebias whitei
TTTTTTTGAATGTCCAGAGGACCAGATTTAACTTTTTTAGATTTTTCTACCTGGATTATTGAGCATGCATCAGGATATGATTTCTGTTAGTTTTGTTACAGCTATATCCTGCCAGATTTTTTTTCCCCTACCAGTTTCTGCAGCATCTTATGTTTGCAAGTTTTTAATATTTATATTTTCATCATCTTAACTGACCGCTAGTGACTGTGTTAGGATTTTAATACAATGTGGCAGCAGTTAAATAATAGCTCCATCCAAGTGTGTTGTTGTTAATTGTCTAAACAAATAATTCAGCCTCAAAACTATGTTAAATCTACACAAACATTAAACTGCTTATTGGCTTACTAAAACAGTATAGCCCAAAATTCCTATTTTAATTTGTCACACAACATGACTTCAGTCATAAATCAGCTGGAGGAACAGAATGACCTTCTCATTTGAAGAATTGTACTTAAAATGAGAAGAAACTTGCCATAAATTGTCCAGAAAAGGTGTATTTTACAAATAATACATCATGTGCTTTTAAAAGGTTCTGTCACCAAAATTTCTGTATCATTTTGGTAAAAATATAAAGAGGAACAGTACTTTTAAATATTTATCTAAAGTGATACTTCAGGTCTTTTCAACTGAACTTACGTAAATGTATTTGCTTTTGAAATCTCAGCAATCTCAGCCTAACCTTCCCTTAATTCTGAATTGTTCAAAACCAAATTCTGTTTACTTAAAATGGCTAATCTGAGAGGGTCCAAAAAACCATAATGATTTGCTGCAGTCTTAAAACAACTACAGTCTCAAAAATGTCATAGTTCATGCAAACACTATTTTATAAATCTTCACACTGCTGCCAGTTTTGAAAAACATAGTAATTCAAACATGACGATAGCATTCTCAGTGGAAGTGGCTCAGATGACATGGACAGATGGAAATGCCTTGAATTGCTACAGAAAACTGCTGCTGTTGACACTTGTGCTTGCAAATAATAAACATAGAATTCTGAGTAAATAACTGTGTAATGCAAAGCTCACTGTTTTGACTGAAGGATCAGCCAGGTCTAGCCTGAAAAATGCAGCACGTTATCTTCATGTCAACCCACCACCTGTGAGATGACTAGTTAGGGTTTAGTGCAGGGTGAGTTGGGTGCCAATTAAGAGTGGGGGGCTGTGATATACAACCTTTAGGTGCTCTGCCTTTTTAAACAACAGACCCAAAAATGAAGTCACACTAAGTATGCTGAGCATTTTTTTTATTTTACTTTAAAATTTAAATGTTAATATTTCTACTATGTTTTCTGTTTAGTATTGAGATACTCAAGTTTTAAGAACATGATTGCAGTAATAATGTTTTATTGCAGAGATGATTCAGTCACCTGCAGGGGAATTATTTTGTGGTGGCGTAAATTTATCAGTAGTGAAATCCACTATCAGCCTTTAAGTAGGGGCAATATACTTACTACAATCTCTCAATCAGATGTACTGAGGGCTGTAATTGTGTGTTAACTAATGCATTATCTGCAACCTCTGGTTGCTAAAATAGATTTAAAACCTGTGCTTAAGGTCATGTATGCTGATACAGTATGCTTTTTAGTCACTTAGTTTGAAGCCTAAACATCTTCCCATCTTCCCATCTTCCCATCTGACATAACATTTTTAGATTTTTCTACCTGGATTAATGAGCATGCATCAGGATACCTAAACAGCTTCTTAAATGTTGGCTGGATGCCAAACAAAAGGGGTCAGAAGGGACCTTAAGGTCATTGCCCAGTGATGCTTTCTTAAAGTCAATTATCAGTCAGACTTGAGCCGTTCACTTCCCCACAATCCACCCCTAATCTAATTTTCTTAATTTGAGGTTAACTCTGACCAGGTATAAAACAGCTACATCAACATTAACTATGAACATAGAGTTGGCTTTTGATGCTCTGACACTGTTGGTATTTCTTCAATAACTGAGATTCCAGGACGAAGGCAACTAAAGATGGGTTGGGATGGAGACTATCAGGCCAATGGCACTGAGGGCAACAACTTCTACATCCCCATGTCCAACAGGACTGGAATAGTTAGAAGCCCTTTTGAATACCCTCAGTACTATATGGTGGATTCAATGGTCTACAAGTTTCTAGCTTGCTACATGTTCTTCTTGATTTGCACTGGGACTCCCATCAATGGCCTGACATTGTTTGTAACAGCTCAAAACAAGAAGCTCCATCAGCCTCTCAACTACATCCTGGTGAACCTGGCTGTAGCCGGACTCATCATGTGCCTCTTTGGCTTCACCATCACTATCGTATCTGCTTTTAATGGTTATTTCTTTCTTGGACCCACTACATGCGCTATTGAAGGATTCATGGCCACACTTGGAGGTAAGACAAAAGAAGCAAGATGATTCAGATAAATAAACCATTGCTTAGGAATTACAGTGTTATTAATATTATTTTTTTATGTGTACAATTAACAGCAGTAAAAGTAAAGCGTGTCTTTGTTTTCCATCTCTGCAGGGGAAATTTCCCTCTGGTCCCTGGTTGTTCTGGCTGTTGAAAGGTATATTGTTGTGTGCAAACCCATGGGGAGCTTCAAATTCTCCGGAACCCATGCTGGAGCTGGAGTCCTTTTCACCTGGTTCATGGCTCTTGCTTGTGCTGCACCCCCACTTTTTGGGTGGTCCAGGTAAAATCCTATATTTTTAAATCAAACATTTCTTAAAGGGACTTCAAACCATTCAGTAAAATCTCTAGATAAGGGGTTTCTAATGTTGGGGTCAAAATGCCACTGTGAGTCATGAAACATTTAATAAGGGTCCCCAAAAAGTCTACATAAAACAAGTTTAAAATAACAGGATTGGAAACTGTCCGTGTTCTGCTATAATTAATACAAGAAAATAAATTAAATGACCCCAAATGAATAAAAATATAATATATTGTGGTAAGGTCTGTTTGGATTCTCATTATGCCCTTGTTTAAACAGTTATCAGCAATGTTTTTATTCAGAGAGATTCAGAGATTCAGAGAGATGTATGTGTCATACACACCACATGTGGTACATGAGGTGGAACAAAACTATGTACACAGGGTCCCAGTTACATCCAACAAAAACACAAATTGTAAAGATAAACATTAGTAAGATCCAATTCAATTCAATTCAATTAAAAAATACTTTATTAATCCCAAAGGGAAATTAATTGTTGTTGTAGCTCATCTTGGTTTCATTAGAGTTGTTATAGATGCTGATGGCTTTGGGTAGGAAGGATCTCTTGTAGCAGTCCATCCCACAGCGAACTTAACTGCCGGTGTTGGGGGACGATCTTGGTCCTCCCACTGTCACGAGCCGCCTTTCCCGCCACCTCCAAGATCTCAGCGGTCAGGCACTCGAGCACTGCCTCCAGGTAGACAAGAATGCATCCACAGCATCTCCTTTTCAACTCCTTTGGGATTTGGGGCTGTAGTTGAGGTATTATTTGAGCTTTTAATATGTTAATCAGCAGCTCCCAGTAGTAGAAAACCACCTTGTTGTTATGGTTACGCATCATAACAAATGTCCAAAAGTAAAAAAGTTTCAGTAAAAATCCTTCCAGCAGCACAACATCTGATACCAGAGGAAGTAATTGTCCGAAAAAAATCAATTTACATCCAGAAAAAAAAAGAGTAATTAAAGTTTTCAAAAGCAAAATCTCAGAATGAATGTAAGAGAGCTACTCCAACATGCAGCAACCTTGAGCGTCGCAATTCTGGAATTCTGGATCATCCAAGTCATCCAAGATCCAAGTCATGAACTAAGAATACACAAGACCAAGAATACACTAAGCACTAATAGTACAAAAACAATGCGCCAAAACAACAGCAGCATAAGATCAGCATCATGGATAGTCAGCAGCACACAAGTATTAAGAACCAACTGACATTACAGTGATTTTAACTTTTTTTTCACAGTGATTTTTCACAGTAATTTTCACTGTGATTTTTCCTGGTTAGAGATTCTAGTCTAACAGCCTCAGGGAAGAAGCTGTTCCTCAGCCTGGTGGTTCTGCACTTAATGCTCCTCAGCCTTCTGCCTGAGGGGAGCAGGGCAAAAAGTGTGTGTTCTGGGTGAGTGAGGTCCTTCATGATGCAGGTGGCCCTCTTCCTGCATCTGGAGGTGTAGATGTCTGTGATGGTGGAGAGGCTGACTCCAACAGACTTCTGTGCAGCCTTCTCCACTCTCTGCAAAGCTTTTCTTTCTGCAGCTGTGCAGCCTCCATGCCACACATTGATGCTGGAGCCCAGGATGCTCTCCACTGCACACCTGTAGAAGGAGGGGAGGATTGAGCTTCCCAGTCCAGCTTGCCTCAGCTGCCTTAGGCTGGTCCTCAACCATTTGCGCCACCTGGTGAGGTCTTCGTTAGATCGGTTACAGTTTGCCTACCAGCCTGGCATCAGGGTGGATGATGCCATCATCTGCCTCAGGCACCAAGCTCTGACCCACCTGGAGAAACCTGGAAGCACCGTGAAGATCATGTTTTTTGATTTCTCTAGTGCTTTCAACACCATCCAGCCAGGACTTCTGTGGGACAAGCTGGAGTTATCAGGAGTGGATCACCACATGTCCCAGTGGATATTGGATTACCTCACTGGAAGCCCACAGTATGTGAAGACACAGTGCTGTGTCTCTGACAGGCTGGTCTGCAGTAGGGGGGTCCCACAGGGAACTGTGCTGGCACCATTCCTCTTCACTCTCTACACTGCAGACTTCACCATCAACTCCACACACTGCCATCTGCAAAAGTTTTCTGATGACTTTGCTATAGTCGGCCTCATCACAGGTGAGGACAACTCAGAGTACAGACAGCGGACTCAACACTTTGTGGACTGGTGCCAGCAGAACCACCTCCTGATCAACGCTGCTAAAACTAAGGAGCTGGTGGTGGATTTCCGCAGGCACAGACTCACCTCACTGACCTCAGTGAACATCCAGGGAGTGGACATCGAGATTGTGGACTCTTATAAATACCTGGGTGTTCACCTGAACAATTAACTGGACTGGTCTCACAACACTGATGCACTTTACATGAAGGGTCAGAGCAGACTCTACCTGCTGAGGAGACTGAGGTCTTTTGGAGTGCAGGGGGTGCTCCTGAAGATTCTTTGAGTCGGTAGTGGCATCAGCCATCTTCTATGGTGTTGTCTGTTGGAGCGGCAGCTTATCATCAGCTGAGAAGAAGCAGCTAGATAAGCTCATCAAGAAGGCCAGCTCAGTGCTTGGATGCCCCCTCGACCCAGTGCAGGTGGTGGGAGACAGAAGGACTCTAGCTAAAATAACATCATTGCTGAACAACATCTCCCACCCCATGCATGAAGATGTTGCTGAACTGGACAGCTCATTCAGTGACAGATTACTGCATCCTAAATGCACAAAAGAGCATTACCGCAGGTCCTTCCTCCCAGCAGCTGTTAGACTCTACAACCATCACTGCTCCCAGCAAACTCAATACACGCTGACCTCTGCTAAAACACACACACTCTGCCTATAATTCTGTATTGTAAATAGGCTGTCCTTTATCAATGTTCCAAAACATATTGATATTGTTTATCTTATTTCTTTATATTTTGTTTTTACCATTTAGGAACTTTTGTGTGATATCTTTTTATCTGTCGTTGCTGTTGCTGCTGTTACACTTGAATTTCCCATCTGTGGGACAATAAAGGCTGTTTATATTTCTATCTATTTCTATTTCTATTAAACCTATATAGTATGGTGTCACAAGCCTCTTCCATAAATATTTTGTGTGTTAGAATCTGATAAGTAGATTTCTGTAGACTAAAAATAACAACATATTTTCAAGATGAATATGGTAATCCTTGATTTCTTAGAAAAAATAATTGATTACTTTAAATCTTTTACAGGTACATTCCTGAGGGTATGCAGTGTTCCTGTGGACCTGATTATTACACCTTAGCTCCAGGCTTCAACAACGAGTCGTACGTCATCTACATGTTTGTCGTTCACTTCTTCACTCCTGTCTCCCTGATTTTCTTCACTTATGGAAGCCTTGTTTTGACAGTAAAAGCTGTAAGTAGGGTTATCAACCTGTGTGTCTGAGTGAATTTAGCTCTTCTTGTTTGACATCTTACCTAACTAAACTCCACAGGCGGCAGCCCAGCAGCAGGACTCAGCATCTACCCAGAAAGCTGAGAAGGAAGTAACACGTATGTGCGTCCTGATGGTCCTGGGCTTCCTGGTAGCGTGGACTCCATATGCTACCTTTGCTGGCTGGATCTTTTTGAATAAAGGAGCTACTTTCACTGCCTTGACTGCTTCTATCCCTGCTTTCTTTGCAAAGAGCTCTGCACTGTATAACCCTGTCATCTATGTGCTTATGAACAAACAGGTTAGCCTACTTTACAGATTTCTCTATACAGTATGTCAAAATGTATGTGAGATGTCCTAAAGTGCTTTCCTTGCTTTGTTTTTCAGTTCCGTACCTGCATGCTAACCACTGTTGGAATGGGCGGCATGGTGGAGGACGAGACCTCAGTTTCAGCAAGCAAGACAGAAGTCTCAACCGCTGCTTAAGGATTATGTGTCTTAACCAGGACGTCTTCTTCACTTTTATGGACATTCCTCAATGATTGGTTTCAGATTTGAAATGAGCACACTCAAAGAGTCTGGAACTTTGCCAAATGTATTCATGGACTCAACAGCTCTGCAAAGGAATTCTATCTCCCCTGGTCATGTGTGCAAAGTAGCAAGTGTACATTTATTTTGAAAGCTTTTCTCTACAGTATTTGGGTTTGTGTTTGTGAGTTTATGATTGAATGAGAGAGAGAGAGAGAGAGAGAGAGAGAGAGCGAGAGAGAGAGAGAGAGAGAGAAGTTTGGGTAAACTGTAAACCTCTGAACATCTGAATGCGCAATCAAATGTTGGAAAATGTATGTGTTTGTTTACCAGTGGAATTATTTTCATGCATTAAATAAAACACAAACAAAAAAAAATATTGTTGACTAGATAATAAATGAACGCATTAAAATACAGTGGTCTGCTCATTAATTTGTGTTTTTAGATTACCCAAGGTTCCTATAATGAAAATACACCCCAAGTATTTTCTCAGTGAAAGCAATAATCATTTGATTCAAAATCAGAGTCCCTCGCATTCTTAAAAAACTGATGCTAGTTAGTCGCTATGTTAGAAGCAAACAGATTTACCTCAAAGATTTTTTGTTAGATTTTAGAATCAATAAGTCATAAAGTTCTGCTGTCTATTATCCCCTTGACTAAAGCTTCACCTACATTAAAACATTTCCACAGAACTCTACTTCAGCAAACCTGGTGTTTACAGCGTACATTTGTTTACAAAGATTTGATCTTATATTATTTTCAAATGTAGGTTTGAAAATGTTTCTTTGATTACTTATTATATCTTAGATCCCTAAATCTGATTTCACATCAAATGCTAATTGTTATACATTGCAAGAAGACTTCATTGCATGAGCAAGAAAAAAAGTCATCAACTTTTATTTGTTAATCTAACATGCATTTAAAAAAAGTTTCAAATTATAATAAAAAAATGTTGGTCTTTATCTTATACTCCAACTAAAAAGAGAAGATAAACTAGTGTGACAACAGTAAAAACAAGTTCCTTTGTTATCTGTGTTAGCTCTGTCTATACTAATTGCATATCTGTTATAAGAAGCAAGCTCATTTTTATTGATGTGTCATGTAGCTATTAGCTATGTTAGAAGAAAACAGATTTACCTCAAAGTTTTTTATTTTTATATATTTAAATTTTTTCACCTCCTTAAATTGCCACCTTATCTTGGTGGAGGAGTTTGTGTGCCTGAATGATCCTAGGAGCTATACTGTCTGTGGCACTTTTAATTGCCCCTGGTAGGGTCTCTGAAGGCAGACTAGCTCTAGGTGACTGGCCAGACAAAGAGTGACTCAGAAGACTTATATGGACAAAAGAAAATTAGGAACTTGGTGTCCATTGCCGAGACGTGAGTTACCTGAACCCCACCCTGGAGCCAGGCCTGGGTGAGGGGCTCATCAGCGAGTGCTTGGTGACCAGGTCTATACCCATGGGGCCCATTCAGGCTCAGCCCGAATGAGCAACATGGGTTTGTCTTCTTGTGGACCCACCACCTGCAGGAGGGGCCATATAAGTCAGGTGTATGAATCCATGTGCAGTTGCCAAAGACAGGGACCTTGGTGCTTTGACCATGGCTTACCTCTCTGGTGGGGAAGGAGCCTGAGCTTGTGCATGAGGTTGAGGGATACCGATTAGTCATAGTTGGGCTCACCTCGTCGCACAGCATGGGCTCTGGACATGATCTCCTTAAGAGGGGCTGGACCTTATTCTACTCTGGAGTTAGCCATGTTGAGAGGCGTTGAGCTGGGGTTGGTCTACTCTTAGCCCCATGACTTAGTGCTTGTGTGTTGGAGTTTTAATGCCCACATGGGTAACGACATTGTGACCTGTAGGGGTGTGATTGGGAGGGCAGCCTCTCTGATCTGAACCCGAGCTGTGTTCTGTTTTTGGACTTCTGTGCTAGTCATAGTTTGTCCATCATGAACACCATGTTTAAATGTAAGGGTGTCTTTAAGTGCACTTGGCACCAGGATGCCCTAAGTCGTAGATCGATGATTGATTTTGTAGTCGTGTCATCTGATTTGTGCCCATTTGTTTTGGATACCAGGGTGAAGAGAGGAGCTGAGCTGTTAACTGATCACCAGGTGGTAGTGAGTTGGATCAGATGGCAGGGGAAGATGCTGGACAGACCTGGTAGACCCAAACGTGGAATGAGGGTTTGCTGGGAACGCCTGGCAGAAGAACCGGTCAGAAAGATCTTCAACTCACACCTCTGGGAGAGCTTTAACAGCATCCCAGCTGAGGCAGGGAACATTGAGTCAGAGTGGGTCATGTTCAGCAACTCAATTGTTGAAGTGACTTCCTTGAGCTGTGGCTGCAAGTTTGTTGGTGCTTCTCATCATGGCCATCCTCAAACTCAGTGGTGGACACCCTGGATTAGGGAGGCTGTCAAGCTGAAGAAGGAGTCCTATCAGTCCTTGTTGGCTGGTGGGAGTTCTTCGGCAGCTGAGGAGTACTGGAGGGCCAAGCGGTCCACAGCCTTTGCTGTTGCTGAGGGAAAAGCTCAGATATGGGAGGAGTTCGGTGAGGCCCTGAATAAGGACTCTTTGTCAGCTCCGAGAAGATTCTGGCAAACCATCAGGCAGCTGAGGGGAAATCAGTGTTTTACTAACACTGTGTTCAGTGAAGGTGAGGTGCTGTTGGACTCAACCAAGGCTGCCTGTTGTCACCGATTCTGTCCATAACTTTTATGGACAGAATTTCTCAGTGCAGCCATGGAGCAGAGGGATTCTGGTTTGGTGGCCTCAGGATTCCATCTTTGCTCTTTGCAGATGATGTGGTCCTGTTGGCGTCATCGTGCTGTGATCTCACTAGAACGGTTTGCAGCTAAGTGTGAAATGGCTGCGATGAGAATCAGCACCTCCATATCTGAGGCCATGGTCCTCAACTGGAAAAGGGTGGCTTGCTCTGTTCAGGTCCAGGGTGAGGTTCTGCCTCAAGTGGAGGAGTTCAAGTTTTTTGGGGTTTTGTTCATCAGTGAGGGAAGAATAGAGCTTGAGATTGGCAGATGAATTGGTGCAGCATCTGCAGTATTGTGGACTCTGTACTGGCCCATAGTGGTGAAGAAGGAGCTGAGCTGTAAGGCAACGCTCTCTGTTTACCAGTCAGTCTACATTCCTGCTCTCACCTATGGTCACAAGCTCTGGGTGGTGACTGAAAGAATGAGATTGTGGATACAGATGGTTGAAATGAGTTTCCTCTGCAGGGTAGCTGGACTCTCCCTTAGAAATTGGGTGAGAAGTTCAGTTATCCGGGAGAGACTCGTGTAGAACTGCTGCTCCTCCACATCAGGAGGTGCCAGTTGAGGTGGTTCAGACATCTGGTAAGGATGCCCACTGGACACCTCCTTAGGGAGGTGCTTTGGATATGTTTGAATGGGAGGAGACCCCAGAAAAGACCCATGACACGCTGGAGAGACTGTCTCTCTGTTGGCCTGGGAATGCCTTGGGGTTCCCCCCAGAAGAGCTAGAAGAGGTGGCTGTAGAAATAGATGTCTGGGCTCAAGCTGCTGCCCCTGCAACCCAACTTCCGAACAAGCATAAGATAAAAGACGGACGGATGGATGGATGGATGGACGGATTCATGGATGGATTTTTTTTATTTCATTTTTTACAATCAGTAAGTCATAAAGTTCTGCTGTCTATTATCCCCTGGACTAGAGCTTCATCTACATTAAAACATTTCCACAGAACCCTACTTCAGCAGACCTGGTGTTTACGGCTTACGTTTGTTTACAAAGATTTGATCTTATATTACTTTCAAATGCAGGTTTGAAAATGTTTGTTCAATTACTCATCATATCTTAGATCGCTAAATATGATTTCACACCAAATACTTATTGTTATACATTGCAAAAATAATCCATGGCATGAGCAAGAAAAATATCATCATGAACTTTTATTTGTTAATCTAACATGCATTTAAATGAAAAAAAAAATCAAATTGTAATATTAAAAAGTTGGTCTTTATCATCTATCCATCCATCCATCCATTATCTTTTACCCGCTTTTTCCATTTTGGGTCGCCATTGCCTATGTCCAGCAATCATTGTGCCAGGGGCGGGGTACACCCTGGACAGGTTGCAAGTCCATCACAGGGCCACATAGAGACAAACGAGACCATTCACTCTCTCACTCACACCTAGGGACAATCTAGAGTTAGAGTTTCCAATCAGCCTAACATGCATGTTTTTGGTCTGTGGGAGGAAACCGGAGTACCCGGAGAAAACCCACGCATGCACAGAGAGAACATGCAAACTCCACCCAGAAAGACCCCGGGACCAGGATTTGAACCGGCAACCTTCTCGCTAAGAGGCAGCAGCTCTACCAGTTGTGCCACTGTGCTGCCCATCTTTATCATCTACTCCAACAAAAAAGAGATGATAAACTAGTGTGGCAGCAGTTCTATAAAAACAAGTTCCTTTGTTATCTGTGTTAGCTCTCGCTCTACTAATTGCATATCTCTTGAAAGAAGCAAGCTCATTTTTTTTGATGTGTCACATTAACTCCCTGAAGTTAGCCTCAAAATGTGCAACAAATTTTAGTACAGGATTTAAAACTGTATGTGTGATAGTATAAGCATGGAATAAAGAATCATTACATGTGATCGAAATCCAACTGAACAAAAATTACTGTATACAAAAAACTTTACTTTGGCATAAATGATTACAGACCTGTTGCCTTGACATCTGTGGTCATGAAATCCTTTGAGCAACTGTTTTTGAAGCATCTGAAGGACATCACAGGTCCCCTGCTGGACCCCCTGCAGTTTTATTAATGAGCAAAAAGGTTGGCAGATGATGCAGCCACTTTGGGACTACACTTCATCCTCAACCTCAACCACCTAGGGACGTATACCAGGATCCTGTTGGTGAATTTCAGCTCATTCTTCAACACCAATCACCTTGACATCCTCCATCAGAAGGTCACCAAGCTCACATTGCTGGCCTCTACTTCTCAGTAAATCATCAGCTTCCTGACCAACCGGCAGCAGCAGTTTATGAACATCTTCTCCTGCACGAAAACCATTAGCACTGGTGCCCCTCTTGGGTGTGTTCTTTTACCACTCCTCTTCTCTCTGTACACAAATGACTGCACCTCAGCACACTAGTCAGTGAAACTCCTGAAGTTTGCAAATTACACTACTATCAAATAGACTGATACTGGACATGGACAAGTCTGCATACAGAGAAGAGATGGATTGACTCGTCCATTGGTGTGGTCAGAACTACTTGGAACTTAACCCGCTCAGGACAGTGGAGCACCTCTCCTGCCACAATGCCTCCCCTCATCCTCCACAACACCACTGTGTCTACTGTGGATCGCTTCAGTTTCCTAGGAACCCTTTCTCGAGACCTGATATGGTCTTCACACATAGACACTGTTCGGAGGAAGACCTAGCAGATAATTTACTTCCTGCTGCAACTCAAGAAGTACAACTTACCACAGGAGCTGCTGGTCATCTTCTACACAGCCCGATCTACTGTATATTCAATCGGTTTTGTGCACATGCATCACTGTGGCTAAACAGGACAAGTCCAGACTGCATTGAACAATCAAGTCTACAGAGAGGATCATCGGGGCTGACACTCTCTCGATCCAGGACTTGTTCAGATCCATGGTCAGGAAAAGGACTGGTAAAATCTCTGCTGACCCCACACATGCTGTACACTAACTCTTTTGGCTTTTACCTTCAGGTTGATGCTACATAGCACCATTTGCAAAAACCAGCCACCATAGAGACGGTTTCTTCCCCCAGGTGGTTTCTGTGATGAACACAATAAACACCTTACAACCTGAGTAGTAAGCTACTCTGCTGTGAAACAAAATAAGCATGTGTGCACTACATGCTCCTTTTGTTCTTTATTTTATTTCTTCTAAGTTGATGGCTGTATGCTGTGAGCACTTGAAACAAAAGTCAAATTCCTTGTTTGTGCACATAAGCTTGGCCAATAAAGATGATTCTGATCCTCTGTGTTGGACAGAAATCAGTTGGTAGAATGAGCAGGTAATGCCCCTACAGGATATAAAAAAAAGCATCTGTATCACTGTAGTGAGGAGTGTGCTCTATTTGAAAGTAGACGTCATGTGCTGCAGAGACAATCCACAACTCCACACACCACCATGTCACAGGCTCAAAAGGGTTTAATTACTGTTAAACATACATGTCTTCCTTACTCATTGGGCCATCTATATCATGCTGAACCCCTTTATTTCCAGCTGAAAACCTGACCCTAATTGTCATGCAGCGGGTACATGCTCTGTAATTTTCTTCAAAGAGAGCATTCTGGACACCTGCATGTGCTTAGTCTCTCTGTCAGGGAGCTGGCAGGGGCGAGCATCGCCTCTCTTTGTTCTAATTGCTCAGATCAAATAGGAGGCTGCATGCAGAAACCTTATTAACAAACTCTGGGATGCAATGAGTGCTGTTGTTTGCTGTGAGGCAGCCTGGAACAAAATATTTTGCTATAGTTGCAGCCAAAGCAATGGTTTAGTTTGTGATATTGCCAAATTTATTATTATAATCTACATTCAACCATGTGTTTTTCCGCCTCAAACTTGTCCTAAATGCCGACAAAACCAAAGGGATGCTTTTTTCAAATAGGAAGTTGGTCCTAGCAGTTCTTCCTCCGATTTTGTCCTCAAATGGTGTCCCGATTGAATTTGTTGATTCCTATAAATATTTGGGTATCTTGGTCAACTCGCATCTCTCTTTTAAGCTCCATGTGGAAAACTTGGTAAAGAAACTGAAAGTTAAACTAGGTTTATTTTTCAGAAACAGATCCTGTCTAACCCTGAATGCTAGAAAACACCTTGTATCTGTGACTTTCCTTCCCTTCATTGATTATGGTGACATTACTTACATGAACGCTCCTACAAGAACCCTGCAGATGTTGGATGCTGTCTATCATGGTGCACTAAGATTCATAACTGGCTGTGATTATCGTACCCACCACTGCACCCTGTATTCACTGGTTAACTGGACATCATTAACTTCACACAGACTCTCTCTGGTACATTTTCATCTTTAAATCACTTCTTGGTCTGTTGCCTTCATACATCTCCTCCTACATGTCTCTGCGTGAGTGCAGCTACGGCGTGTACTCTCATGACATTATTATCTGCAGTGTTCCCTCAGTGAGGACTGAACTAAGCAAAAGGGCCTTCTCCTACTCCACTCCTGTTTCCTGGAATATCTTACAAAAAGATTTGAAGCTCTCGACCTTGACCTCTCTAAGTGGCTTTAAGAATCTGTTGGACTCCTGGCAGGGACCAATGGAGACATGTTCCTGTTTTTAGTTTTCTACATTCGCCTTAGAATCTAGCTGTTTTTTGTTACCTTTTTTAAGCCATCCTATTTGTTTAAAAAAAAAAAAAACCCTGCAGTATGACTTTTTATAACTGTTTATTGTTGTCGCTGTTATCCATTGTTGTCATCATTCTTTGTTGAAATCAGGTCTCTCTTGTAAATGAGTCCTCGAGGCTCAGTGAGATTTACCTGTCTAAATAAAGGTTGAATGAAAAAAATTGTGTTCATTTATGCATTTATATTTTCCAAAATGAGCACAGTGAAAAATAAGTTGCCATAATTTGTTGTTTTCTACGTTTGACGGGTTTGTCAGTTTGTGTGAAAATGACTGTCCTCTTTCAGTTTTCTAATAATAATCAATGTTTCTAACACAGGTCAAAGGATCTTTATACTCATACAAGTATGCAAATGTTTGGCTGAAAATGTTTTATTCTGTGAAGTGCTTAGCGAGGCAAATAAACACTGTTTCCAAAAAGCAAAGACACAATTTCTGGTAAAATATTTATATTTTTTCAGTGTCAAAAACATCACAGCCAGTTCAAATAAATAAAATTATAATAATGAAAACACTTCCTGCTTGATAAATGGGATTTTTATGTATCTATTTACAAAATTTTGCAGCCAGCAAACCATTTGTGTTTAGCATCTTCTGCTCTTTTAGAATCTAGTTTCTGTTCTGTTTGAGACAGTGTTAGGGCTGCATGGTGGTGCTGTGATTAGTCATCTCACAGCAGGAAGGTCACAGGTTTGCAGCCCGGCTGGAACTTTACTGTGCAGAGTTTCTATGTTCCATTGTGCATGCAATGGTTTCGTCCTACAGAGCAAAACATGGATGTCAGGTTAATTGGTAATTCTACTTGCCCTTGGATGAATGAGCACGCAAATGGTTTCTTTTGTTCAATTTGTGTTGACCTTGTGATGGACAGAGGATCTGTTTAGCTGCTTATTGACTACTGAAGATGGGCATCAGCTCCAAGCGAACCCGAACAGGAAAGGATGTGTGGTATTTAAATCTAAATTAAGGACTTACTCATTGCTTTTCATTAACTGGTTTAAACTATTTAGTTCTATTTTGATTAATTATCTTTTAAAATTATCCTGATGCATGCTCAATAATCCAGGTAGAAAAATCTAAAAAAAGTTAAATCTAGTCTTCTGGACATTCAAAAAAGCAAAACAACAAAAAAATGTAGAAACGTTTCGTCTCTCATCCGAGAGACTTCCTCAGTCTGAGGTGCTGTATTCAGCTCAGTCTCTTAAATAGCACCTTCTCAGAGTGGATCAACCAGTTTGCTGCTGACAACCAAAACCAGCTGATCACATGCTCAAGAAGGACCATCAGCCTAACAATGGATCATTAGCACACTGATGGCTGTTTACTATTCACAGAGGGCTGAGTGATAATAGCAATCATTGCATTGTAAGAGGGGGACAGTTGAACACGTAGGCCTCCACCCCTGTTTAACGATGGACGGTTTCTTTTCACAAAGATGGCCTCCTTTACTCCTCTCTCAAACCATCGTTCCTCTCTATCCAGGATGTGAACATCTTCATCCCTGAAAGAGTGACCGCTGGCCTGGAGATGAGTGTAGACCGCAGAGTCCTGGCCTTTTAAAATTATATATGTGTGTGGGTGTGTGGTGGGGGGGGTTGGGGGTGGGGGGGGGGGGGGGGGGGGGGGGGGTGCATATGTCTTTTGGCTTGTTCTTGTTAACCTGTTTTTATTCTGTAAAGCACCTTGAGTTGCATCCTGGTATGAAAAGTTCAAAATAAACAAATTTGCCTTTGCCTTCATTTTGAGGTACAAGGACATATGTTCAGTTTTGTAAGGTATGGGCTCGTTTTTCTCTTAAACCATAGCTTTAAACAAAGCAGCTAAAGAATAACATGTTACTTTTTGTTCATTAATTCATTAATTAATTCATTAATTTATTCATTCATTCATTCGCTCAACCTTTATTTATACAATCTAAAAAAGTTAAATCTGGTCCTCTGGACATTAAAAAAAAAACCAAAACAAAGCAAAACAACAAAAAATGTAGAAACGTTTCGTCTCTCGTCCAAGAGACTTCTTCAGTCTGAGGTGCTGTTTTCAGCTCAGTCTCTTAAATAGCACCTTCTCAGAGTGGATCAACCAAACAGGACTCCAGTCAGCCAACAGGTGAAAAGGAGGAACCCAGACCCAGACCAGTGGTCATTCCATATGTTGAGGGAGTATCAGAGAAACTGAGACGTTTATTTTCTAAACATAACGTCCCAGTGGCTTTTAAACCCCAAAATACATTACGGCAAAGACTGGTTCATCCCAAAGATCCAGTCCCCCGGCACAAACAGAGTAATGTTGTGTATGCTGTTCAGTGTCAGGAGGGCTGTGATCAGTCTTACATCGGGGAAACAAAACAGCCACTGGCCAAAAGGATGGCCCAGCACAGAAGATCAACATCATCAGGCCAGGACTCTGCGGTCTACACTCATCTCCAGGCCAGCGGTCACTCTTTCAGGGATGAAGATGTGCACATCCTGGATAGAGAGGAACGATGGTTTGAGAGAGGAGTAAAGGAGGCCATCTTTGTGAAAAGAAACCGTCCATCATTAAACAGGGGTGGAGGCCTCCGGGTTCAACTGTCCCCCTCTTACAATGCTGTGATTGCTAGTATCACTCAGCCCTCTGTGAGTAGTAAACAGCCATCAGTGTGCTAATGATCCATTGTTAGGCTGATGGTCCTTCTTGAGCATGTGATCAGTTGGTTTTGGTTGTCAGCAGCAAAACTGGTTGATCCACTCTGAGAAGGTGCTATTTAAGAGACTGAGCTGAAAACAGCACCTCAGACTGAAGAAGTCTCTCGGACGAGAGACGAAACGTTTCTACATTTTTTGTTGTTTTGCTTTGTTTTGGTTTTTTTTTTAATGTCCAGAGGACCAGATTTAACTTTTTTAGATTTTTCTACCTGGATTATTGAGCATGCATCAGGATATTTTATTTATACAAGTTAGTCTCACTGAGTCACGAGGACTCGTTTTCAAGAGAGACCTGCTTATAAGGAGCTCATAGCTGCAGACTGGCCAGACATTACATGAGAAGTTGACAAAAGTCTTTAAAACTACTCACCCCTACTTTAAATCCCATGCATCAATGGGCTCATTTTATGTTTGGTCAAACCATAGAATACACATATGAACAGTTGTATTCTCTGAAATTAAATTTTTGTAAAATAATTTTCTTCAGCAAGGCATAACTATTGTCACTCTTTACTAAAATCTACAATATTTACTTTCCTTTGACTCATCAGCTTATTAAATATTTTAATAAGAATTTAATGACCCTCGATTTAAAGTTTTACAACATATTTTATGTTAGTGAATTTTTGCACATTTTCAAAAAAAAAAAAAACTTTAAGGAAACACACCTTTCTATTTCACAAAATATTGGGTTTTGAGCACATCAGCTCAAATTAACAGCCAGGATTTGTCTTCGGTGCTTTCTACTGACAAACAGCTTTTGCCAGAAGGTTTTCCAGAAAGAAATGTGAGAAAAGCAAAGAGAGATATGATGGAGATGTGAAAGGTTACAGATGTTTTTCATCTACTAAAGTCAAATGTTATATAACTCATATTACCATGTGTTTGTGTTAAGGGTTGTTATGACTGGACTGAGTGCTGCATAAACATGGAACCTTTCACCCAAATAAGCAAGGATGCTGCAAGAGTCGTCTGACCTTGCCTTTGTCTGATAAAATTACAAAAAGACATTTCTTCATGCTCTCTTTGAGCAGACTTGAAGACGAAGTGCCATGTAAAGATCTTGCCTGCTTGTATTTCAGTGCTGCTCCATCTTGCAAGATTAAACCTGGGATTAAGAAAATTATCTACCTCTCCCGTGTGGCTTTTTTATTTAAAGAACTATTGAAAGAATAATATTAAATTATCCTAACAAGATAGTCTACACAGTAACAACCCCCTCCAGTCATAAGGATGTTGTAGCTGAAAGGATATTTGTTAGTTGGAGCACACTGGACCTGTCCCTACAGTTTGTCATAACTTTTTGGTTTTGTTTACTTTATGTGCTCGCAATTATTTGAGCAAATTTTAAAACGTTTCACATTGATCTGTCTAGAACATAAAAGAATCATATTTGATTTAATGACTTTGAAAGAAATATACTAACTACTAACTCAAATGTGTTCACAGTGGGGACCTAAACCAAAACTTTGAAGCTTCTGGAGCAGCCCTTTTGATAATTGGTAATCTGATGGTCCATTGACAGATTTGACATCTATATTTTGTCTGAGTTGGTTGGAACCTGCTGAATTTCATAAATAATGAATAATTAAATCAAAGAGGCAGTTCATTCAGCATTTAATAATCCCATGAATTGTTGATATTTTTTAATCAACACAGTTTTATTTATTACATTTGATATTCCAAAGTCCAATTACTGCATGTTCAGAACGAATCCACTGCTGTTGATGGATTTCAAAGAGCATTTGATATGACAATCACAGTGCAAAGAGATTTTAGGCATCAGTCAGCAACATTTTAACAGTCTTAAATGGATAAAATTGATACATTGAAGGATTATCCCTTTGGCCTTGCAGCTGAGATAAACCTAACAGTGTAAAACATGCTTCAATGCACTGTAGCGTTCAGATTTCACACATTACTTTTCAAAATACTTTGACACAATAATGGACGTTGTGTTGAAAACGGTAACCATGCATTTACTGAAAAAAATCCTACCTAAGACGCTCTTTAGGATATTGGTTAATGAAAATCAAAGCATCATTGAATAAATATGAAAAACTCAAACAGAGCAAAACAACAAGCTACATGTATTTCTTAAAATTATCAAACAAATGCAGTTTCTTTACAAACAAAAATGCACATGCCTTGATGTTAATGTACACGAGTGGCATTTTAAATACTTCAAAGTCCAATACTCTATGCAGTGCAACAATATTTCATAAAATAATTTTGCAAAACCAAAACAACAACAACAACAACCAATAAAAAAAAACATACAAAAAAAAAGGATTACAATTTTAAAATGAACATCATGCATTTTAATAATCATTACAAATAAAAGTAATATTAATTTAAAATATCCAAATGAAGACACCAAAGAACTACAATAAATATTATACTGCAAAACTTAGCTACAGAAATATGGAATATTTATCAGGACAAGTTAAACTCATTGATCAGATGTGCTTCTAAAACTCCTCACAAATTGTATAACACAATCCTAAAAATATAAATCAAGACTGTGGTCTACTGAGTGCTCATTTCAATGTCAAATTAAAAATGTACAATATTAATAGATTGTAACATCATGCTCAAACAGTGACATGAAAGAATTTATTTATTATAAGAATATATTTAATTATTATTTAATATAAGAATTTAGTTTATGAAAGAACTATAAGTAAAGAAAGTAGCTAGCAAAGTAGCATTGCTAATTAGCTTAAATGTTTAATGTTGTCTCTTATCCATCCATCCATCCATCCATCCATCCATCCATCCATCCATCCATCCATCCATCCATCCATCCATCCATCCATCCATCCATCCATCCATCCATCCATCTATCCATCCTCTTTTCCCTTCCAGGTCGCCACATGGAGAACAATAGAGCTGTCATTTCTAACCTGAACCCGGAGCGGGGCCCCGCCCGACCCGGATTAGGGCCAGGCCATAATAATGTGCTTAATGTGCAGGCCGGGTTGGTGTCGGGCTTTTGATTGCATCAGCGGATGCGTGTAGCTGACGATCCAATTGTATAGCAACATGGCTTGCCATACAATCACCAGCTGCATGTGGCCATTTGACTGTGCGCTGAGCATCCTTGTAAGAGACACAAAGTTCAGTTAAGCTTCAGATGAACTACTGCCAGCGATCCATTAACCCAAATGGGCGTTCATTCAGCCACTTCACTCAGCGGACACGCACAGCAGACGACCCAAACAGGTGAGATCACAAAATAGCCAACATGTCAGAGCAGGGTCCATGTCTGAATAATGCAGAATGCAGGCAGAAGCACGGATTTAATGCTTTTGACGGCCATGAAAGGAAAAACACCCCCTCAGCTCCGATCTTCTGCCCCCTTTACTCAGCCGCACGTCTGCCGACCATTAATAACTATATAAACAGTCAAAACTTAATATATATATTTTTTGGGTTCTGACCTGTAATTACAGTTAATGCGTCAGGTCAGGTGGGGTACGGAAATGATGGCTACGGGCTGGGGCCGGGTCTGGTCGGATTTTTTGGACCCAAATGCAACTCTAAGACAAGCAACCAATCATATTCTCACTTACAGCCCGGGACACGTTATCTAACACTTAATGAACATAACACACGTTTTTGTTCTGTGGGAGGAAACCGGAGTATTCAGTGAAAAGCAGAAGAGCGTGCACTTAGCGACAGGCCGGGCGGCAAACCTGTGACTGTCTTGCTGACAGGCAACAACTTTAACCACTTCACCACCATGCCACCTTCCATCTAAATATAAGCACTGGCATAACTAAAATTCAATGTTCATAACTAGGGTTTCAGTGATGTAGATTCTTATACAAATATAGTTTTTTCCGCATTTTTAAGATTTTGACATTTTGAACAACAGCAAATCTACATTAGCCTAGCTATCTAGCCTAGCTAACTTTCCAGATAAGTGGGAATCGATGTGACTTTTCTGAGTATTTTCTTCAGGTTTTCCTCAACTCTGAACAGATAATGTAATAGAACACATAACGTGCCTTTGCAGCGGGTGTCTTTGATTAATTTAGCATTGTTTTATTTTAAATTGAACTTGCCCTTGGATGTAAAAAACAAAACATTTAACTCACTGAGATTTACCAAACCACTGAAATACCCTTGCACATTCTATTCATATAATTTCATTTGATTTATTCCTTGTATATCTGAGTGAATGCTAAATATACATACATTTTCATTCAATTACATTTCTGAAGTCATTTTGAAATGTGCTTTAAACATTTGTTGTGTGTAAATTTGAAGGTGATATTTAATAAATTTTAACTTGTCACATCTCATTAATAAAAATCATGGGCCCTTGAGAGGCGATGCTGTTCTCTCTTTCAAAAGTTACGTTTTTGCCAAGATATGTCTCCGGTAAGCTGAAGCTTACTTGTGACTGGTTAATGCTAGCTTGTCTCTCGACCTGCTTATTAAAGTCCCCCTTGGACAAAATAAAACTATCTTGTCTGTAGAGACCAAAACTGTCATCAGGCTGGTCAAAGCTGCTTTCACTGTAGAGTCGCTCTCGCATTTCACTCGAACGTTTCCCTGAAGCGCTTCTGGTCGGGTACCTCTGACCAGTCTTGTACCAGCCCGTCTCTTTGAAGACAAACCAGATATTCCCAGACCAGAGGACAACATTTACAAACCCCAAAACCTGCCAGAATAAAGATGGGTCATGAGAATGGATTGTTTTATGTAGACTGTGTCATTTCTTGACTGAATACCTACAGTAGATGTATTAAGTCGTGACCAGTGAGGCTCCTGCATAGCTGTACATCTGTTTTCCTGAGCTCTACAGGCAGAGATGAGAAGAAGGACCTCGGTAGGGTTTGTGGCACTTTTAAGATCGGTGAGACTTTTTGCCCAGCAACAACTGCTGACCAGCCACATGAGGGAAAAGATGACAGTGACAGCAAAATCCTGCTCAGGACAGAAAAAATATATACAAAAACAGAAGCATACCAATAAATAAAACATTTTTCTTTTCATAAAACAATATGATACCACACTGTCTTAATTACAGGATAGGTGAATGGTAAAAATGTAACCTCACGAACCACAAGTGGGCCTCTGTTGTTCTTTAGATACTTGTTCTGGTAGAAGACATAGACGATTGTTGCCAAGAGTGAGTAAAGAAATGCAAAGACACCCACAGTCACAAAAAACTGAGCAGCTGAAGAGAAGTCCCCATCAAGGAAAAGGACCTCCTCTCTCTCCACATCACACAAGGGAGCTCTGAAGTGCACTTGTTGCAATCTATAGGACAGAAAGGGAAAGATTACTGGGAAGAGAGATTGCCCTTTCTGGAGGAAAATTCACTTTACCTAACTACAGCTGTGTGTATGTATATATATATATATATATATATATATATATATGTATATATATATATATATATATATATATATATATCGTATTCGCATCGCATCGTATTCTGTTAACTGATGACGTGAACTCCGCTTGGAACTATTTTCATAATAGTTTCATTTATTTTCTGAACAAACATGCTCCTTTTCGTCAGTTAAGAATAAAGGGACGAGACAGCCCCTGGTTTACTCCAGAGCTAGCTGATCTCCTGCACAGGAGAGATCATCTTTGGGCTGCAGCGAGAAAATCTGACTCAGACACTGATTGGTTGAGTTTTCGACAGATGAGGAATAAATGCACAACTGCTGTCAAAGCAGCAAAACGCAACTATTTCTTATCTCAGACCTCCAAAAATCTAAATGACCCCAACAGATTCTGGAAAACCATCAAATCTCTCTCAGGCACCCCCCAATCATCTGACCTCCCATCACAACTTCTCGTTAACTCTGTTCCTGTGTCAAATAAGCACGAGATCCTGAACTGTTTCAACAAATATTTTGTTGCTTCTAGTTCTTTATTTGACACAGTTACTAACAGAAGATCAGCCACTTCCCCTAATAACAAAACTTTTACAAATCAAATCCCTCCTACAAGTCAATCCTCAGTTAATCACAGCTTCTCTTTTTCTCCATTCTCAGTCAGTGAGGTCAATAAACTGTTAATAGATCTTGACCCTAAAAAAATCTGCAGGTCCAGATGAACTTCCACCTTATTTCTTAAGGCTGGCTGCTCATATCATCACAGTCCCTGTGACCCACATCTTTAATCTCTCCATAAGACTAAACTCCATCCCAGACACTTGGAAAACAGCCTTTGTTCTTCCTTTGCTGAAGGGAGGTGACCCCACCTCATTGAACAACTATCGACCAATCTCTAAACTCTGCATTTTAGCCAAGGTTCTAGAAAAACTGATAAAATCTCAAATCAAAAATTACCTGGACTCATTTAACATCTTACCTCCCATCAATCTGGTTTCAGGAAACAACACAGCACAACCACTGCTTCACTGAAGGTTCTTAATGATGTTGTTGAAGCACTGGATGCTAAGGATTATTGTGCTGCACTTTTCTTAGACCTGTCTAAAGCTTTTGACACTGTGGATCAGAACATCTTGTGTCATAAACTCTCAGAAATTGGTTTCTCAGATCACACCATTGGTTGGTTCTCTAACTATCTTTCAGACCGGAGGCAATGTGTTCAACATAATGGTACTTCCTCCAGTTATTTAACAGTCAACAATGGTGTACCACAAAGGCTCAGTCTTAGGACCCACCCTCTTTACAATCTACATACATAATGTAGGTAAAAACATCCCTAATGCATCCATACATTTCTATGCTGATGACACAGTTGTTTATCGTCGAGCTAAAACTGTTGCTAAGGCTTTCCAGCTTTTGAAATCTGCATTCAACATCATCCAGACTGATTTGTTCCGCCTCAAACTTGTCCTAAATGCCGACAAAACCAAAGGGATGCTTTTTTCAAATAGGAAGTTGGTCCCAGCAGTTCTTCCTCCGATTTTATCCTCAAATGGTGTCCCCATTGAGTTTGTTGATTCCTATAAATATTTGGGTATCTTGGTCGACTCACATCTCTCTTTTAAGCTCCATGTGGAAAACTTGATAAAGAAACTGAAAGTTAAACTGGGTTTCTTTTTCAGAAACAGATCCTGTCTAACCCTGAATGCTAGAAAACGCCATGTATCTGTGACTTTCCTTCCCTCAATTGATTATGGTGACATTATTTACATGAACGCTCCTACAAGAACCCTGCAGATGTTGGATGTTGTCTATCATGGTGCACTAAGATTCATAACTGGCTGTGATTATCATACCCACCACTGCACCCTGTATTCACTGGTTAACTGGACATCATTAACTTCATGCAGGCTCTCTCACTGGTATATTTTCATCTTTAAATCACTTCTTGGTCTGTTGCCTTCATACATCTCCTCCTACATGTCTCTGCGTGAGTGCAGCTACGGCCTGTACTCTCATGACATTATTATCTGCAGTGTTCCCTCAATGAGGACTGAACTAGGCAAAAGGGCCTTCTCCTACTCCACTCCTGTTTCCTGGAATATCTTACAAAAGATTTGAAGCTCTCGACCTTGACCTCTCTAAGTGGCTTTAAGAATCTGTTGGACTCCTGGCAGGGACCAATGCAGACATGTTCCTGTTTTTAGTTTTCTACATTTGTCTTGGAATCTAGCTGGTTTTTTTTTTGTTTGTTTGTTTTGTTTAGTTACCTTTTCCTTTTAGCCATCCTATTTGTTAAAAAAACAAACAAACAAAAAAAAAAACCCTGCAGTATGACTTTTTATAATTGTTTATTGTTGTTGCTGTTGTCCATTGCTGTCATCTTTCTTTGTTGGAATCAGGTCTCTCTTGTAAATGAGTCCTCGAGGCTCAATGGGATTTACCTGTATAAATAAAGGTTGATTGATTGATATATATATATATATATATATATATATATATATATATATATATATA